>NC_067202.1:16450666-16809689 GCF_000699445.3 Schistosoma haematobium | reverse complement strand
CTTGAAATGAGGGTTTTCCAACTCCCTCATATGGACTCTTCGTGTCCACCAACCCGAATAAACCTCCTGCTGGATATTCGTATTTCGTCCTCTCAATCTCGTCAACAACAGTAATACCGT
Organism: Schistosoma haematobium; assembly: GCF_000699445.3. Lineage (NCBI taxonomy): Eukaryota > Metazoa > Platyhelminthes > Trematoda > Strigeidida > Schistosomatidae > Schistosoma > Schistosoma haematobium. The sequence continues at coordinate 16,809,569 of NC_067202.1, read as the reverse complement.
GGGCAGGCATTGAGTATGACGTTCCCGGCAGTGGTTGTATGCATATGGCCATGAGAGAGCATTTCGAAAGGGAGAACTGACTCCCCCCACCTTCGACTTTCTCTGGGCATTCGGGTATTGATTTTCATCGATACCCGAACAAAGATCAATCCGTCACGTATTCTAAGATGGTAATTAAAACTAGTCAACAGGAAACTCTTGAAATAGGTTTCGTGCTATTCAGCACTCATCAGCAAGTTGTACCTGTAATCTTAAGAAACCTGATGTTCCCTGACAGATTCGATCTCATGTTGCCCAGCTTCACAATCAGACTCTTTAACGTTGAACATATTCTCTCTCCAGATTAAAATATTCCCCATAACTCCCCGCCATTTATTATCTCCTATAAATAAATAAATTTTAAAAGGTATATTATAAAAAGGGATTATTCTTTTTTGGGAAAAAAAGAATTATCATTTAAGTAATCAAGCGAAAAAATCTCTTTCCGCTAGACATTACCCGTTGAAATGTCCAATGGTTCCTTTTTTTCTTTTTTTTAATTTTTCTTTTTATCCATTCATCAAACGTTTCTGTTTTAAGGGTATCAATTAAATTTTTACATCTATAAGTTAAGAAAAAACGAAAACTATAAATAACCCAGTGTAGATAAGATATAATAGTTTTCATAGTAGTAACTAGTTAATGTAAGTATATACAACTGACGAGCCCTAAATAGGACGAAACTCTCGTCAAACTGAATTCTACTGCTAGTCACTATCCATCTTGGCTTGAAAAAAATGACTAGTCAGTTTGTGAAGATTTTTTGTGGAGATTGTATTAATTTCAATAGTTGATATCATGAGTCAATTGAAGCTAGACCACTATGGAAAACCTGGAAGTAATTGACGGCCGTTTCGTTTTATTGTAAGACTCCTCAGCAGTATGTATCAACGATCCCACCTCGCGAGATTCGAACCCAGGATCTATCGTTCTCGCACGCGAACGCTTAAGCTCTAGATCACTGAGCTGGTATCCAGTGGTATTAATGTTTAACTTCAACTAATCCACAAAATTGAGCGTCACATCCATCATTGTCTTTAGTGAGTTACCATCTCACAACAGACCTGATTGAACTTGTTATACCCGAGCAAAGATTAAATCACGAGTAACTTCTGGGGCATATTAATTGACTAATATTATCTATACATTCTTAGGGTGTAACTATTTAATAATTGGATTACGTATATTTATATTCCCCTCTTATAATAAGCTTTATTTTGACCTATATTTTATTATTGAACGATGTACGGTTCTTAAGCTATGTTCAGTTTATGAACTACTGCCTCCCACGTTCACAGCCACCTTTTGGCTTTATTGTGTATAAATGTTATTTCCTATTTTATGATGCGTTGCGATCTGTTTGATTGATATATAAACCCAGTATGTCTGAAATAAATTATTCGATTCGATTTGCATAGTGGAAGCTGATATTAGTGTTCTGGACTCAACTGGACAGGCTAGGCGGACATAGGACCAATAAGGACGCTAGACTGCCCATACTGGTTGAACGTCATCATCATCATAAGACGTTTATATTTATTTTTAAAAGTAAAATATATCAATAATTTAAAATCCTTAACAAATAGATTCATTTCACTTGGTATTGTCTACTTGAATCTTCTGATTGTTGTTAAGGATTGCAATTGATCAATGTCTCTTTTATTGGCATATTTACATCCTGTGCAGATTGCCTCAATATTGCCTGAAGTCACAAACATTATAGACAAAGATGAATAGTGGTGGAATCCAGATTGTCGCGTGTTTTGTCCTATTCGATACTCGTCAGATGAATGTACCTACATCCCAGATTTGTTGTTGTTCACTGTAGGACTAAAACAAAGTACTATTCGCTTCAAACGTCATTGCGTTATCCACATAGTTACCAAGTCCTGATAGCCACCTAATTGTGCGATGGGGTCAGCTTATATTCACTTGGTGTTTGATTAAGTTCATGAACCAATTGATGTAAGACCACTATTAAGAACCTGAAAGCATTGGACGACCATTTCGTCCTATCGTGTGACTCCTCAGCAGTGCGCAACAGGATGAAATGGCCATCCAGTGCTCCAAGGTTTTCAATAGTAGTCTAACAACAATCGGTTCATGATCTTAATCAAAAACTTAATCATCTCCACAACCCTATACTAATAATCATTGTGTTAGAATTACAAATGATCAATCTTTTTCTTGGCATCCATCTTTGTTATGTTTTTCTTTTTGTTTTTTTTCTTCTTTTTTTAAAGCACCATACGGGAACTGATGTGAAATGTTACATTTCTTTATTGATTTAAATATAAAGTATTAATATTATCAAATATCGATTTATTTATTTATTCTATTCAGTAATGTTAGTGGTTAATCATTAAGTTTTGTATCCAGGACAAAGTGAATTACCAAGGAAAATTAAGGTTCTTGATGTGATTTTTATATTTAAACCAATTTATATCTGATGGGTTTTGTGGATATTATAGTAATTTCAATGGTTAAGATCATGAGTCAGTTGAAGCTAGACTACCATGGAAAACCTGGAAGTACTGGACGGCCGTTTCATCCTATTGTGGGACTCCTCAATAGTGCGCATCCACGACCTCGTCCCCCGCGAGGTCCGAACCCAGGACCTACTGGTTCCGTGCGCGAGCACTTAACCACTAGACTACTGAGCCGACATCCAGCGGTGTTAATGTCTAACTTCAACTAATCCACGAAATTGAGCGACACATACACCATTGTCATCAGTGAGTTATTATCTCACAACAGACCTGGTTGAACTCCACTGGTCACTACTTCTCACTAGAACTCCAGGATATACCTCTTGAAACCAGTTAGTAGTGAGCCTGTGTTGATTAATATCAGGGAGCGAGATCGTGGATGAGCACTGCTGAGGATTCCCACAATAGGATGAAACGGCCGCCCAGTGCTTCCAGGTTTTCCATGGCGGTCTAGCTTCAACTGACTCATGATCCAAACCAATTTAGTTGACATATTGTAGTGGACGAGAACATACAAGTGGGAACAAACAAATATATCAAAACATAGAATTACAGAATCCCTAATGAAATCTGAGAACCATACAGAAAATGTCCATCAATTGTCTAAGACTTCATCATTCTTTCGTCTTCACACTAATCATTCTCTGTTCTCGTTCTCTTTTCTTTAATCTTCTTAACCATCTGCTGTCAGGAATTTCACTTTTGATTGATGATACATATTACTTATATCTGTCGACATTAGTAGCACATACCACGTTAGTTATGTGTAATATAAAATGAAGCGATGTCGAGACTACAATTTATGGACAAGCCAGATCAGATATAAGATAATAGGTCTTGAATTTTTGCGCGAAATTCAATCATCTATTTGGGTAAATAAAGTTTTGGCATTATAGGTGATGTCGATTCGTGATGGGAACCTAACCTTTCTCTACCCGACACGGATTAGTTCCACTGGTCACAGCTTCTCATTAGAACTTCGAGAATTCCCTCACAAAGCTAGTCAGGATATGCTATAAGTGTAATCAAACAGTCTATGTCTTCAAAACAAGTCAGTTTAAGACTAAATTCAACTTTCAACATATTCTGTAGGTTCTTAGATAACTCCATTGATTAGGAGTCATCAAGAATCTATTTAAAAACTAGTGATTAGTATTTGAACAACTAAAGTTTGGTTGGCAGTTCCTTTTTGGAATTCTGTTAATTAAGACTAACAATCAAAATGATCTAATCTTTTGTTAGTTTGTATTCTTACTTTGAATAACTGTTTACTTGTCAGATGAACTACAACAATTGAATTTATACAACAATACTCGAAATGCTCTCACATAGGCACGTGCATACAACAACAGTTAGAGAAGTCCTACTCACTGCCTTCTCGCACCATGAGTGTTTTTTACGAAACTGAGAGGACGAAAAGCTAATATCCGACGCTTAAACCGGGTTGGTGGATACGGAGGATCCAGGTAGGGGACTTGGAAAACCCTGATTCCAAATCAATAGTGCACATGGGCTCCAGGATCCTGAAGGAACAAAATGTTCATGAAACATTCGTTGGTCACCGGTTACCATGGGAATGAATCTCTTGACGTTGCTCCACTGCCTTGTGGATTAGACTTTTAGGTCTAAGGCTCCGGGCGTGGTCCCCTAAGAAAACCACCTGTTTGTGTTTGGGCACATCATTATGAAATAGAGATAGATGATGATTACCAGTAGAGCAACATCACGAAATGCAGACCTATGGTATCCGGTAATCAATAATTGGTTCACATTGTTTTTTCTTCAGGATCCTGGAGTCCATGTGGACCATCGGTTTGGGATGAAGATTTTATAACTCTCCTAGTTGGGTCTTCCATATCTATCAATCCAATTAAAGCGCAAGACATTCACTTTTTGTTCTCTGAATTTCATAAATAACACCCCTATCACGAGAAAACAGTGAGTAGAACTTCCCTGTCGGTGAGTGTATTCACGTGGCTATGTGAGAACATTTGGAGAGGGACACCTGACTCTCTCTCTCTCTTTCTCTCTCTCTTTTCTCGTTTGCACCAAGGCATCCGACGGCTTATATCCAACTAAACAATCACTAAACAACTAAAATACATTAAATAGATGCTTATTTCTTAAACATCAAACTTTACATCATTGTTTACCTAATACTTTATAAACAATGAAATTTATCTCTTATATATACTTTACAACAATTTGTTTATCTTCAGACTTTATTTCAAAATTAAAATAAGATTAGATACTAGCTATTACATAATCATTATTGATTAATAACCATAGCAACTTGTTTATTGTTGTTTAAATGAAGTAGTTTAACTTTTACTTGGTATTGTTTTGTACTTGTATCTTCCCATTGAGGTTTAAGTCTGCAATTGATCAGTCTGTTATTGGCATATGTGCACACTGTGCATATTGCCTCGATATTGGCTTCCTTCACAAGCTTTTCGTAAGCGATGATGGATAATGGCTAGCAGTGGAATCCAGTATGACGCGCGTTTCTTCTTATTTGGGACTCGTCAGCTGGATGTACATGCATCTCAGAGTTAATGTTCACTCTGGGACCCGAACGCAGTACCATTCCATCATTGCTTACAAAAAGCTTATGAATTAAGGCAATATCGAGGCAATTCGCACAGGATGTACATTTACCAATAAGAGACTGACCAATTACAGACCTAAAGATCAATGGGAAGATTCAAGTAAACAATATCAAATGAATTTAAATTCACCCCATTGCACAAGCTACGGAGTCCTGATAGCCACTTGCTTGTGCAACGGGGTGAAGTTTATATTCACAGTTCTGAGTTCAAGTCCCAGAGTGAACATCAACTCTAAGATGCAGGTACATCCAGATGACGAGTACCGAATAAGGCGAAACGCGCATCCTGGATTCCAGTGCTACCCAATATCCATCTTTGCTTAGAAATAGTTTAACTTCCTATTGAATAATGATGCATGCATTGAATAAACAAAGTACTTGTGACATAAATTGTAATCGGTTTAATGATAAAATTGTACAAGTATGATTATAATGAATCAACCATTTATCTTATTGGGAAACGGAAACTATTTGATGAAAGATAGTAAAAGAAATATTCATTCATTCCTTCGTTCTTTAATCAATATTTAGATATTTTACTATTTAGATAGGCACTTACTGATTTCACGTCCTTCCTTCCTTCCTTCCTTCCTTCCTTACTTACTTACTTACTTACTTACTTACTTACTTACTTACTTACTACTTACTTACCTACTTACTTACTTACTTACCACCTTACTTACTTACTTACTTCTTACTTACTTACTTACTTACTTACTTACTTCTTACTTACTTACTTCCACACTTACTTACTTACTTACTTACTTACTTCCACACTTACTTACTTACTTACTTACTTGCTTGCTTACTTACTTACTTACTTACATATTGAAATAGTCATCGAACAACTTGAAGATTTTGGATGGTATTGTAATCACTTAGAACACAGCTAGGGACAACGAAATGTATTTGAATACAAGGTTACGGAACCTTACAGTCAATACTTCATTTGCAAAGTGTCCATCAATTGTTGCAGACTTTGTTGTTCCTTGATGTCCATACCAATCAATCTCTGTTCTTGTTCTCTTCTATTCGATCTTCATAGCTTTCTGCTGCCTGGAATTCAACATATATACTACTTATATCTGTCAACATCAGTAGCATACACCACAGTACTACTGCTAGTATTAATAATAATAGTATTATTACTCACTATTATTATTATTATTATTATTATTATTATTATTATTATTGAGCATGCGTAATTGATTAATCTTTAGGTATTGTCATTATTGTAAAGCTTACATATAAATATCATCGAGTTTAAAGAAACTATTGGTATATTGAATTTTTCAGTAAACTTCATAACCTTTATCATACATTCGAATCGTGGATTCGCACTACTTAAGGAGTCCCACAATAGGACGAAACGGTCATCTAGTGCTTCCAGGTTTTTAATGATGGTCTAACATCAATCAATTCATGATCTCAATCATTCAAGTATTGTTGTTTAACTTGTATCTTCACCATTGTTATTTAGAATTACAATTGATCAATCTCTTATTGGTATTTGTGAATCCTGTATGGATTGTCTCGATATTACTTTAATTCACAGGCTGTATAAACAAAGATAGATGGATGGTGACTAGCAATGGAATCCAGGACTCACATTTCTTCTTAGTTGGAATTAGTCAACTGGATGTACCTGTATCTCACTGTTGATGTTCATCTTGAAACTCGAACTGAATAACATTCGTTTGAAATACTATCGCATTATCCACATAACTAATGAGTGTTTATAGCCACCTACTTGTGCAATGGCATGAAGTTTAAATCCACTTGATGTTGTTTTAGTTATAACTTCCTATTGTTATTTAGTATTGCAATTGATCAGTCTCATATTGGCATATGTACATCCTGTGCGTGTTGACTCGATATAACTTTAATTCACAAGTATTATAAACAAAGATGGACAGTGGCTAGTAGTGGAATCCAGGATATGCATTTCTTCTTAGTTGAAACTTGTCAACTGAATGTACATGCATCCTAGACTGATTGATATTCATTCATGGACTCAAATCCAATATCGTTCACTTCAAACACTATTGAATTATCCAGTTGACTACTGAATATTGATAGACATTCGCTTGTACAATGGAGTGAACTTCAAATTCACTTGGTATTGTTTAATTAAATCTTCTCATTGATATTTAGCACCGTAATGGATCAATCTATTATTGGCATATATGTATACTGTTCGGATCACCTCGATATAGCCTTAAATCACAATCATTCTAAGCAAAGATGGATAGATAATGGCTAACAGTGGAATCATACATTATGTCAAGATGATATTGATGAGGACTATTTTTTTATGTCTTATATCCTCATCACAAACATAAACACACACACACACACATACACATACATACATACTATATATCACATATCACATATAATCTAATATGAACAGTTTACCTATCGTTGTCAGTTTTATCATTAATTCATTATAAACTGACATATTATCTATAATATTTACTCTGAAATATAAAGTAATATAATCAAATATTTATTAATGTACAACTTAGGTGATATTGTTTTTTGTTTCTTTGGGAAACAGATAGAGGGAGAGGGAGAGGGAGAGAGAGAGAGGTGGAGACAGAGAACGGGAGAGGGGGAGTGAGGGAGGTGATATAGAAACTATGAGTAAAATAAAAATGCATAATTACACTTTACATTTGTAATAATTAAGATAGAAGCATAAAATATGCGTATTTATATTATATTCCCTAATGAATAATAAAGGATAAATAACTATGATTATAGATGTAGAGATTTTCCATAAATTCAATTTAATGTTCTTTTTTTTTGAACAGTTGAATGTAAGCTAGACTATCATTAAAGACTTGGAATTATTGAACGATTGTTTCGTCCCAGTATGGAAGGTGGGACTCGAACTTACGAGCTCTGCTCAATCTGGAACCTCTATAGAGATATTTCGTTCTATAATATGGGATTCCTCGGAAGTGGAAAATGAACCCAGAATTGTTGGTTTTGCGTGTGAATGCCTAACTGTCTAAGCCATTGAGCCGGTATCCAACGATGCTAATGATTAACTTTAATCTTTCATCCATGTTTAGTATTAAGTATTATTAATATCAATTGAATAAAGTTTAAAGATTTTGTGAATATTAGACATTTTGTTTAGTTTTAATTGGTCAATGCAGAAGACAAACGATATTGACAATGAAAAGAACCTTCAATGTTGTTGAAAACCAAGAAATGATCCATATTAAGTCTGTTGAATGTTGTTGAAGTTTTACTAGTCCTTCAACAAAGATTATTTTAAGGAGATATATCTTGAAGTAAATTACTAACATGAACTTCTCCAGGCAATCCATCACTTATACAGTTGAAATACTCTGAAATGATTCAAACATCCCCTTATGACATTAAGTATTGAATGCCCTATATAATAAAACTGATAATAAAGATCACTGAATACAGAAATGGTAACTGAATGATGTATTGGTCCTTATTAGCCCCTATTTATATAACGATATTAATGAGGAAGCATAAGACAAAAGGTGAACACTAATATGACTCCAACTCAGCTATACTGAAGATAACAGACTTCTTTTCTTTCAAGAATGAAAAGTTATATAGTTGACTAATCAACCATTCATTAAATGACAAATGAACTCCGCCTGGAGTCCCTCCGGGGACTACTGACGGTCCCAAGTCCGAATAAAGGAGGAGGATTGAGCATGGGATTAGTGACCCCATCCTGTAGAAAACTAACTTGCTAAAAAAATGCTACCCAGGAAAACTTATTCAAACCTCTTAAATTCTGCCCTGGTAGTCAGAAGGTCTCCATTTAGAAGAGTTATGACGCCTTATGATGAAACCCGAACTACTTCGGAAGTCACGAGGCCGATGCCCTTTCTGACAACCAGAACAATCATTTATTTAGGTACATGGAATGTTCGTGCAATGTGGGAGACAGTGAGAGTCTTTCAAATTGCTGCATTGCTGCTGCTGTACATTGATAGCTAAGGTTTGGTACCGTTTTCTAAAAAAATGAAACATACACTAAATAGATGGCTCCCAATTCTATGAGGCATAGATACTTCTCAGTTTAGCTAATAAAGTTTCCTCTTCCTTTGTGATGTGTGCTACTGATTTCAACAGATATAAGTAGTATGTATCATTTATTGAAAGTGAAAGTTAAAAAGATCGAAGAAAGATAGAACGAGAACAGAGATTGATTGGTATAGAAATGATTGATTGACATTTTGCGAATGAAGTATCTACTGTATAGTTCTTAGATTTTACTAAGAGATTCTATAGCTTTATCCAGATATATTCGATTTTCCCCATTTTGTGTTGTCGTTCACTAGACCTTCACTGTATTCTTAATCCAGGAATCTACTAAGTTTTATCAAACTATGCTTGTGTATGAGTTGTTAGAATGGGAAGATTTTGATGTGAATTTGTCATGTATAACATGCAACATTCATTTTGTATTACTATAGCTTACATAACTTATCCTTTATTTCCGGTTATATTCACTTATGTTAGGTTCAAGATCTTGACTACTCAGCCAAAGATCAACTGATTGATTGGAGGTTTTAGCCAAATGACTGAAATGAGGAAAACCTGATTTATTGGATTCAAACTTATTAACTTGAACATTCTAAACGAAGATGAATGATGGGTAACAGGGAAATCCAGGATGCGCATTTTCTCTTATCTGGGACTCGATAGATGGATATGTCTGCATCCCATCTTTCTTTACAGTCCTTTTGAATTAAGGCAATATCGAGGCATACGCACGGTATGCACATATGCCAATAACAGACTGATCAATTGCAGTCTTAAACCTCAATGGGAAGGTACAAGCCAAACAATACCAAATGAATTTAAATTCACCTAATTGCACAAGCAAGTGGCTATCAGGACTCAATAGCTAAGTGGATAATTCGATGACGTTTGAAATGAAAGGTACTGGTTTCGAGTCCCACAGTAAACATCAACTCTGAGATTCAGGTACATGTATATGACGAGTCCGAAATAGGACGAAACTCGCGTCGTGGATTCGACTGCTAGCCACTATCCATCTTTGTTTATAATGGTTGTTCAGTGACTTCTGATGATTACAAATAGCTATGCATAATGATTTAAACAAGATAATTTAAGGTAACTAAGTACTTTATCTTCTCAATAAATGAATATATTTATTCTATCAGCTACGAGAGATATAAGGGGTGAGATAAGAGATTATTATTATTGGCTTTATTTTATATGGATTTGCCGGAGTTCTAGTGAGTAATCGTGACCAGTGGAGTTCAGCCGTGTTCGTGTGAGGCAGTAACTCATTGAAGACAATTGTGGACGGTCGCACAATATCGTGGATTGATTGACGTTAGATATTGACACCATTGGATGCCAGCTCAGCTAAGCGTTCACATGTGAGACCGAAGGCGTTGGGTTTGATTCCCATGCATGAGATCGTGAATGAACGCCACTGAGCAGTCCCATTCTAGGACGCAAACGGCCGTCCAGCGTTTCTAGGTTTTTAATGGTGGTCTGACATTCATCCATTCATGATATCAATCTAAGCTCATTTTCATATTTTTGGTACAACATAGAATTCTCAGCACAAAATATTCCAACAAGTTTCTTTTTCTTATTTGTTGATTGGTCCTGATCATAAATACTGAGTAATCGCCAGTTAGTTATTAACAGTTCAAGAATCGACATCTGAATAGTGTTCATTCTTTTCGATGCATATTGTCAGCAACCACGATATCTCTGATTGGGCTCTTTCCTAACTTGTACGCTGAAAGATCGTAAACTTTACATAAACACACCTGAATAACTTATGCAATCAGTAGACATAATAGTGTATCAAAACAAACAAAACTTGTTGAAATATCTCGATAGTAGGGAAGATCAAGTAGCTCAGATATTTAAGCAGGTCACTCGTAATAAGAATGTTCGGCGGGATTATAATTTATGAACGGACCAATCAGGTATAAGATAAAGAGGTCTCGGATTTTGATGCGAAATTCACTCATCCATTTGGATAAATAGAGTTTTGACATTATAGTTGATGTTAGTTTGCGATAAAAACCTTAAATCTAACTCCTAACCTTAATCATCAACTGTATATCATAATTCTAATTCCTCATACTAGTTTATAACCTTCATTTAACACTAGTAAATAGGTGGATATTCAAAAAAGTCACTTTAGCGTCCTTCAAAGGTCGTCTATCAATTATAACCTCTCCGAATGTTCAAAATAAACAAAAACGATGGAAGATTGAAACCCACTTTTTATTCTAACACTTAGAGAATAATATTTCACGAAAATTTAAATGAAATGATCATTAATATCACTACCACTACTACTACGACTACTACTGCTACTACTACTTTTGTGAACAGACATTTTGTTCACGACTAACATCATCTACTACTTATGTCAATATAAGTAGCACACACCACACTCGTCCTCCCTTTTAAAGCAGTCGTTCTTGCGGTGGCCCATGCTCGCCGTACCACATTCTTTGTCTCTGTTGTCTGTGCTACGCCCTCCGTTGAAATGTCGATTCCGTGGCGCGCCGACCTGTCAGGGCAACAACATCCGACATTTACCCGGCACCTGGGACGCTTAACACCCATCGGCCTGCTGAGCCATCTACATCCGACGTTTGCCCAGCAGTCAAAAGTCACACCGCTCCACACCCGCTACGGCCAAAGCCGCCCCGCCAGAACACTCCACTCGACACCAGCTCTCCGAACCAGACTGCCTTAACTAGAACCTCAGCTCGAGGCCCGCAACGGCGTCCATAGAATAGCACCTTTCCCCTCCTGGTTGATAGCGACACTAAACATAGTGAACAAGAACATGGGTGGGGACAACCGAATGTATTTGAGCACAAAATTACAGGACTTGTTAATAAAATCTAACAATCAAATAGTAAATGCTTAATTTGCAAAATGTCCATCGATTGTCTCAAAATGACTCAGACTTTATTGTTCTTGCATTTTCATACAAATTGCATCCTGTTTCCATTGTTTACTGTTCGATCCTCTTGTCTCTCTGCTGCCAGACATTCTGTTCACGACTAACGTTACATACTACTTATGTCAATATAAGTAGCACACACCATACTACTACTAGTACTACTATTAATGATAATAATACTACTAATAATCATGATTTTTTCAGGTCGGTAAACTTATTCAATCGACTGATTTCTAATTAGTTCTTTTCTATGCCAATGACAGTATCAATGAAATGTAAACAGATCTAAAGAGTGAAAATAGACTTTTTTTTCTTCTTTTTTTCTTTCTGGAAACAACAACGACAAAAACAAACAAACAAACAAACAGAAAGTAACGATTAAACGTCTATAAAACTTATGAAAAAAACTTCTTTTTTTAAAAAAAAAGATAAAAGAAAAAAGAGAGAAAAAGAAAAAAGAGAGAAAGAAAAAAGAAAGAAAGAAAATTGTAATAAATGAGTTTTATTCAATTCTATCAAGGTATAAATAATCATAATCATAATTAGAATTAGAATATTTCCTGGATAGAAAAACTTTTACGACTATAATCAATAATGTTTAGTCTATAATTATGATACATCTATGTATCTATCCATCTGTCTGTCTGTAGCGTATCTCTATGGATAACAATCTCTATGTGTATTATTACATTTAATTGTATCTATATAGAAATGATAAATTACATTATTATTACTATTCATTTAGATGATTTTATAAACTGTCATTCTAGTCTAAAGTTGATTGTTCTATATACATAAGAAGTTGTATTGATGTTATCCAAACAAGCGTTTATAAGATAGGAATCTCATAGATCAAGGATCATCAAAGCGTCCTTCAAAAAACAAAGAAAGAGGAAATTACAATGAACGTCATCTAATGCTATACGCCTACTAACGACTACAATGAAGACGTGAAAGATCAAATCTATGATAGGCTGTAGTTAATCGTTGAGAAATGCTCAATAAAGGACTTGACCATTCTGATGAGAGATTTAAATACCAACGTTGGAGTGGACAACATTGAATATGAAGACATCATGGGACAACACGGACTGGGAGAAAGAAACGAAAATGGTGAGAGATTTGCAAATCTATGTGCCTTCAATAAGCTGGTCATAGGCGGCACCATATTCCCACATAAACGCATGCACAAAACCACATGGACTTCACCGGATCACACTACACAAAACCAAATCGACCATATTTGCATCAACAAAAAGTTCAGGAGGACAATGGAGGATATGAGAACCAAGAGAGGAGCTGATATAGCATCAGATCATCACTTGCTGGTCGCCATGATGACATTGAAGCTCAAGAAGCACTGGACAATGGGGCGAACAACATCAAAAAAGTTCAATATGGCCCTTTTTTTCGGGATACTAACAAACTCAACAAATTCAAGATAGTCCTCAGCAACAAGTTCCAGGCCTTTCATGATCTACTCAATGGAGAAGGAACTACTATGGAGAGCAACTGGAAAGGGATAAAAGAGGCAATCACTTCAACATGTCATGAGGTCCTGGGTCACAAGAAGCACTATCACAAGGAATGGATCACTGTTGATACGCTGGATAAGATTCAAGAAAGGAGGAACAAGAAAGCAGCAATCAATACCAGTCGAACAAGAGCAGAAAAATCCAATTATTGGTTACCGGTTACTATGGGACTGCATCTCCTTGCGTTGCTCCATTGCCTTATGGATTGGACCTTTAGGTTGAGGGCTCCGAGTATGGCCCTCTAAGAAAACCACCTAATTCGGTTTGGGCACCAGGACAGTATCTCAGCCCTCACACAAATCGAGTGATTTGTGTGGTACATATCTGTTTGGTGCCTTCTTGTACCAATATTTATGTGGTTAAATAAGTAAATAAATCCTTTTCATTTTCCGTATTGTTCCACATGTAACACAAATTACTTGTCATTTGTCAATCAGAGTGTAGGCATACTATGATGAAGCCGATTCTCCATGTACGTACTGCTGTTGTTTAATCACAACTCAAATCGCAGCTAACCTACAGCGATATTTTAGTAAATGAGAACACAAACGGGAAGAACCAAATATATTTGAATACAAAATCTAAAAACCATACAGTAAATAGTTCATTTGCAAACTATCAATCAATCGTCTCAGATTTCATTGTTCCTCCATTTCTATAATAATCATTCTTTATCACAAGGGGTTTTGTGGAGATTGTAATAACTTCAACAGTTGAGATCATGAGTCAATTGAAGCTAGACCACTATGAAAAACCTAAAAGCACTGGACGGCCGTTTCGTCTTATTGTGGGACTCCTCAGCGGTGCACATCCACGACCCCGCCTCGCGGGATTTGAACGCATTCTTTGTTCTCATTCTCTTTTCATTGATCTACTTAATCTTCTACCTATCAGCTATTTCACTTATAAATGATGACGATGATGATAATATACTACTTATATCTATCAACATCAGTGGTATACACACCAATACTACTGTCTATGTATTATTTTTTCTTTTAAACATAATATTTGGATTGACAGACTTAAGTGAAATATCACTTATCTAATAACATTAAGTATTATTGACACATACAAATAAAGTATGTACTTTGATGATACTTTTTTCCATCTTGTATTCTCTTCAAAGTTTCTTTCTTTTATTTTTCTTTGCTTTTTTTTCTAGAAAAAAATCTGTTTCCAATCTATTGACATAAAGGAAATAGCGAGAGAGAGAGGGGGGAGGAGAGGGAGTAGGAGAGGGGAGGGGACAGGGAGGGAGGGGGAGAAGGAGAGTGTGAAAGAGAATTACACTTTTGCAATGTTATTTTTTGTCAACTTTTAGCTATGAAAGAAAAATCATGAAAAAAATAAAGAAAAATAAGTGGAGATAAATGTCTCTTTCTCTACATTTATTGAATTAATCAACAAATTCTCATGGTTTGGATAAATAAGAATTATTTATTGAATGGTTGAATTAATGAATCGATTGAAACTAGACCATCATGGAAGTTCTGGCACTATTGGAGAGACATTTCGTCCACGTATGGCATTCCTAACCAGTGTGCATCCACAATCTCGTACGCACGTGGGGTTCGAATCCAAGATATAACGGTCTCGTGTTTTAATGCTTATTCTCTAGACTACTGAGCTGGCATATAATGATGTTAATGTCTAAGTTTAACCAATCCAAAAAAATGGAGCCACTGTCCACCATTGTCTTCAGTGAGTTACTATCTCATAACAGACCCAATTGAAGTCTACTGGTCACGACTTCTCACTAGAACTCCAAGAAATACCTTTTTGAGACAGTCATCAGTGAGTTTGATTGACTCATGAACTCAACTATTAAATTACTAGGACCTCCACAAAATCCTCTTCTGAAAATATTAAATGGTTAGGAGTGTCAAAGTTAAGAAATCGTAGACTTGTGTTTCATTCTACTTAACATTTGTCAATAGTTAAAATGGAAATGATACACCCTGGTGAAACTCAAATCTAACAGTAATCAGCTAAACAGTTTGCTATTGAGCTATTTGATAGAATTCATTAATGACAGAAGGATTAGTTAAATATATTGTCGGTCACTTCGCATGGATCAATCCATTCCAAAATATGAATAAATAATAACATAGAAGACAAGAAGGACAGTTGCAAAATATCATTAATTGATTGAAGTTAGACATTAGGACTGTGAATGCTGGTACAGTGGTCTGGATGCTAAGAGTTCGCGTGCAAGACCGAAGGTACTGGATTTGAATGCCTTTGGTACAGGATTGTGGATGTGCATTGCTCACGACTCTCATACTACGACGAAATGACCTTCCAGTACTTCCAGGTTTTCAAAGATGATCAAACATTGATCGGTTACATCAGATAGACTGTAAATTACTGGTTTAACAATACGAACTATTGATGTCATCCATTTTGGTTAAGACATATGTACTCTGCAATGGATATGGAGAAGATAAGATCAAGTCGCATGATACGAATAACACCAGTAGGACCATATTTTGTAATATGTAAACATACTACCTTTAATTAGTAAGTAGTATTATTTTAAATATGACTTCTTGTAAATTTAAAAGACTGGACTTGTTTTCAATGTCAGTATACAGCTAAGTTGACACAATGTTGATTATGAAGACAGAATCTAGCATAAGAACTTACTGTTAAATGAATAATCACTTTCTTTGGAAAAAAAATAGAACGTTATCAAGTGGTTGAATATAGTTCATGGGAGATCTCAAGTTTCTTGTTAGTGTAGTTCAGAAATACACTCTGAAACTTCAGATATACATCCCATCATCTTTGAGATGGATCGTTTCAGAGTACATACCGGAGTTTAAACCTTCTAAGAACCAGTAAGATTTATAAAACTTCACACATCACCAAAATTCTATAAATCTGGCCAAAGTATAGAATTTATTTCAGAAAAAAAACAACGTAATAATCATGATACTACTCATGACTATCTAATAAGAGGAACAAGAATATGCATATTGTAGCTACTTAACAGTTATACAATAAGAATATATGCATAGTATCAGTCCATAAATAGATCCCAACAGTTACCATTCATTATTCTAATAAGGATATAACACCATGGATGAATGATCATTGTACAAATGTTTTATACTTATTTTGAACTTCTTAGAACTTTTCATCCACAATATCAAAATTTATACAATAAATGACTTAGGAGAATTCAAGTGTAAATCTAATCATTCAAATCTAGTCTAATCCCAGTATAACATGGTTTGTGTAGCAAAAGTATCGAAATTGAGAAAGTTCCATAGTGATCATAAAGCATTTTTAAACTCATTTCTAACTAATAAGAAGGACGAAACTCTAATTTATGAACGAGCCAATTAGAAGCGTTTGAAAGATTTCAAGGTCACGGCGCCAACCCTCGACACAGGTTTCGTGCTACTTGGCACACGTCAACAATGTATACTTGTAATCTTGAGAGAACATCGATTTCAGGGTTTCCAGTAGACTACCTCCAACCACCATTTGAAGGTGAGTAAACGAAAAATTTGTGAACCAATGGATGTTACGTCACTTCCTGTAAAGTTTCATACTTCATGCAAAAGAAGAAGGATGTATGGATTTAACTCATGGATCAATACTTCTGATCAGCATTTATCCATCATAATGTGTAGAGTCAAGTGATGAACCTATTCTGTTCAAATCTCTTTTATTGTGATAAAGGTCAGACTAAATTATAAATATTCTAGATATGTGTATGTCGGTGTTATGGTTGGTAGTTTAATCAAGGACATGAGTTTCCTTCAACTTGAAACTTATTAGCTATCTATACCTGGAACTCAGTGTTTATCTTATGCTCAATATGGTTAAGTCATTTCAACAATTGTTTATTTCCCTGTTTAGATTTATTTAGAATACATCATATTCCTCCACAACTCAATTTCGTCGGTTGGTTGACGTTAGATATTAACACCGTCAGATGTCTGCTCAATGGTGTAGAGGTTAAAAGTTCTCTCGCGAGTCCAAAGGTCCTGAGTTCAAGTTCCGCGGGGCAGGATTGTGGATGCGTACTGCTGAGGAGTCCCATAGTAGGACGAAGCGGCCGTCCAGTGCTTTCAGGTTTTCCATGGTTATCTAATTTCTTAAAATGTTTACTGTCTATAAATGTTGATTAAAGTTTTACAGAAATAAATGTAAATATTTAAATTATTGTGAGTAGTATAAAACGTTTTTTTGAAATTATCAAAGCGTTATTTTCAAAGGAAATTTCTAGACTATAACATACTTAAGCCTGTTACTTCTCATGGAGGAGCATGGGCCATCCACCAGCACTAGACTATAACATGCTATTACTATTTACAGATCTTCAGGATGATATAGGCGAACATGTATGATCGTTTTTGATAAGACTTTAATTTATAGATAACCTTTGGGCGATTCTGGCAAAGCAAGAGCAGCATATCTACAACTGAAGAACATCTGGAACTCAAAACAACTGACTGTCAACCAACACGAAAGTCAGAATTTTCAATACAAATGTCAAGACAGTTCACTGTATGGAGCGGAAACTTGGAGAACCACGAATGCCATCATCTAGAAGATACAAGTGCTTATTAACAGCTGTCTACGCAAAATACTTCAAATCCGTTGGCCAGACACTACTAACAACAACCTACTATGCGAGAGAACAAACCATATTCTAGAGGAGGAATAAATCAGGAAGAAGTGCTGGACGTGGATAGGACGCACAATGAGGAAAGCACACAACTGCATTACAAGGCATGCCCTCACATGGAATCCTGAAGGCCAAAGAAGGAGAGGAAGACGAAAGAACACATTACGCCGAGAAATGGAAACGGATATGAGAAGAATGGACAACAGTTTGATAGAACTAGAGGGGAAGGCCCATGACAGAGTGGGTTGGAGAATGCTGGTTGGTGGTCTATGCTCCATTGAGGGTGACAGGCGTAGGTATATATATATATATATATATATATATATATATATATATATATATATATATATATATATATATATATATATATACTAGACTTGTGAAATGAACACTGTAGTTTTTCAATATAGGTTCTAGGGGTTTGCGGAGATATTTGAATATTATTTAGATCATGAGGGTGTTCACCTAATGGTTTATAATTGATCGTTAAGCTTAGGAATTAGATTCAAGGTTTTCACCACGATCTGACATCAGCTATAATGCCAAAATTCTATTTAACCAAACGGATGAATGAATTTTGTGCTAAACTTCAAGACCTGTTATCAGCAAAGCGCGTCCAAAATCCCACACCACGGGACTCGAACCCAGAACCTTCAGTCTCCTGAGAGAACGGTATTAATATCTGACCTCAACTAATCCACAAAAATGAGCTGAGAAGTTGCACAATGAACTGGCTCAATGGTCTAGAGGTTAAGCGTTCGCATGCGAGATCGAATGTCCTAGATTTGAATCCTGCGAATACACTGAAGTGTCGCATACTAGGATGAAACGACCATCTTATGTTTCCAAGTTTCCTATGGTGATCTAAATTCATTTGACTCATAAATTCAGCTATCAAAATTCATATAAGCTGTCTACAACTGTTGAATCATTACAAATTATCTTCAATGATCATGTTATTATCAAATTCAATAATCAATATATTTGATCCATACAGATCAGATATCATGTGACTTGATCGGTTCATTTTAAAATATTCTCTAAACTACAAAACTATATTCACATTATACGCAATTTGATATTGTTAATTTTTTGTATAGAAGATCATTCTATTCTATTCCATTTTAGTTTAAGATCCTGGAACAAAATCAAACCAAAGAATGTTCCATGGATTAGATCTAAACTAAGAAATTAATAATGAAAAAGAAGTGCTTCAATAAATTTCTCAAAGTATTTCATTTAATCCATAGAAAGAAGTATCATCTAAATGAAAATGAATTCGTTTCAGTACATCCTTATGGAATATCTTCTATTAGTCCATTACCAAAAGGTATATTCAATAAAGAAGGATCTATGGAAGGTGATGATGGTGATGATGAAGATGAAGATGATCATGATGATGATAACAATGAAATCTCATCGATTTTTTCTATTCCAACACAAAGAATGCAACATAATTCATTGAATTCACATAAGAATAAACATGATGTCATTCAATATGTTCTAGGTGATCCACAGACGATGATGCATCATTTAACAAAGAAGATTAAACAAAAAATACCACAATTATCTAATAAAAATATAATGAATAGTACTAAAACAAATAAAGTATCTATGGAGAAGTTGAATAACTTGACGACGCCCCAACAGCAACAACAACATACTACTACTACTACTACTACTACTAGTACTTCTTTGAATGAGAAATCAATAAAAGAACAATCCAAGAAGGAATTAGAACCAAAACATCTGGACAATGTTAAAACAAATGAAGTCTCTATGGAGAACTTGGATAACTTGACTCCTCCTCCTCCTCGTCCTCAACCACAACATACTACTACTACTACTACTACTACTACTACTACTACTACTACTACTACTACTACTACTACTACTACTACTACTAGTACTTCTTTGAATGAGAAATCAATAAAAGGACTATCCAAGAAGGATTTAAAACCAAAGTATATGAATAATGTTAAAACAAATGAAGTCTCTATGGAGAACTTGACGACACCCCAACAACAACATACTACTACTACTGCTACTAGTAGTAGTAGTACTTGTACTAGTACTTCTTTGAATGAGAAATCAATAACGAAACTATCCAAAAAGGAATTAAAACCAAAACATAATGATAAACAACAAAAAGATAAAAGCTCAACGAAAACAATCTCTTCAATAAACAAATCCAATAAATCTCATAAAGAGATTGATGAAGACAAATTGAAACGAAAAAAGACGAAACAATCGAATATACATAGACAAACAATAAACAACGAATTGATTGATAAAACAATGACTAAATCAAATAAGAATGATCCAACTATTCAAAGAGAACATAATACCATTGAACTATTAGATCCAATCAATGTTAAAGACAATACAATGAAACAAACTGATGATCTAATCAATAAAGACTTATCTATTGAAACAATTAATAAATCAATAAAGAATGATCTAAATATTCATGAAGAACAGAATACAATTGAAATATTAAATCCAATCAGATCGATTGAATCAATTCATTATCCAATAAATATTGCCATGGCAACAATCGATCATATAAATATTCCGTTAGAAACAAAAAATCAATATATTGAAAATGATTTCAAAAGTTTAAAAATATTAAATAATAATATTCTTCATTATATTGATTTAATAGATAATAATCAGAAACAAATAGATTATATCATAGAGAAAGAAAACAAAGATAAGACACTGGAAGGTAACCATGACAACAATCTAGATCATAATGTCTATTCAATGACAAAAAAAGAGAATGGAATTCAAACCGATCAAGAATCTCAAGTTATATCAATGTTTAATGTAGATCATCCAAAAGAGATCTCATCTAAACAAATTCATCATATAGAAAAGATAACAAGAGATTATCTTGATAATAATTATAAGAATAAATTAAGAACTATTCATAATGATCAGAATAGATCTATTGAAGAGAAAGACTGTACAAATTGTGAACAATCAAAACATGAATCATCTAGTGAAACCTTCTCGTCATATCCAACTTATTCATCAATAAATCATGATGATGATAAATGTGAATCGATACAATGGTATCATAATCAACCATATCATCATCATGATCATCATTCAATTCATCATAACTGTATGCTTAGGGATTCGACGAAATCTCCACGATTATATTCATGTTATTATAAACATAATGAATGGAATAATTCATCAAAAAGATTAAAACAATTGAATACAAATCCACTGAAACATCAATATGGATGTTACTATGGCAACTCTTGTAAACAGGACCATTTCAATAAATATCGATATTCATATCTTAAACGATATTTATCTCCTCAAACGATAAAATTATTAAAGAAAGAATTAAAGTATAGATTACCATTTAGAGATCGACATTATTTAAATCGAAATGATCAAAATGAATATTGTCAATGTAGTACATCATGTTCACCATCTAAAGAATATGATACTTCTTTGATGAATCTGAATCAATTGACTCATTCTAATATACCATCCAATTCATTTAATCCAATACAACAATCATCATTCATGAATAACATTATAAATCCTATGAATATACCATCATGGTATAGTTTAAATGTACCAATGATAATAACACAACCACGATTTATCATAAGACATATCCCAATACCAATGATTATTCCACAATGTTCTACTAGAACAATTCAATCAATGAATTCATATCCATTATCTACAATCAATCCATATGTTTATCCGGATGATATAACTTCTAATATATCACAACCAATACATTATAGTCTACCATATTATCAATAGACATGATATGTAAAGTGATTATTAGTGAAATATACTTTTCAAAGTTATATAGTTTATACCTTGATTAAAAGTGTTTCATGGGATATATTGATGGTGATTGGAGATAGTTAATAGGAATATCTGGACTTTTGGCATTCATTCACAAGATGTACTTGTTATTTTAAGGGTATTTGATGCTGCTTGACAAATTCGATCATGTATCAACTAGCTTCATAGTCAAAGATGTTACTGTTGTGACGACTTTTATCGGGCTGTAAGTTACATGTGGTGTTGAGTGCCAAGTGTTACGTATGCCTGAACACCGATTACCACGACGTGCAATGCTAACTGGTGTTCGGGATGGTTGGAAGAAAGTTAGGGGTGGCCAAACTAAAACGTGGCATCAGTCATTGAAGTCACTAACTTCTTGTTTGAGCCACTTTGGTAAATGCAGACTACTCGGTTGGGGTCCGCGTGACCACCGTAATCAATTGTTGGAGACTCTGCATGACATGGCTCAGAATCGATCACCATGGCCTAAGTGTTTACACTCTTTGTCTTCACTTAAACTATGAGATTAAAATCACTTCATATCTTTCTTTCTACGAACTAATTCTTTCCTACTGTACTACGTCCGTATTAGTAATCTTTCTTTTATATATTACCACCATTGAATTAACTACTTCTATGAATTCGGTGTTCATCTTGTTGTGTTAATGAGGTGTGGCAACTTGGATCGATGCATATATGTGCCTGGTCGTACATTGTAGCTGACTGACTGACTGCTAGTTACACGTGATTTATTCACCAATCGAAATACGACTTATACAATCTTAGTACTGTGCCAAACCAGTGATGTTCGACCGGTATGAGCAGCCTACCGTCCTTATTGGTCCGTTGTTCGCCTAGTCGATCCAGTTGAGTCCAGAACGTCTATAACAGCTCTCATTATGCGAATCATTTATTTCAAACATAATTGGTTAATAAACCAGACAAACAGACTGCATCACACTATAAAATAGAAAATAACATTCATACGAAATCAAGCCAAAAGTGGCTGTGAACAATCCATGAACTGAACATAATTTAAGAACAGCAAATCGTATTATAGTAATAATCTATAGATCAAAATAAAGCTTATAATATGGGGAATGTAGATATATATAATCTAGTTACTGAATAGTTATGCAATAAGGATGTACTGTATAACATTAGTCCACTAATAGTTCTCAGAAGCTACCCGTAGTGTTTAACCTTCACTAGAATTTAACATTTACAACTAGGGTTGGTCGATAGGATTCTATCTGCATTAAGAAGGACTTGATACATATGACATTATTCACTATCTAGTGATCAGTCAATTGTAAATGACTCAGTTAATCAGTTATAAATAACGTTGAATTTGATACAAATTTAAATCAGTTCAAGGATGTATTAGTACTTGAACTGGATCATAAACTATGACATGCAAAGGCAGGTAGAAATACACTTCAATTCAGTAACTAAGTGGATAATGCGATGAAGTTTGAAGCGAACTGTACTGGGTTCGAACCCCAGACTGAACATCAACAAATCCGGGATGCAGGTACATCCATCTGTGGATTCCCAAATAAGACGAGATGGGCGTTCTGGATTCCACTGTTTATAATACTAAATCAGAAATTCACAAAATGAAACCTATTTCTATATGTTCCACCATAGTATGTTAAAGTTGTCGTTGATCACTATCCACGTCATAGTTTGTTGTTACTCAAAGTATAGTAGTATAAGATTTCTCTATTATAGTCTTACAAACATTCATCTGTTCATTGAATACTTGGCTAGTATTCAGAAATCAGTTGATCATTCTATAATCTCAGCATATTCCATACTGATAATTATCATCTACTCATTAATAATTAGCTTCAAGGTGCGATTCATGAAGTTCTAATGAGAATCTGTGACCTGTGAAGTAGGATTATGTTGATTGTGAAATAGACAGATACCTCAGGCAATGGAATGTGGTCGTGCAATGTCACGAATTGGTACTAGTTAGGTATATTCACTACAGGATACCAGGTCAGTAGCCTAAAGTATAAATGTTCACGGGCAAAACTGAGTGTCCTGGGTTAGAACCTTCATAGAGCGGTGGTGGATAATGCCCTGTTGAGTAGTCTCATTCTTAGACAAAACTATTCATTTGTTTATTTGAACACATAAATATTGTTACAAAGGGCCATCGAATGCATATGCACCACACAAATCACTTGATTTATGTGTGATACAAGCCGGGTGCCCAGACCGAAGCAGGTGGTTTCCTCAAAATGCCACACCCGAAATCTTCGGCCTAGAGGTCTGATCCACAAGGCAGTCGAGCAACGTCAGGAGATGCATTTCTATGGTAACCGGTGACCAGCAATTGGTTCATACACCATTTGTTCCCTCGGGATACTGGAGTTCATGTACACCATTGGTTTGAAATGAGGGTTTTACAACTCCTCAAGGAGGGCTTTTTGTGTCCACAAATCCAGTTAAAGCCCGTGCCGGACACTCACTTCTCGTAAAACATGAGTAAAACATGAGAAGACAAAGACGGATCATAGGAAAGGGTAACACCAAGATAATTGACCTTTGACACTGTGTTTATCAAAGAGTTTCCAATGTCACAATCATTATGGGATCCTAACATGGTGCTTAGGTGTTATTCATGTCTCATACTAAAGTTAACAGCTTGACATTTAGACAGATTAAGTATGAAACCATTAACAACGAATCATCATTCAATACAAGACAAAAACTCATTAATTTCTATGGGATGTAAAGAGGTAGAAATCGGCATACATACAACAAAATCATCTACATATTTCACAAAGGTGTTATTTTGTGGAAGATGGCAAATTATGCAGAAATATATTCTTCACTTGTAAGAATGTGGTCGATGCTTTGCCAATCTTCGCCATTACATCTGCATCTGATTCTCCTTGTTCATCGATGATGTCTCCCAGGTATGTGAAAGATTTCACATCTTCCAGAGTTTCTTCATCAAATATGATTGACAGACATTTTCCTTTCTAAACCAGAAAACGGCCCACTGGCACAAGAGATCGATAAGTTTCCATTGTACTGTCGATATATGGATGATACATTTATCCTTTGTAACGAGCATACGGACTTGATAAGAACACTCGAACAATTCAATACAGCTCATCCGTCCATAAAATTCACATGTGAGAAAGAAAATGGCGGTAAAATAGCCTTCCTAGATGTTCTGCTTACGAGGAGAAAAGATGGATCGCTAAAAAGAAACATAAACAGGAAAATGACCTGGACGGATCAGTATACCAACTTTCTCAGTTCCGTTCCTCTACAACAAAAAAACGAACCTTATTAAGACACTACATCATAGAATCAAGACTATATGCACTATGGATACGATTGAAGATGAAACAAAGACATTGTTTACAACCCTGAAGGAAAATGGATATCCGGAGAAATTTATAAATAAAAACTTAGCCAATCACAGACAGCGTAGAGAATGCCCAACGGTAAATAAAAAGCCTCTATATATACGCTTACAATTCAGAGGCGACACATCGAGTGAAATGTTAAGAATTAAGTTAAGTAGATCAATTCAAAGGACTTTTAATGCAGCTAAACTACAACTAGTATTCTTCACACAATCAATAATCACTCCGAGGTTGAAAGATATATTACCTAGACTAGTCACCTCCTTCTGTATCTATCAATTCAACTGCTCCTGTGGTGCAAGTTATATTGGCAGATGTTCTAGGAATTTGTACATTCGAGCTCGTGAGCACCTACCTGTGTGGTTAAGCAAAGGTGTTGTCAAAACTGTTAACAGCTCCATCTTAGACCATTTAGTCTAAACAGGACATACAGCCAACATGGAGCAATCTTTTGCAATCATCTATCGTGTCAACAGCAGTCTACCTAATTCCGTCAAACTGCGAATCCTACAGACGACTGAAGCAATTACTATTCGGATCAAAAAGCCAGGGCTTTGTATCCAAAAGAAGTATGTTCAGCCACTTCTTTTACCCTGGCCAACTAGCTAATAATCAATCTTATAATGTGGTGACGTAATCTGGTTAATGTTCACTTTATGTCCCAAACTTATTATTATTATCAATTTCCAGTTAGCACTTTCTCTTCTTAAATATTGACCTTGAAATTGGTTTCTTTTTAAACAATGTCCTTGTATATTTACATAAACATTAAAACAATTTTATAAATAGTAAAAGCAGAAATGAAAAGCGCGCGCGCACGCACACACACACACAGACATGAAAATAGTTTCCATGTTCAATAGGTTTGATTGTTAATCGATTTAAAGTGGAAACACATAGACACCTTCAGTCTATTGATGTGTGTGTGTGTGTGTGTGTGTGTGTAGATATGCACAGTTATGTGTGATTTTTTTGTGTTCACCCTACTGGATATTGATTACTTTCTAAACCAATTATAAAATGAAAGATGGGGAAGATAGATAATTGATTGATTTTATTTATGGTGTAAATATCTTGATACAAATTAACCATTTATAAGCAAAGATGGATAGTAGCTAGCAGTAGAATACAAGACGCGAGTTTCGTCCTATTTGGGACTCGTCAGCTGGATATACCTTCATCTCAGACTTGTTGTTGTTGTTGTTCATTTTGGGACTCAAACCCAATACCGTTTGCTTCAAACGCCATCTCATTATCCACTTAGCTATTGAGTCCTGATAGCCACTTGCTTGTGCAATGGAGTGAAGTTGAAATTCACTTGGTGTTTGATTGAGATCATGAACCGATTGATGTTAGTCCACCGTTGGAAACCTGGAAGTACTGGACGACCGTTTCGTTCTAGTGCTCACTGCTGAGGAGTCCCATAAGAGGACGAAACAGCCGTTCAATGCTTCAAGGTTTTCCATGGTTATCTAGCTTTAATTAACTCATGATCTCAACTATTACAATTAAAAATTAATCTATGATTTCGAAAGGAGTGATGAAATCAAAATCAATGAGATGAGAAGAGTTGCAAGAATGATGTATTAAACTAATGAGGCGTTTTACTAGTTATGGATTTGGCGAATCAGAGAAGAATAGAGTTTGACTTTTGGTTAATAACCCTGAAAGATTTCAGCATATCAACCTGATACTCAGTGTCAAAGAGATGTTTTGAAGTAGCGTTGCTGAAAGCTTTTAATTTCATTGGTCTAAGACTTTTGGAAACATGCACTTGGAATCAAACATAGGCCTTTCTTTCTGTTCCACTAATGTAACTGCTTTGGTAGGTACAGATAAATTTATGTATGCAGTTGATGGCGACGTGAAACGAATACCTATGGTTCTTTGATCGCAGTTAAGAACATATTATTTCGTTTTTGGCTGAGATCATGGATCAATTGATGTTAGACAGCCATGGAAACTCTGGAAGCACAGAACAACCGTTTCGTCCTAGTATAGGGCCCCTCAGCAGTGAGCATCCACAGTCCTTCGCGCAGGATTCGGACCCAGGATCTATCGGTCTCGTGCGCTAACGCTTAAGCTCCATTCCATTGAGCCGGCATCCAACGGTGTTAATGTTTAACTTTGACCAACCCACAAAATTGAGCGACCATCTTCCATTGTCTGAGGCAGATACTTGCCTCTAACTGACACTCGCGAGACTAAAGGTTCTGTACTAGGATGAATAAGCAATCCACTGCTTCTGGATAGATCAAAATTCGTTATGAAAGAGGGCAAGAAAGAAGATAATATCATTTAACTACTTTTGAATTTTAATGGTATCTTTGAACTGATATTGAATCCTTATCAAACTGTTTCAACATCCTATATTTTATTTAAAAGCACGTTTATCTTATGGAACGAATTATATCTGATATTCAGTTGGATACTTATTGTTATATCATTGATAGTTATCAGCGGAAAACTGTTAAATCTAAGCCTTATGTTAGCTGTCACATAAGATCGATGGTTCAGTACGAACGTCAAGGCAGTTCTACTGTACGGAGCTGAAACTTGGAGATCTATTACAACAATCGTCAAGATGGTACAAGTATTTATAAAAATTATTGTCTGCACAAGATACTCAGTATCAGTTGACCGGATACCATCAGCAACAGTATGAGTGAGAACAAACCAACTACCCGCTGAAATGGAAATTAAAATAAGACGTTGGAAACACATAGGACTCACATTACAGATATCACCAAACTGCATCACGAAGCAAGCCGTAACTTGAAATCCTGAAGGGAAACAAAAAAAAAGAGGAAGGTCAAAGAATACACTGTGTTCGATATTGGAAGCAGACATGAAAATAATAAAAAATTTAATGGGAAACAACCAGAACGGTTTACCCAAGACAGAATTGGATTAAGAATGCTGTTGTTCAGCCTATGCTCCTTCATAGAGGGGTAACAGGCTTAAATAAGTAAGTAATAATATTTGTTTGTTACTAAGTTGAACATATTGGAAAGATCAAAAAAATTTAACAACACACACACTATAACTTCACTATAGTTTGGGGAAAATATTCTCAAGGTTGATTTCTATGCCATATAAAGAACAATGAACTAGTATTACGTAATCGTATACAATCCCCCCCGATGACTTATTCATTTTTTTTTCACTTATTCTTAATCGTTACTATGTGGAGTTGTGAAAATTGTTTTCTGATGCTTAACAGTTACATATTCACATTACTGACGAATATCAAACTAGGACGAAATACATTTCTAAATCTTATTAGTTTTTTTTCTGATAATAATCATCTGCTCACTAGTGATTGACTTCAAGAGATACTCCTGGAGTTCTAGTGAGAAGCCGTTACCAGTAAAGTTCAACTAGGTCTGTTTTGAGATATCAACTCACTGAAGACAATGGTATATGGTAGCGCGACTTCGTGGATTGGTTGAAGTTAGACATTAACACCATTGGATGCCGGCTCAATGGAATGGAGCTTAAGCGTTAGCGCACGAGACCGATAGATCCTGGGTCCGAATCCTGCGCGAAGGACTGTGGATGCTCACTGCTGAGGGGCCCTATACTAGGACGAAACGGTTGTTCTGTGCTTCCAGAGTTTCCATGGCTCAGTGGTCTAGTTGGTTAAGCTCTTGGCGTGGGACTGGTAGGTCCTGGATTCGAGTCTCGCAGGGTGCGGGATAGTGGATGAACACTGCTGAGGAGTCCCATACTAGGATGAAACGGCCGTCCAGTGTTTCCAGGTTTTCCATGGTGGTCTAGCTTCAATTGACTCATGATTTCAATCTTTTATGATTATCCAACTAAATTCAATCTGTTATATAAACTGGTTTATTCTCATTCCACATTCACATATCTCAATATCAGTAACCAGCATAACAACAGAAATATATCTTCTATTATATTATACTAGTTCATTATCTACTATTTAAAAAATTATAAAAATCAATATAATTAAGAATAAAAAGAAAGTAAGGTATCATTATCCCCTTCTATCAAATACCTATCTATGTATGGTTAATAAGATTTAGGGAAATGAAATTTTTTTTAAATTCTTTATTATGATTGGTTAATTTCAATGAACCTATTCAATCATAAATTAAAGGAATGTGCTACACATAATGAGTGGGTGGATAAAAATATAAACGGATATAATAATCACTATGGGAGATAACAACAAAAAAAACCCTAATTAAACATTATTGTTATTTCGTTTCAGTCATTTTCTTGATCATCACATCATAGAGATTAAAAACACAAATTATTAACATTCATTAACATGGAGCATATTAAAAAGAAAATGTTGGCAATGAAATTAGACAAAGAGAATGCTGTAGATGAGTAAGTTGCGAGGGGGGAAGGGTTGATTTATTTTATTTTCTCTTTTTTGTGAAGGTTGCAAAGTTTTTGATTGAGATTGACAGAAGTTCAATGGTCTAGATGTTAAGCGTTTTATTGCATGAGACCAAAGGTCTTGAGTTCGAGTCCTGTGTGTAGAGTTGTGGATATTCACTTTTGAGTCACATACTAGAACAAAATGGTTGTCCAGTGCTTTTAGATTTTTACTGATGGTCTAACATCAATCAATTCATGATCTCAATCAAAAAAGTAACAATGTTATATTGATGATTATTTAAATATGGATATTTGAACGGTAGTGTTCATTTGGAGTAATTTTGTTTCATTCATTTTGATTCAACGGATCGGGTAATGTCATGTTTATAGGCACATGAATAGGATGATTTCAAATCAATTACTATTCATATAATATCATGAATTGATTATAATTGGTAACGATTTCAATGGTAGTATAATAATCCAAAAGCCTTTAGTCTTATTCTTAATGTAACCATTATTTATTTTATTTGTTTAAACACATAATTATCGGTACAAGAAGGTACCAAATAGATATCCGCCACATAAATCATTTGATACTACTCGTGTGCTCCAACCGACGTAGGTGTTTTTCTTAGGGAGCCACTCCTCGAGCCTTCAACCTAGAGGTTTAAACCACAAGGTAGTGGAGCAACGTAAGAAGATACAGTCCCATTGTAGCCGATCACCGATAATAGGTTCATACACCATTTGTTCAATCAGGATACTGGAGCCCATATGCACGATTGGTTTGGAATGAGAGTTTTTCAACTCCCCTATGTGAATCCTTCTTATCCACCAATCCGGTTAAAGCGCCAAACATTCGCTTTTTTTCCTCTTAATTTCGTAAACAACATATGTGGTGGGAGAAGGCAGTGAATAGGACTTCCTTGACAATGGTTGTATGCATGTGTTCATCTTTGAAGAATCTCATGCAATAACAAAACGACTGTCTAGTATTATATGTCTAATTGATGTTAATCATTGATATGAACTGTTTACCGGCAGTAGCCTGAATGAGAGTGGATAGATGTGGAAGACCATAATGATGACTTTGAAGTCATTCAGATCTGAACATTTAGAATATCAATAAGTATATATGTAGTTGAGAATAGTGATTGATGTTTTCTTATATTCTATAAAAACATATGACTGTACAGAAAGATCATTTAACTGACCATATCACTAATGATGTTTATTTTGTTAACCGTACTCTTGTATAATTTAATAGTTTATATCACTGACTAACATTGTTTAGACAATCACTGAAAACCAGGAAATCCTGGACAGTTATTTCACCTTAACATGGCAATGCTCAGTCAAACTACACATCCACGAACCCAAAGGAAATTGAATCGAAGTTTTACTGATCTGATCACTAGTGTCGAACCTTTACACTATTGAATTAGCATCCATAGACTTATGTGTCTAACTTCTCATCATAAATATCTTGATAGTATGGCATTGAAGATTTTGTAGTCTGTATAGATGAATTAATTTCACATAAGGATAGGTAGTGAGTCTTCAGGTAGAAGTTTGTAGTCAGATAAAAGTTTTTTCTGATGATATTGTTCAGAAGAACAATAAAAGCTCTACAGGCAAACCATCCAGCTCAGAAAACAAAACCCTTTCAAAATCATCCACCTGAGCTACAAATCTTCTCCATTATCTCATAACTAACTACTCATCAATATTACTTACTTACTTCATTACGTGTACCTGTTATCTTCCGTGGAGGAGCATAGGATGGCCACCAACATTCACGATCAAATTCTGTCCTGGACAAAACTTTTTAATTGTTTCCAGTTGCTATTCATCCTTTTTATGTCCGCTTCCGATTCTCGGCACAGTGTGCTCTTTGGCCTTCCTCTTTTTCGTTTTCATTCAAGATTCCAAGTTAGCATTCATCAATATTAATCCTATCTATGTATTATCAGTCATAAAAATAGTTTAATAAGAGATTCTACACAAAGGAAGTAATGCAATGAACAACTTAAGAAAAGTATGTTATTGAGATGTTCTTACAGTTGAAGCGTGAACAGTAAATAAACGAATAAATCACTTATCTCGGAGTGATTTACATTTTACGATCAATGATTTATCCGAGAAGTTTTGATTGAATGAAATATTTATACTCGTTCTGCTCTATTTTACGGATGCGAAGCTTGGCCATTAAGGGTAGAAGATATTCGTAATTTACTAGTATGTGATCACAAATGTCTTACAAATAATGCTCGTATCTGCTGGGATCACCGGTTAAGTAATAGTGAGGTTAGACACAGGGTATTAGGGAATGATGTTGGCAAATCAGTTGATACGGTTGTAAATCTTCATCGGTTGAGATGGTTGGGTCATGTAATACGCATGCTCAACCACCGATTACCACGACGCTCAATGATAAATAGTGCTGGAGATGGATAGAAGAGAGTTAGGGGTGGACAAACAATAAAATGGCATCAGCCCATAAAGTCACTAAATTCTGGTTTGAGCCATGTTGGTATATGCAGATTATTTGGTTGGAGTCCACGTGACTACGTAACCAATGTTTGGAGACCCTGGCGTAGGTGTATACACTCTATCTTACTTTCTAACAACTAATTCTTTCTCCTTGTATCATATTCTTCTATGAAATCAAAGCAATTAATTCATATGATCAGAGTGTAATCCATCTGAAGAATGTAGATTTATGTGTATGGCTTAAAGCGACCTCTTATCAAATTAAGAGATAATGGATACCATTTGGATGTTTAAAATGGAGTAGGCTTGGAATCCAAGGATAGTTGGTTAGAAATCAAATGTTGCTAGTGTAATGAACGAAGACGTGGGTAGAATAAATCAACCCGTATATTTGGAAAAATTCCACACAGTATTTTTAATCTATGAAACAATTCACTTAATACACAGTTTGCACATCTTTTAATTGTCTATAACAAGTCCTATCGTTCTTCCATTCCCGTTACTACTTAGACTGCTTTTGACTTTTCTTTCTCTTCTCTTCACCTTCTTCTTTTGTCGATAACGATCCTACCCCCTTAATTCCTGATACATACTACTTATATCTATCCGTATAAGTAGCACACACCATATAAAGATGATAATTTCATGACTAGATCTGATTTTACAAGGTGATAACAAATCATTATTATCAACCCTTTTTCATAAAATTTACCGTTTCGTCCTAGGATGGGACTCCTCAGAATTGCGCATTCACAACTCCGCATGCGGGAATCGGACCCAGGAACTTCAGTCTCGTGCACACTAACGCTTAACCTCTAGATCATTGACCCGGCACCTAACGGTGGTAATGTCTAAACTCAACCAATCCACGAAATTGTGCCAACGTCCATCATTGTCTTCAGTGAGTTACTATCTCGCAACAACATACGCTCACTAGTGACTGACTTCAAGAGGTATTTCCTGGAGTTCTAGTGACCAGTGGAGTTCAACCGGGTCTGTTGTGAGATAGTAGCTCACTGAAGACAATGGTGGACGGTGGCGCAATATTATGGATGGGTTAAATTTAGACATTAACACCGTTGGGTGCCGGCTCAATTGTCTAGAAGTTAAACGTTGGCGCGTGAAACTGAATGTCCTGCGTTAGGATCCCGCGAGGCGAGACCGTGGATACTCACTGCTGAGGAGACCCATAATAAGACGAAACGGTTGTCCAGTACCTTTAGGTTTTCCATGGTAGTCTAGCTTCAATTGATCCATAAATTCAACTATAATCAAATAAGCATTCTATTTCAAGTTATCACTTTGACAGAGTTTTGTTCTCTGAGCTGGATGGTTCAGTCGTGAACAAAACTTCATCAAAATCATTCACCTGAACAACAAATCTTCACCATCTTACGTTATTACTTAATATTAGCTGTTTAAAAATTTTCAGCGAGTAAACTGTACTTTCCCTCATGACTTAACACAAATCTATATTGATCTAAGTTGTTTTGTTTTATATCAACATAACGAGTGAGGAAACTGACAAGAGACATGTCAAACGAGTCAAAATAATAGTAGTATCAATGATAATGCGAAAAAAACCATCGGAAGACCTAGAAAAAGAATAAAAATACTCAATATTTGTAATAAAATGAGGAATAAATGTATCTATGGTGTTGTTGTGGTAAAAGAGGATAAAATTGTGAACAATCGAATGTATTTGAAGACAACATTAAAGAATGTCTTAGTAAAATTTGAGAACTATACAGGAAATACTTCATTTGCAAAATGTCAATTAATCGTCTCAGACTTCATTGTTCCTTCATTCACACATCAATCATTCTTTGTTCTCGTTCTCTTATCTTCGATCTCCTTAACCCTATGTCGTCACTTTCGATTAATTATACATACTACTTATATCTGTCGACATCAGTAGCGTACGCCATATTGTGACTGATTTTCAACCGTGTTATTTTAGTGGCCCGACATCTGACTCCAATAAGATTGTATGAATGATTGCTGTCGAAATGTATATGTCGCCTATTCTCGTATATAATCATCGACTTTAATCGCGTTAGTCAATGACGGATTTAGATAGGTCGAATAACGAGAATGGACTTTTGAATATATATATTTTGTGTATGAAGCGAATGGAATAGAGCGAAGCAAAATGACGCGCAGTGGAGATGGCGGTAAACCAACTCCCTTTTGGTCAAGCCCTAATCAATAATCATAGTCACACAAAAATAGGCTACAAACATGTGATAAATAGGATTAAAAAACGTACACACATATGTGCTCATATAAAAACAATGAAGATTGATAAGCGAATAACTAATAAGATCAAAATATGACTCAAATAGAATGAGTAGATTGGCCTATTCGAAAGCCAGAATAAGGCATATGGGCTTAACATAATAACCCACACTATATTAACACATAAAGTCTTCAACTATCGATTTTCATTATCTCATTGACTTTAGCAAGGAAGTTTATATTGGCTGCTTTTTTAATTTTAAACAATGTATTTAACTTCGATATTGGTTACTTCACTTGACTGATACATCATGGTGACAACTTCATATCTCTATGAAAGTCATAAGAGAATAATTATTCTTCGTTTGTTTAGTTGTGTTCACTTACTTGTTAGCTAATTTACCATTCCTTTTGCGAGCAATGATGGATAGTGGAAAGCAGTAGAATCCAGGACGCGCGTTTCGTCCTATTTGGGACTCGTCAGTTGGATGTACCTGAATCTCCGAGTTGATGTTCACTCTGGGACTCTAACCCAGTACCATTCGCCTCAAACGCCATCGCGTTATCCACTCAGCTACTGAGTACTGATAGCCACTTGCTTGTGCAATATTGTGGTTGTTTGAAAAATACTCATTTTGAAGTTAATCATAACCTGTGGAATTCAACCACATTGTCGTCAAGACATTTAGGCGAGACTACAATTTATGAAAAAACCAATCAGATTTAGGATGACAGGTCTCGGATTTTGGCGCGAAATTCATTCACACAGTTGTCAAAATAGCGTCTTGGTATTTTAGCTGATGTGATGAAAACCATAAATCTAATTCATAATCTTAACCACCAATTATAAATCATAATCCTTACCATTGATAATTGCTTTATAACCATCACTCAACCCTGGTAAGTAGGTAGATATTCCCAAAGCCACTTTAGAGTCACTCAAAGGTCGTTCATAAATTATAGTCTCATCGATACTTAGCTATCTACTGATTACATTGTATTGTTATCAAACTGACTAAGATCCTATAATTCTATTAAGCTAACCTCGGAACTTAGTGATCTGTGAGTAAGTCCTACGTATGATTAGGGATATAGACGTTTGAATGATCGCAAAGTTGGATGAAATGGTTATCCACCATGCCATCATTCTCAAAAAACCATTGTTTGTTTTCCTCAATCGGACTACTTTTATCGTTTTTTGATGATTTTTATAACAGGGCTGATCAACTAGAAGCAAAATTACGTGAAAAAGAATTAGAAATGCAAACTAAAGATGAAGAAGCTGCAGAAGTGATTAAAAAAATTCAACAAGTTGACACTGACAAAGAAACTGCACAAACTCAATTAGCTGAAACCAACACTAAATTAGAAGAAACCGACAAACGAGCAACTGAGGTAAGTAACTATGAATCCTTTTTTTGTCGTTATTATGAAATCAACAATTCACTCATTGAAAAGTGCCGCCATTTATTTGAGTTTGGTTAAATGAAATGGCTTATATGCAGTTTTTAATCAAAGTCCAATGGTTTTATTGTTATATGAGTTATTCACATTCAATCAGCTTGACTAAGTCCTAGTTTCATATTCCAGCCCTACTTCTACAAACAGAAGGATTACAATGATAACAACTACTACTACTGACAGGATTCGTAAGAAGAAATATACATTATGAAAGGCTATTTCACTCCCGACAAGTTCAGACTCCATTAGTCACGATTTTCCATTGGGATATTGGTAATCACGCTTCAAGCTAGTTAATAGAATGAATAGGATTGCTTTTCTGTCTGGAGGTTTCTAAGGGCTGTTTACAATTTAGAGATACTCCGCTTTTTGCTGAGGAGGGAGACAATAATTTATGAATGTCCTTTTAGCGACCCCGAAATGACCTCGGGAAAGTTCATCTACTTATCATGGTCAGCTTAGTTAACAAAAAGGCTGTTTAATCATAATGATGAGTGAATTTCTTGCCAAAATCTAGTATACGCTGTCTTTAATTTTGTTGATTCGTCCATAAATCATAGTGTCGCTTATACGAACTGTTAACGGATATCTGTCTCTTTAACTTGTGATAGGAAATTCTTTAGTGTCTTTACTCCAACATTTTTCTTCATCTAGTTGATCCATGCACAGGGACTCTCAAAAATATTTTTACGCTTCATAGTCCGTTGACTCATTATTTATAGTTATTGTGTGTATCAAGAGTCCTAAATGGATATGCTTTGGTATTCTTGCTGATAGCGATTTGAAAGTGAATATCACTCTTTGAATAACTGTGACATTCTTAATGTCATACCTGTCTCATGAATATACATAATGTAGTGTTCAAAAGGATTAGAAGTAACAGATATTTTAGAGTCAGTGGGCAACACGAGCATTTTTTACTCAATATTGCTTGTAAACGTCTTTACGGTAGATAAGTTTTTAAAGAGGTATGAACTGGATTTTTAGCAATCATTTTCGATTATTATACCAAGGTATCTTTCTGAATAGCTAGTGTATACTTGAATAAGTGAATATCATGATGTTTCGTGACAGTTGCTAACTTACAGTCGTCATGTTATAGAAATAAAACAATTGAATGCACCTTTGAATGATTCAAAAGAAAAACTCTCGGTTTCTAGCGCTCCGTTATATCACTTAACTGAACAAAGTTACTTTTAGCTTCTGCTGTTAGTACTTGCTTATTTTTAAACGCCCAAACTAGGGTGACACTAGAGGCTATTCTGTCTCATAACTCCCGAGGTGGAATTGATGTTATAAAATTTTGATTCAATAAACAGTGATGTAAGTACTAAGTAGGTAACAAGCAGTTTCAAATCTTCAGTGACGCTAAACGTTTTTTTAGTAAACTCCTGTCTAAATATCTCCGGATCATTTTTCCACATAGTTTTATGTTTCTGATATGAATCTGAAAAGTCGTCCATTCATAATATATATATATATATATATATCTTTGTCACTTATTGTCGGTGTACATTAAACTAGTCTATCTGGATCCTCCTGAGGAACTAAAATAACACAGCTTTGGTCTACAAACATTCGATCACGAACACGCTGCGTATGTTATCAGGTAACTAGGTCCTTATTGTTTGTCAAAAGAAATAACGGCTGGAGTAACTAAAGGTTACGCCTCAGAATTGTGGTCATGTAAGATGCCATAAAGAACAACCGATCTTCTCAGACTTGAGCCTTGATTTCACTTAACGGTTCTAGGCCATCAGTAGCGTTCACTGAGCTTATCTCAGTCAATCCGCCATAAGAACGGTTATATATCTGGCAGTTATTTTGGGGTCAAATTGCTTAGATGGAAACGAGCCATTAAGTACTTGGAAGCAGCAACCATCGCTCCATGTGTAGAGTAGCGTAAAGCAGACACGATTTAAAATCAACAAACACAGACAGGAAAGTGAGAGGAAACTGTGTAGGTGAAGTAGAGAAGGGGGAAAATAGAAGATACTATGAGATATATAGACGGCAAGGGTTTGACAACATCTTGCCCTATGTATTCGACAGCTACTTCTTTTAAAAAAGTCATAGTTTTAACGCCAACAAAGATGGAGACCGGTTATGATCTTCTTCACTTTTAAATACCATTTAAAACAGGAGGCAATGTTTTTTCTTTAGAATATCACAAGCACTTACATTGTTTTACGTAAGTTA
Organism: Schistosoma haematobium; assembly: GCF_000699445.3. NCBI lineage: Eukaryota > Metazoa > Platyhelminthes > Trematoda > Strigeidida > Schistosomatidae > Schistosoma > Schistosoma haematobium. The sequence goes on along the minus strand of NC_067202.1, from coordinate 16,771,313 downwards.
TCTTTGACGCAGGTTTCTCCACTCTGCCAGTCACATATAGGAATGGGGTTAGTCTGTAGAATACATCAACAATCTATTTGCCAGTTAGATAATGTGCTGTACTGCATCGAAAGCCTTGGAAAGAACGAAAGATAACTCATGAACAGTCGCTTTCTAAATCCAGAAAAATATTTCACTGTGTGGTACTAACATAATGGTTGTAAAACAAGATTAGCCTTTGTGAATGAACTTTTTGTCTCATGAGAGATCTTTCTAAAGTATTGTGTAAACCTTACTGTTTCACATAAAAGAGAGGATTTTATCCATACTTTTTGTCAGGGCATGAACTGAAGGCTTAAGGTATGTCAAGCCAACAACACGAGCACCTTTGTATATGCTCCCTCCCGTACTATAAATAGATGCGTGACTTGGGGTTCACCTCGATTTTTGTGACAGTCTCTGACTCAGGAAACCTTTTTTTCTTCCCACATTTCGATGCTAAACCTGTTTATTGACATCATATATCCATCAAGCGCTATGTTCGTCAACAGAATTGAAACGTATTTTTCTAAAAAAAAAACAGTTTTATATGCTTGCTTCCACACTGTCGTCGTTTTCCATGCGTAACAACTCAGATCCCACAAATGTTTGAAGATTTAGTTCTTTTGCAGCCTTACTCAACTGACTTACTACCAAAGCTCTATACTTCTAAGGTTAAAAGTGTAAAATCTCTGCTATTTGAAAATACACATGAAATAGTCCATAGTTTTTCACCTTCTGCAGCACTCGCCCTGAAAAATATCGATTGGCTGCTTCTAATAGTTGTCACGCTAACATACGATTTACATGAATACCCCTAGATCTGCAATGTGGGTTGAAAGGCTATTTATATAAATGAGAATAACTTATGGCATTTCAAATAATGTTATCATGCCAAACAAGTAGATTCAGACGAGCTTTTGTCACTTAATTTGAAGCTAACACATGAGCCTCTTAAGGGATTCAGGCATTTTGGTCTGTTCCAAAAACAAATAAAGTAAGGCTAGGTATGCGTTTCTGCACCACTTTTGCCGTATTTCTGGATGTAAGCCAGATTGTCTGTCATTAAAGTGTTCATACAAGTGATGAAGCTAATTTACAACAACTAAATATATTTGGGTAGAACGATAAGTGATATAACCACGACCTGTGATAATACATGATCATAATGGCATCATCTGCATATATTTCAAACGTCTGAGTAAACTAATCAGATCATAAATCAAGAACTACGTTGCAAACTGCTGGTAATCGAGGTAGTATGTAGCGGTTCACGTTAAAGACCCCACAGATATCCTACGTTTGATAACGCATTTGTCCGTAACACAATTATACTTCAAGGGTATCAAACAAGCCGGATCAGAAGTTAGGGATGAATGACTTCGAAGATATTTTGGTACAGTTGTCGTTATGTTGAGAAGTGTTTCATCTAAGCTAGCCAGCAGTTGCGAGGGATGGTTAGCGTGACGTACCCACTCGTGATCTGGTGTGGATGCGTGACCGAACGCCTTCAGCTAGGGTATGTTCGGCAAAACCAATGACGTAATTGTCAAAGACTTGCAGGAATATTTATTTCGGGTAGTTATTTACAGCTACAACGTTTAGCAAGAAGTAATTTTGTGTACTAGGAGAGCATGGAGTTTGGAGTGAGTGAGGAGAGCTGATAACCCATCAAGTGCACAAAATGCACTTACATTTAATGGGAGATGCAACAGACAACAATCAGCAATAACGCGAGCCTCAGACTATGACCATACATTTTGTCATTTCACTTTGACTGATAACATTTAATGCGAGTAGCACTCGAAGCCTCATTCTTTTCTGGGTAACGTAAATATTGAGTGCTTCTGGAACTACTTGAGATCGATTTTTAAACTTGTTTACAGAAAGTCAAGGTCAAATAATTCCAGATATTTTGCCTCCAACACTGAGACTATTTTCCAGAAATATATGGTTGTTACAGTACTATAGTACCTTAATATCACAGTAACAAAACGACTGATCATAACACTTTCTCGCATATCTCACCAATATAGAACAATCAAAATCATTCAGAGAATGTTTCGGGTGTAATCGAATCTACTAAACTCACCCCACGAGTCTCATTTTACGATACATCTCGAGAGTCTAATGAGCACACTTGGGACGGCTCAATTGTGAAGAATCGGGTTCATAAGATGAAGCACTTAACACACAAAGGAGTAAGAAGAAGGAATCAAGACAACCCAAGAATAAAGGAGGAGCCAAAAGGAATAAAAAGTTTTTTAACGTTACTTTCTTATGACTTGAGATTCGGCTACCAAAATCGATTGTCGGATGTAATAGAATCTGGAGTTCATCCAGTGGAATTACTCGGACCAAGGTTAGAACCTGAGGGTGAAGACCAAGTGACTTTAGAGAGCTATTCAGAGTGCAGGAATTTACCATACGAAGGGACGGATGAGCCGTTATTTTCCGATTATGGGAGCGAAAGTGACGATGAAGACGAATACATTAAACGGAGACGCAGCTCGAAGTTCATCGATGACAACTCTGCTATGGAAGAAGCTTTATCAGCCGTTTATCTTAATTCCGGAACACTCATAAAGATGGCAATTATTGGTGTTGAGCTGCAAAATGTTATCAAAGTTTCCTTACGAAAGGTGAGGATACTTTATTTACACCGATATTTTAACCGCCGTGTTTGGTTTTTATTGCACATTTTGGTCATAAGATATATTCGGAATATTTTAACTTAAGAATGTCCAGTCCTGTTATCGGTGCTGTGAAGTCTAAAATGCAAGGAATGAAGCTTCAAATTGACCAGCTTAAACAAGAGTTATCTACTAAACAAGCTATTTTAAGGAAGGAGGAAGAAAATAAAACCAAGGTATATAGTTTTTAAGACCTACTATATTTACATGGAGTCGAACAACTTCTTTATTTGTTTTTTTTTAATTTTAGGCCGAAGCTGAAGTCGCCTCACTACAGAAGAGAATTCGACAGCTTGAAGATGAATTGGAATCTACGGAGACTCGTCTTCAAGAAGCTACTGTTAAGCTCGAAGAAGCGAGTAAAGCTGCTGATGAAAGTGATCGGTTAGTTTATAATACTCAAAAATAACCTTTTAACCAATCATAAACACATGTCCTTCGTTGTGTTTACCTTTGCACTCTTGTTTATAAATGCTTATAATGAACTGGTCAGTTTGGTGGTTCCAGAGATTGTTGTTCCCTTGAAACATCTAGTGAATTGTAAAATTGCTCGTAATTCGGAAACATATCTTCACGAATTTCTTGAGCTTTGTTTCTGATTGTCATATTTCATGACCCAGTATTTAGTGCAATCCAGATTTCTAGTATGGTAACACAATCTCTAACACAAATTGGTTTTCGATAATAATCGAAAGCATATTTTAACACATTTCCCGTATTCTCACATAATGCGAAAATACAGTCTTTCCTTAGTCTTATAACGGATTCAAAACCAGGCTTAAGCAGGAAAATGTTTGTGGAATATAAAACTATGGCAAAATTGGATAAACCATTCTTAACTCCGTAAACTTAGGAATTAGTGGCTCCGGTTTCACAAAATAATGTCTACCTGAAAATTAGATCAAAGCATCACTGACAACATACTAGTTTAGAAGACCCTCTTAACGTACATTGCTCGAATTAGAACTGATATTGACTTTTAGGTTAAACCTGAAAGCATCTGGGTGGACAATTGTACTTGTTACTGAGCAATCGAAAAGGTCGTGCTGTTTACTGGTATCTGATAAATCTAATGTTTTTAGAACCTGCATCGGTACCGCCATGCGTATTCTGTATCAAATTCTTTGGTTTCCAATACTAAAACATTTCGTGATTGTAGGTGTCAATGAAGTCTTAATACAACCAACTATCTTCATGTATGCTCCTATGGTTTTGCTTGTTACTGGTGTTTACTGTTAGTATGGCTCACTTTGTGAAGAATAAAACTAAAAAATTCCTGTTTTCCCTGTCGTTTAGAAATTGAAGCCGGTGGGCTTATTTGACTCAAGAATATATTTCCAATGAAGATCCTAATCACAAAATATTGGTGATTCGTTCAAGTATATCTCGATAGTCTGTTGATATGAATGTAAAGCTCCGCACTAGTGTTATTCCTATGGGTTTACAAATATCCATCGTATTTCTTATCTAATAATGTCATCAAGTTTCAGATGCGTTTTTCTGTCTAAATTGCGAATGCTGACTCAGAAATGGTCTGCTTTATCGCTTTGATTGATCGTAGAGCGAAGTTAAATGCGTTGACCAGTCTATTTACCTCGAAGATCTTATCAGCCCTAGTTAGTGTTTGACTTCAAGACAGTTTCAGAAATCCTGCTTGGTCATGGACGTTAAGTGACATAGCTCATAATCAACATAATAACATAGATGCATTCATTTCTTTTCTCGGTGTAGGTATTGATTCCCAATATCTCTTCAAACATACCTTTTCATTCTGTCTTTTCGGAAAATAGCAACGTTAGATCATCCTGATTCTCATTACTACTAAATTACTTCGACTTCTTTCATCTCGTGCCACTATAGCAACTTAGAATGACATACGCTTGTCTCAGGCTCTACCTTGATTACAGTCGACTGATATCTCACTCGGTGATATAATGTAAGTGGATAACCTTAACAGTTATAGTTTACTTAGGAATAACATTTAGTTACATAACAAACATAAAAAAAACTGAATTCATTTGAGTCTTTTTTTATTTCCTTCACAAAACATCATGTTGATATTTGGAATATGAGGGTCTTGAAAGTAGTTCATTCAGTATTTAGCTCGGGGATTTCTCACAGATTCGAGTGTTCAACCAATTGAAAACTCATTGAAAATCATTTATTAGAAATATCTGAATTTTATACTTTCCGTTTAGTGTGACAACCAAAAGAATGAATCTGTTTTACCTATGTCAAACTCATACTACTAAGCAAGCGTCGTCACACTCAGTTTTAAAGTAGCCGACACTTTCTCTTCATTAAAATGAATTGATTTATGGATGACAACATTGTTCCCCATTTTGATCGATTTTGTTTGATTATGTTTTGTCATTGACACTATATATTCATAATCTTAGTGCTCGTCGGGTGCTTGAGGCCCGCCAGACTGCGGAAGACGAGCGGATTTTACATTTGGAATCTGTGGTACAAGAAACTGCAAAATCTGTGAGAGATGCAGAAACAAAATACGAGGAGGTATTGTATTACATTAAAAAAATTTTTTTTAATAAACATTAAATATTGACTGTTTGGTTATATTCTTTCTAAAAGCAATTCAGAGGAAACTTTCACAAACTTTGTATTAATAACAAAGTATTATGAAAACATTTAATTCCTTTATATATGTTTCATAGTGGTCGTAAAGTATTGGAGAATCGTACTTTCGCAGATGAAGAACGTATCAATCAGTTAGAAGAACAATTAAAAGAATCTACATTTATGGCTGAAGATGCTGATCGAAAATACGATGAGGTGCATTTCTAACTAAAGCTAATGCATTCAATGTCGTATGAGAATGAGTTTCAGTGCATGCCGTATTGTATCTGTGTTTACAAAAACTGTTAGAATAGTTTAGATAGTGATTGTTTCTTATTTCTACCAATTTTGCATGCCTTGTTATTCAAATAAGTTTAGATGGAACTCAAAACATGGTACATTTAGAAATTTTTTCAAGCACTTACAAAGACAACTATAGTAGTCAGTATGGCAAGACTACGGTTTATGGACAACCTTTGACCTATTCTAAAGTGACCTTAGGAAATTTCAATCACTTCATTGGTTCAAAATAGGGTTATACATTAGTGTAAGGAACTAGGATTAGGAGTTTTTCATGACGAACTGACATAAGCTATAACGCCGAAATGCTATTTAGCCACATGCATAAATAAATTACACAACAAAATCCAGGAGTTACTGTCTTAAATCCGGTTGGTTCGTCCATAAATTATAGTCTTGCCATTTTGATAGTAGAATTTGTGAATCCACTCCATCAGGTTCATTTGATGTATTACAACTGCATGCTGTATTTTGCATACTGCTTTAAGTAGCCGTTATTCGCTAAATGCATTGTTTATCTCATTTGTACAATTGTATAAATTGTATCATGAGGTTGTACAATTGGTGATTATGCGGTTTGCTGGTTCTACATTTCCCCCTCCTAATGAAAATACATATTTCAATACTTGATAACGTTTAGTTTGCGTGATATCATTCAATTTTCAATCGATTGTTAACGAAAATTCAACTTCATCAGTGGATTGTCAAAGTACATTGTCGAGATATGATGAAAACGTGTTATTCAATCACTTAACATCTAACACATATAGTCGGCTACGTATATCTAGTGTGTATACATACTATGAGTCAGTGTCTGTAACACAACTGCAGCCAGATTTTCAGGCCAAGAGTGAAATGTCGCATCATATGATTTTATAGTCGTTAACTTATGAAACTGTCAGTCCCTTTTGTTTTGTTTTATTTTTACAGTCCTATAAAACCTTTAATTATTACTAATATATCACGTCATCTTATCGTGTTGTGGTAACTTAATATTATATATGATTTTATAGCAAACAAAAAAATTAAAATGCATAAACCTAACTTGTTGTATATGTAGGCGGCTCGTAAGCTGGCTATCACGGAAGTGGAACTCGAACGGGCTGAGTCTCGATTGGAAGCTGCCGAAAGGTAGTAATTCCTTCCTACTGCTACTATTAATACTACTATTACATTTGATTATGCACCAATATTGATCGTATGTTCTTTGTGTGTGTATATGTAGCATGTTAATTTCCACTTGACGCCCACTTGTTTTATAATTTTCTCTCAATTCTGTCTGTTTTTGGTGTTGTATATATTTTATTATAATTGATTCAAGGCATGTACAAGTGCAAAACTGAACATTATTTTCGTGCTTTTAAATTTACATGGCTTGGATTTATTTTTCGCTGATTGTCGTGCATCTCTTCTATCTATTGCTGTGTTAATTCGTTTGCTTGACCTATATGTTCGGCTGTCATTCGCAGGCCACTCGAAAACTTGCCGTTGCCGAAGTCGCACTGTCTCACGCGGAAGATCGGATTGAAGCTGCAGAAAGGTACTTCTTAGATTTACTGGTGAAACTGGTGATTTACATCCGGTATTGCACCATATCTGTAGTCTAGTTCGATTGTATGTGATGTTAAATGTGGGATCTTTTTTTCCCACTAAAAAATACTAGCCATTTGTCCTCAAGAACAACATTAAACGAAACTGCACTTAAATTACTAAATAGTTTTACCATTATCATTAGTGTTTTTCATGTTATGGAAAGACCCGGTAGATATGTCGGTTATGCATGTTGTCTCTTTGAAAACTTCAATTCTCATCGTATGAATAGTAATTTTGTGAAATAGAGAAAAAAAATGGGAGTAATTAGTTTCTTATTGGTCACTTACTATATTAGTCAGTTGGTTTGTGTGGTGTGACAGTTGCACAAGCTTTTAACTATCTAATTAGTTCATTGAATGTATATTACAACAGTCAATATTGTAATCGCATTGTGTTATTTTGTTCAGTTTGCTGCATTACTTATTGCTTGAATTGATTTTATTTCATATAGCATATATTCCACACCCTACTCCCTAGTATGTAGCCGTCATTATCGTAGTCTAGTGTAATATACAATCAACTCATCCACTACATACTTTAATATCAGCCATCGATCTAGATAGGGCAGATCTCGAACTCGAAATACTTGGTAACTGAAAGTTGAGTACTAAGTTACCGCTCCTTATTTTAGGGAATATTTGATAGAGTAAGGTTGTTCATAAGAATTATACACTCATTCTGCTAGAAAACAACAATGATTAGTCCGTTGACCAAAGTATTGGATTGCAGACGGGAACTTTTAATTTTGAACAACCCTCACTATCTCTTAAATTATATCTAGAAAGTGTTCCCAAATATACTATAGGTTTACTTTGACCATTTAAGATTAACCATAGTGATTATACATTACGTTTTTTTTTTGAGTAACTCTGACCTACTTTTCTTCCTTTGATTTCTCTTATTCATGCATGATCTTAACATGATGTGCTATGGTGTTATCAAATCATTTCACTGCATCATTTTGCATGCATTTCTAATTATAGTCGTTTAAAGGAGCTTCAATCAATTATTCACGGTACAATGGGTCAGTTAAAATCTTTAGAGCATCAAGAATCTCAGGTTTGTAAAATAAGCATTATTTATATAAAACATATGTAATATTGACTAATACAGGGTATATTTCTTCGATCTCATCAATAGTAATAATACTAAGGTGCTTATAGTGACTATATTGAGGAATTTAATGGAGAGTAAACTGAAATGATTAGATAACAACCAGTAACTAACACATAGACCATGATAATAACAACAATTCGTATTGTTGTAACTTATGCATGGTTATGAAGGTTTGTTGCATGATTTAACTCGTGAATATTATCATGTAGTCTTTTCTCTTCATCTAATTTCTACTATCAGGATTGCATGATATATCACTTACTGCCTGTTTATTTCCTGCTATCCCTGAATGCTTTATACCACTTCGTTGTGTGTCTACAAAATGAAAAACTGCATAGTGTTTCTAAGTTAATTTATTATAATCTATTTATAGTAAAATTACAGAACTCGAAGAAGAGTTACGCATTGTTGGTAATAATGTAAAATCTTTGGAGATATCTGAACAAGAGGTATTTCTATTATTTTGTAGATTCTATATTTATATATATTTGCATATCATATATGCAACTGATCAACCAATGTGTAGTGATCAATATCTTGTTTGTGTAGTTTTTTTATTGCTGATCGAAGTTACAATGTGATCACTATTCTAAGTGAATGGACATTACTTGCACCATGTTAAGTGGGTGGAGGTAAAGTATCACTTTCGCAGTTTCATTCTAATGCACAACTTTTATATATTATCAAGCTAAAAAAAGATGGATAGCTTTCCGAAAAGAAAAATACAACTGACGAAATCATTCTTTACCATCGTTCAATTTTTTTAGCCATTGAAAAGCCAATTTTGTGCATTCACTCACGAGATTGAAGGTTGTAGGCCTGACTCACGGTCGTGGGGTTGTGGATGACTCACTAGCGAGGAGGTTCATATAAAACGGTGGAACAACTGTCCAGTGCTTTCAGCGTTACAATGATTGTCTAACTTGGATCAGTTTGTGATTTCAATGAAATTCAACTATCTCCACAACCCTATACTAATTATCAGAATATGTAGATTTACAAGTCTAGATATCTGTCTATGTAAATAGCTCACCACACACACATACATCTAATCTATTTTAAACTGTTCACTTTCACCATATCTAGAAGCCCACAGTTAACCATCATGCTTTAGATGTATTTTACCTGAATAATTTTGAATATTAGCTATATGTGTGCTTACTTATACATCATTATTATTATGAAACTTTTTTATTTACCAACTAAGTACGTTCGAATAATTTTCTGGTTAGCGTTTTTTAACGAGTTATTTTTCTACGAGTTGGGGTCGCTAACCTCATGCCCAACCCTTCTCCCTTATCCGGGCTTGGGACCGGCAGTAGCCCCAAAGGGACTCCAGGCGAAGTTATTAAGTACATTAGAAAATGATAATGTTAACATTCAAAATTTCTTAGAAAAATTAGTACTGATTACATCTCATAGTGCTCTACACTTTTTCCCCAGCCAAATCCTACAAAATATTTCAATATGGAGAAGGTTTGTAGCTCAAGTGAATTTGGTGGAGTTTTCTCTAAGCTGAATAGTTTGATCGCAGAGCTTTCATTGTTGCTTTGACCAACGACATTAGCACAAACTTCAGGTAGAAGTAAAGTGTTCCGATGTGTTTTAGATGAACACTGAAATGCTGTGGATAGATTCTTTCCAAATCTTGGTTGCTATTATTCCATCGGTTATCATACATCCGACGTCGGGGATGGTGATGAGTAGTTGTTGCTCGAACGCCTACACTAAAGCTCAATAGGTTTAATGTGTTATTGAACACAAACAGTCAGTCAGCTACAACGTAGGACCAGGCACATATGTGCATCGGTCCAGGTTCCCATACCGCATCAGCACAACAAGATGAACACCGGATTCATAGCAGTGGTTGGGTCAAAGGTGGTAATATATAAGAGAAAGATTGCATATAGAGATATAGTACAAGAAGAAAGAATTGGTTCGTAGAAAAAAGATATGAAGTGATTTCAATCTCTTAGTTTAAGGGAAGACAGAGAGTGTATACACTGACGCCATTGTGATCGATTCTGGGCCATGTCACCAAGAGTCTCCAACCATTGGTTACGACAGTCACGCGGACCCCAGCCAAGTAGTCTGCATCTACCAACATGGCTCAGACTAGAGGTTAGTGTCTTCAAGCACTGATGTCACGTCTTGGTTTGGCCGCCCCTAACTTTCTTCCAACCATCTCCGATACCGGATAGCATTGCACGTCGTGGTAATCGGTGTTCAGGCATACGTAATACGTGGCCCAACCATCTCAGTCGATGAATATTCATAACCTCATCAACTGATTTACCATCATTTCTTAATACCGTCTACTTACCCGGTGATCCCAGCAGATGCCAGCAATATTTCTAAGGCATCTGTGGTCAAATACTAATAGCTTACGAGTGTCTTCTACTCTTAATGTCCATGTTTCGCTGCCGTAAAGTAAAACAGAACTGACTGCCGCGCAGTATACTCGTCCTTTTATTGATAGATGGATATCGCCTTCGCCATAGGTGACGCAAGTTGGCAAAAGCCAAGCGAGCTTTTCGAATCCGTCCTGAGATTTCGTCGGACACCAACCCATTAGGGCTGATCAGACTTCCAAGATAAGTGAAGTTGTCAACGCGTTCGACTACTTCACTTCCTATCCTTAGTTCAGGTGTTGAACACAAACAACTATCACTTTACTGGATATTCTCTGTTTTTGTACCTAAAATAAGGGTGGAAAATCATGTGACATCAATGGTAATATTAAAAATGATATACCTAAATTGTGGACACTTAAAATCAATGAGACGTCGGTTATGTTATACGCCATTTTATTCCCTTATTTTAGTCTAACATTGTATTTGCCTACATTGGACTGGTCATATTTATATTCTAGGCAGCCCAACGTGAAGAGGCATATGAAGAGAATATTCGTGATTTAACTGAGCGCTTAAAAGCTGTAAGCTAAGCATGCTCATACACCCCCTTTTTTTAATATCCAACTTATGTTTGTGTGTAAAAGTTGCATGGGGAACTTGACACTTGAAATATTATTGTTATTATTTAAATAATCATGTTTATTCTAATATCTATTTTTCCCCATGTTTTTTTGTGTTAAATGCATGTTTTCTTGGATTGGATATTGAATTCGCATGTTCTCAAATACTGTTTTTGGGGGGGATGGGGTTGGGATACATTCCATTTAGTTAAATAAACAACGTAGTCTTCATCAATCTCAACTTGCCTCTTTATCAAAACAATTGATTGAGGTATTTTAGTTTTTTTTCTGTTTCCTTGTTTTATTTTATTTGTAAAGTGATTGAATTTTCCCAGTGGTTGCTGTTAAGAACTACAAGTACTTCCAATTGATGAATCCTAAATAGGACGGAATATGTATCCTGACTTCCACTATTAGTTACTATTGAATTGTGCTTAAAAATACTCGTTACTGTGTTATAATTATATAGTTGGTGCTAACATAGTTGATTAACTAGCCAGTTGCTAACAGTGTCGTAGAATCTTGCATAATTGTGTATTTATTTATTTATTTTAACACATAGATATTGGTACAAGGAGGCACCAAATACATATGCGCCACACAGATCTCATATGATATGCATGAGGGCTGTGATACTGCCCGGGTGCCAAAACCGAAGCAGGTGGTTTTCTTAGGGAGCCACACCCAGAGCCTTCGACCTGAAGGTCTGATCCACAAAGCTGTGGAGCAACGTCAGTAGATGCAGTCCCATTGTAGCCGGTGACCAACAATTGGTTCATACGCCATTTGTTCCTTCAGGATAATGGAGTCCATGTGCACCATTGGTTTGGAATAAGGGTTTTCCAACTCCCCTAGGTGGACTCTCCATGTCCACCAACCCGGTTAAAGCTCCGGACGTTCGCTTTTCGTCCTTTCAATTTCGTAAGCAACATTAATAGCACGAGAAGGCAGTGAGTAGGACTTCCCTTGGAGTGACTGTGTACGCGTGTCTATGTGAGAGCATTTTGAGAGGGAGAGCGGACTCTCCTTACTCTTGGTCGTACCAGGGCATTTGGGGGCCATTGTGCAAGTGGAAATGAACTTGATGCATGATCAAATTCTAATTAGATAATTTAAGGTATCTAATCGTTAAGTGTGGTTATCTCACAGACCTCCAACCAAAATATTTTAACATTTAAGCACATGATTCAGTCACTTTTTGAACAAACATTATTTCCCAAATTATTATTATGTTTATTAGCGTTGCATGTTGGGGTATGTTGTATATAAATGGGTATAAGCACATGTCTTAGTCATTTGATTAGGTGGAAGTCTACCGATTTACCATCTCTTACTAATGTAACCTTACACTTAATCTTAATATGGCTCATTTGGTGGTTCCATCATACAACGATGCTTCGAAGAAATTTATGTTCAAATACTAGCAAACTATGCTTATTTTGAACTTGTCAGACCATATGGTATGGCAGCTTTGGCTAATGTATATCCATTCTTGATCGCTGGATGATTATCACTGACTATTGTGAAGTTAACTATCCGTTTGATAGAAATATACATGGATGTCTCGACTGTTCTATATGTAGTGAAATGATTCGGTTTGGCCACCATTAGCTTTCTTTCTACTTCTATGAATTTGGTGTTCATCTTGTTGTGCTGATGAGGTGTGGTAACTTGGACCGATGCATATATATGCCTGGTCCTACGTTGTAGCTGACTGATTGACTGAGCTTTCTTCCAGCCTACTCCTATACCGGACAATATCACTCATCGAGGTAGGATGTGGTTAGGCATACGTAACATATGTTCCAACCATCTCAGTTAATGAAGATTTACTACTTCATCAATCGACTTGCCACCCTTACTTAGTACCCTTTCCCTAACCCAGGCATTGTTTACTCCGTGATCCAAAAATTCATGAGGAGTGTTTTGAAGACACCTATGATTAAATGCTAGTAACCCCAGTATATGCTTTATTTTTAATGTCCATGTTTCATATTAAGTAGAACGAAGTAAAGTGCTGCACATTAAACTTATCCTTTGGTTGGCAGACGGATATCTCGCATACGCCACAAGTTACGCAAGTTGGCGAAAGTCAATCAATCCTGGATCCGTGCTGAGGTTTCCTCAGACACCAAACTGTCAGGACTAGTAAGACTCCCAAGATAAGTGGAGTGGTCGATACGTTCAACTACTTCACTCATTGCCATTAATTCAGGCACTAACTCAGGTTAATCCTAAAGTGAAATTTGACATTTGGTGGGAGAGAACCGCATTTCAAATCTCCTTACATTGTTGCTTAAAGTGGTTAGAAGACTGCATTTTATCAGCGTTTTATCAAACAGAACTATATCATCTGCGTATTCTAATTCATTGTCTATGGTATAAATAGTATTGGTATTTTATTTCTCGTTTAGTTAATTCTTAACTTTGTAAAACTCTTTATTAGTTATTGCATTATTGGTAGAGTAACCAAGTCTTTTTGATTGAAGCATGCATAGAAGATACTTCAATAGATGGTCTGATTTCCATGAAAAGGAAGGTGTATTTCACATCGTTTATTTTATTTATAATTATTATCGTTATTATTAGGCTGAGGATCGAGCTCAAGAATCTGAACGACTTGTCAATACTTTACAAGCTGATGCCGATCGTCTTGAAGGTAAAATACGCATAGACATACACATATACCCCTACATCGAAATATTGTATTTCAGCATTTAAATAGGTTTTCATTTGCATCGTGTTGTTTAGAGATTTGGATTTATATCCTAGTATATTGCCCTAAATAATGTATGTATATACATTTCTATCTTATTTCGTGCATGAGTGAATGCTTGCCTGTTTTTTTTCCATTTTATTCGGCATATAATCTTTCTTCCAAAACATTAAACTGGAACTATATTCCAGGCTGAACGACGTGTTAAAGAAGCAAGTCATCAAGAGGAGATGAAACAAATAGAATTGTGCAAATTAGAAGGTGAGTAGTGTGTATTCTGAGAATATTTGTTTTTTGAATTATTTATAATTCAGTGTATACTCAACTCGGAACTCTACTGTTTCATGTGTCAGAGAAGAAGGCTAATGATATGTACATTAACTATCTAAACCGTTACTTCATATGACGATATCACTGTCATCATCGTTATTCTGGTAGTAGTCAATTTAATAGCATTAAGTTTCCTATTTAGCTTGATTAATATTGTCGATTTTGCAACAAATCTTATCCTGTGAAGCTTCTTAGTTCGTTTGAGTGTTATTAAAAGTATGTAGGCGTTTGTCACTTCCTTTTATTGGGCGATCTGAAATGGAAACTGGTCTTGATGACATGAGTGAGGCAGGATAACTGCTTGAAGCTAGTTTAACTCAGCCTTTTGTTAGTGGTTTCCAATAAATTAGCTGCTTTCTTCAGGGTCAATCTTTTCGAACGCGCTCATTTGTTTGTGGAAAGGCGTCACCACTTCAAATTATGGATGTCTGACGGAAATAACTAACAGCCGTCAAACTTTAGTACAGTCAACTATGTAACTTTCCTTCTATCCTATTGTCCTCTAATCGTTCTGTTTGTCATGACAGGACCTAAGGAAATAATTATTTCAGCTAATGCAGCTTAATTGGATCATCACAATGGGCGAGCCTAATCACTACCACAATATCGCTATTTCAATTTGTTTTACGTTTTCTATTACTAACCCTCTCCCTGTCTTAAGTCTGACTACTAAATTGATGAGATTTTTCTCATAGAATTTAGTCAAATAAAAAGAATGTAGTCTGATTCGTTCTCCTCTTCCTCCTCCTACGTTACTCACGTACGAATTCATGAAACGTACATTTTATCTTTGTATTTATCACGCAAATAAGAAGAATTCACTGTAAACACAGTTGATCATAATCAAAGATGGATGGTGGCTAGCAGTGGAACCTAGTAGGCACGTCCTATTTTGGGATTTATGAACTGAATGTACCTGTATCCGGGAGTTAACTCAGTAGCTAAGTGAATAACGCGATAGGGTTTGAAGTCGAACGCTACTAAGTTGGAGTTTCGGAGTGAATATCAACTCTTGGATACAAACACATCCAGCTGACAAGTCCCAAAATAGGACGAAGCGCGCATCTTGAATCCCACTATTACCCATCAGTCATCTCTGCTTGTGATCTAAGGTAATATCGAGGCAATCCACACAGGATGTACATATGCCAATAAGAGACTGATCAATTCCAATCCTAAACATCAATCTGAAGATTAAAGTAAACAGTACAAAATTGAATAATTGATTATACTTTATATTTAATTAATCATTCATTCATTTGTAGAAACATTGGAAGCTGAACAATTAAATCATACGAATCTACGTCGTGAAATGGAAACAATGTTTACTGAAGTAGAAAATATCTAATCAATAGTTTACTATTGACAGAAATATTTTGTTATTTGAATACTTTTCAAAGGAACTAATCATGATAATGCCCCAGTTACATACAAAACAGATCGTATAGTTATACAACTGTATACATATACATAAGCATGAGATATGATCAGTTAGATAATGCTATGAAAAATTTACAGCATGATATCTTTTGGTTTGTTTTATGCCTAACTTCTATTGTCTAATGAATAATGCTCCTTTCTTTTTCCAACCCCTGCCTCCTCCTCCTCATTCCCACACTCTTGAGAATGTGTCTTGAAGATTTCCTCTTGGAAATACTACTGTGTTGTTACTATTATTTCTTATCAGTATTACTTCAATTGTGTGCTTTGTTTTCGCCTTGTGTTTTTGTTATTGTTGTGTATGGTCTTATTGGTGAAGATTTTGATCTTGTAGGATGTTATGCTATTCTGTTTTGGTAAAACAGCGCCTGTTTATACTTTCTCATAGGCTACTCTCGTTGTTTTTGGTTCCATAATATCAGTACTTTTTTTCTATACTAACTCCCCTTCTATTCTCTGTTTGTCTACCATCCTCATATACAAATAGTGCCTGTTTTTACCCAAATGATTTCCATTGTTTATACGTGCATCATGTTTTTCATTTCTTTCCATGCTCGTTTATTTACATGGTGTGTGTGTGAATGTGAGTGTTTGAGCTTTTGCATAGTGTCATAATTAGCCTTATGTAATCTGAACATTAATTGTTAATATAGTAAACAATTTGTAATCAAGTACACAAACTTGTGTTCTATTCACTTTATTTATTTATCTTAACACATAGATATTGGTACAAGGAGGCACCAAATACATATGCGCCACACAAATCTGATTCGATATGTGTGGGGGCTGTGATACTGCCTGGGTGCCAAAACCGAAGCAGGTAGTTTTCTTAGGGAGCCACACCCAGAGCCTTCGACCTGAAGGTCTGATCCACAAGGCAGTGGAGCATCGTAAGGAGATGCAGTCCCATTGTAGCCGGTGACCAACGATTGGTTCATACGCCATTTGTTCCTGCAGGATACTGGTGGCCATGTGCACCATTGGTTTGGAATAAGGGTTTTCCAACTCCCCTAGGTGGACTCTCCATGTCCACCAACCCGGGTAAAGCTCCGGACGTTCGCTTTTCGTCCTCATTTTTGTAAACAACACCCCCGCCACGAGAAGGCAGTGAGTAGGACTTCCCTGGCAGAGGCTATATACGCGTGGCCATATGAGAGCGGACTCTCCCCACTCTCGGCCGTACCAGGGCATTTGGGGGCTCTATTCACTTACTAACTATTATTTAACCGAAGTAAATACTTTTTTATATTATATTAGTCGATATAGAGAATTTAGTCAGTTTTAGTTAGATTGTTAAGTGTTTCAACTATACTTTATTTACTGTTACCATGCATGTACCATTGAGAGGGAACTATGCTAGACTATGATGTACATATCTTGTACAGATGCCCTGATATGACCGAAGGTGGGGAGAGTTAGCTTTCACATGGCCACTCCAAGGGAAGTCCTATTCACTGCCTTCTCGCGAAGTAGATGTTGTTTACGAAATTGAGAGGACGAAAAGCGAATGTCTAGTGCTTTAACCGGTTTGCTAGACACGGAGAATCCACACAGGGGGGTTGGAAAAACCTCATTCCAAATCAATGGTGCATATGGCCTACAGGATCATGAAGACACAATTGGTGTATCAACCAACTATTGGTCACCATCTACCATGTGACTACATCTCCTGACGTTACTTCACTTCCTTGTGGATCATACTTTTAAGTTGAAGTCTCAGGTAGTGGCTTTCTAAGGAAACCACCTGTTTCGGTCTGGGCACTCGGTCAGTATCACAAACCACATACAAATCAAGTGACTTGTGTAGCGCATATGTATCCGATGTCCCTTTGTACTAATATTAATGTGTTCAAATAAATAAATTATCACGAATTCAATGTAATGGTAGTTAATCAGTCATGTCCCCAGTTAGCTCTACGTTGACAGATTTGTTAAACGTGTTAAAACGTGAAACTTAAACAATGGATAACCAACCATTAATAATAAAGTTAAGCTTAGATTAAGTAGATATCTTTCGTTAAACTGAACCTGATGTATTTATATTCAATTATGTTATTAACAATCAAGTTATCTTAGTTTTTTTTAGTGTAGTTAAGGTATAAAGACTTGTCCATATGAGATTCTATAAAGATGGTTCATTATCATTGATTGTATTGAGTAAAATAGTATTATGTACTGTAAAACATGAATTACAATTTTAATATAAACGAAATATTGATCTAAAGGTAAAACCATATAGTGTACACAATTTCTCTGTATAAAGTGTATTCGATGATGATGATGTAATGGTAAAAATGAAAACAATTTAATCTCTGGTACAAAATAAGATGTAATACCCTAGTTAACAGACTGGGTATTCGATCAAGTTATTATTATTATTATTATCATTTATTGATTTGAACACATTAATATTAGTACAAAGGGGCACCGAATACATATACACCACACAAGTCACTTGATTTGTGTGTGGGTTGTGGCACTGTTCGGGTGCCCAAATCGAAGGAGGTGGTTTTCTTAGGAGGCCACACTCGGAGCCTTCGATCTAAAGGTCTGATCCACATGACAGTGGAGCAAATGTAGTCCCATGGTAGGCGGTGACCAACAATTGGTTCATATTTCACAAGTTGAAATCATGAGCCAACTGAGGCTAGACCACCATGGAAAACCTGGAAGCCATTTGTTCCTTCTGGATCCCATTTACGTCATTGATTTGGGACGAGGGTTTCCCAACTTCTCTAGGTGGACTCTCTGTGTCTAGCAACCCGGTTAAAGTAATTACTTACGCCTGTTACTCCCAATGGAGAATAGGCCGCCGACCACCATTCTATCATCGGCCTTCTTTTCTAGTTCCATCCAATTCTTGTTCATTCTTCTCATATCTGTCTCCATTTCCCGGTGTAATGTGTTCTTTGGTCTTCCTCTTCTCCTCTGGCCTTGAGGATCCCAAGTGAGGGCTTGCCTTATGACACAGTTGGGTGATTTCCTCAATGTGTGTCCCATCCACTCCCAGCGCTTCCTGATTTCTTCCTCCACTGGGATCTGGTTTGTTCTCTCCCACAGTAGGTTTTTGCTAATAGTGTCTGACCAACGGATCCGAAGTATTTTGCATAGACAACTGTTAATAAACACTTGGATCTTCTGGATGATGGCTTTCGTAGTTCTCCAGGTTTCCGCTACATACAGTAGGACTGTGTTGACATTTGTGTTGAAAATGCTGACCTTGATGTTGGTTGACAAAGTAGATTTCCTGTAATCGGATATTGTAATTGAAAATTATTTATAGAGAAAGTTTTGACCACTTGACTGATCTTGTATGTCTCACCAGTCATGGTGAGTTGATGATTTTATGAAACCTTGGCTTGAGTTTAGAAACTTGATTTCTTTCTTGTCAAACTTTATGTCACTTGTAGTGTAGGCGAGATGTTCATCTGGCAATAGAGGGCAGAGTATACTGTGCAACACTAAGCTCAGTCTTGCTTTTTGGTTACGAAACAGCGTTTGATAGTAGGAGGCCATTCGTTTATTACTAGTACGTCATGTAATTTTGAGATCAAGTAAACGATTCTGAGAATGAACTCAAAATATCAGGTAAAAATGGTATGTTGATTGATAAAAATGTGAATCTTACATTGTGCATATCCAATCACCATCTACTTAGACGCTCAATGTTAACTGGTGTAAAAGTGGGTTGAAATAGAGCTAGACCAAAACAAAACAAAAAAAAACATGACATCAGTTCATATAAGTTACCAACTATCAGGATGACGATTGTAGTTAGGTGCATACTACCTAGTTTAGAACTTTACATTAACCATGATCAGTAGCTAGAGATCAATCACAACTGTATAGAATACAGTCACTCTTTGTTTGTAACATAACATACATTCCATTCTTTTTTTTCTTTTGTTTACTCTCATAGATGAATTGGTCACTGAGAAAGAGAAATACAAAGCACTCAGTGAAGAATTGGATTCAACCTTTGCAGAACTTACTGGAAACTAATTATCACATGACTTCTATCCTGTCTCCCCCCTCTCGCTCTCGCTCTCTCGTTTCTCTTTATATTCTATAAACTGTTACTAAGTATTTTTTTCGATCCTTACCCAACTGGCACCTTAATTCATTCAAATATATTCTGCTTATATGATATACAATTAATTTGTATCTTATTAATGTCTTATTATAAACCAAAAAAACCAATGATCAATTAGTCTTTGATTATCATTTCTCGAATTCATTTTCTCCTCCCCCCCTAAATATTGATTATATTCCATATATGTATGTGGGATGTTTTATTGGATCAAAATAATGAGATCAATCAACTTTGTCAAATTCTTTTCATTCATTTTACTTATGTCACAATGATCCAAATGATGGTAACATTTAATTATGATGTGATGATTTTTCTTTTCTTTGAATAAATCAACCTATTCCTAGATTTCCTTATGTTTAGAACCTTAAATTTTGATGGCAATTACACGTAATTATGCAAATAAATATACATATACAATATACATTTTCAACTTAACTAGTATTGTTTCTTAGTTCTTTCATCGTCCCCAAATACCATGGTATAGTTGAAGGTGAAGACAGTTTACTCCCCCCTCCTCCTCTTCGAATGCTCTCATATGGGGTCACGCATATATTGTGATTCATACTCACCTCTTAGTTAGGGTGTTCTTTACTAAATTTAAAAGACTAAAGAAGAATAACCGGTTGGAGTTTAAATCGGGCTGTGGGGCATGGAAGACTCAACTAGAGAAGTCTGGAAACCCTGATTCCAGTCAATAGTCAATATGGGTCACTAGCTACCATAGGGACGCATCACTTGACGATACTTCACGGCCTTGTGGATAGGACCTGTGAGTCAAAGGTTGGGGGAATGATTGTCTAAGAGAATTACCTGCTTCGATTTTGGCACCCGGGGAATATATCAGCCCATACACAAATTTTATTTTATTTATTTAAACACATAAATATTGGTACAAAGGAGCACCGAATACATATGTGTCACGCAAGACATTTTATTTGCGTGTGGGCTATGATACAACCCGGGTGCTCAGACTGAAACAGGTGGTTTCCTTAGGAGGCCACCATTCGAGCCTTTGACTTGAAGACCTAATCCACAATGAAGTGAAGAAACGTCAGTAGATGCAGTCACATGGTAGACGGTGACCAATAATTGGTTGATACACCATTTGTTCCTTCAGGATTTTGGAGCTCATGTACACCATTGATTTGGAATGAGGGTTTTCCAACTCCCCTATGTGGATCCCCCAGGTCCATCAACTCGGTTAAAATACCTGCCGGATATTCACTTTCCGTCCTCTCGATTTCGTAAACAACACCTACTTCGCGAGAATGCAGTGAGTAGGACTTCCCTGGCAGTGGTTGTATGCATGTAACCATGTGAGAGCATTTGGAGAGACAGAGCTGACTCCCTTGACTATCGGTCGTAGCAGGGCATTTCGGGGCTCAAATTTAGGTTCATATATTCTTCAATACCCCTTTGTACCAATGTTTAGACAAATAAACAATAAATGAGTTTTATTGAATCAGTACGTTAACAATAGACTATTCTTCATTTAGGAGAAAAATGTAATTAGTAGTGACCTTCTGTTCCATATTTGACCGTAATGACGATTTAGACTTGTACAATGATTAGTGAATGGTGTCACATTCGCTTAATCCTAAATTGTTGATCAAGTTTTGTTGATCTCGGTTATTACTCAAAGATCAATCAATTTCAAAGAAAATCAATCGCATCTAGAGTAGCTCAATAGTAATATCCTAGACTGAAACGTTTATTCAAATTCCGTGTCTAACGTTTCCTGTCGATTATTTCCGACCACATAGCATTCAACCTTTTGTTCAACTTCACAAAAGTCTATAATTTCTTAAAGATTCAAATTTATATGACTCAACATGAATATCTTAATGGTCAAAGCGTTCAAATACTAATTATAGTTTCTTATAAGTTGTTGCGATGAAATTGGAGATTACTTTCGGCGAGACTATAATTTATGGATGAGCCAATCAGAAGCGTTTGATAGATTTCAAGGTTACGGTGCTAATTTCAATACCTGATACTCACGTACGTTCGGTTTATAGCGGATTTTGAAGATGTGATAATTTAGCGGCTACAACAGATGGGATTACTAAGAAGTTCCTTTATTTGTGACTGAGGTAATGAAGTAATTGCTGTACAGTGTGCAGACTACCGCGATGGTGTTATCTATTTTGGAGGAAGAAATCTGCTAGATCAAGAACTTTCTTCGCTCGATCCCGATTGAGACTGAGACAAATCATAATAATCGTTGCAAATTTGATAATAAAAGCACCAGTAACACGTTACTGAAGCTTTAGCTGTTCAGTGGTATGAGTATTGTAGAGATATATGTGCAATAAAAATGACAAGTTTATACGAGTCGTTTGGAGGATTTCGAAGAATCGTTGAAATAGACAAAACAGTAGTCAGGAAGCGAAAATTTAACAGAGTACTTAGTATTAAGGAAGACTGGGTAAGAGGCAACTCCATAAATATACCTCACAGGTCCTTGGACTTTACGACAAGTCAGCCCAAAAGGGACACTTCCAAAGGGTCAGAAACCAATAGGCGACGACAATAATACCAATTATACAAGAGTATGTGCAGCCAGGCACAACAATCTATACAGATTATTGGAGAGCGTACAGATACCCGCATACACTTAGTTATGTACATCATGTCTTTGTCCACAAGCTCCATTTTCTAGACCCTACAATCGGAGTGCACACAAACATTATTGAAGCTATGTGATCGAGGCTGAAGGAGTTTCTACAATCTAATCATTGCTCGAGAGGTCAACTATTATGGAGCCATATAAATGACTTTCTCTACCGTATGATCTACGATTTGAGAACCTCTAAACCTCTTTCAAACCTTGATAAGTTTTGGAACCATGTAAAAGAAGTGTATCTACTTTAAGTCTTTGGTTTTGTATAATATATTTTTTACTTTATACTAGGTGTCTTCTGATTGGCTAGTATTTCTCAGGGTCACTTAAGATTCATTCAAAGGTCGTCCATAAATTATAGTCTCACCGGAATTGAAATCCAGAAAGGATTAGACAGATCCTTAGTATTAGTACGGAACTCCTCACCACCGTGTGCCTATAAACCCATGGGAGGTTGAACCCAGAGGATTCAGGCCTCTTAATTAACGATCCACTCTAAATCTGTTTACATGTGTAACTTTAATGTGTTCGAAATATTGCATGGTCAATCTTCCAACGTTGTTAATGAGTAACTCCATTGATCACATCTTACTAAAACTCCGGAAATTATCCATCACATTTAAGTTTTCAACACTCCCTTCTCTTCTCATCATTTAGTTTTTGGTATATTGTATCGAATACTTAGTTGAATTCATGAGTCAATTAATACGGCGAGCATGGGGTAAGTAAGATATTCCCAACACACAACCAGCATAATAGCAATGTTGTATTCCTTAAAGAAGGAGTGGGGTTAGCAAATGGACACCACGCCTTTTCCCGAGGATATCCGTCTCCGGCGGTAAGATCTCAACAAGTACGGAGCTAACACGAAAATTACCTGCAAAAAAATGTGTGTAAGACTAACCCCAATCAGTTGTCCCTTGGGCACTGTGGTCACGGTCACAGGTCACTAAAACCACCTTCAGTCCAATTTTTTTCAGATACCTCCAGAGAAACGCTTTCACGGTGTGGACAACCGGGAAGTGATAACCGCCTTCATACCTCTAATAGCACCGCTTCGCTCTCTCTTCTTCACTTCATTCACTACGATTCTCTGATTGTCTGTTCCAATCCACGAATGTACACAATATACATATTCAAAATATCCATTCTCGTATATAACTTATTTAATTCCATTATACATCAATGCGATTGAAGTTGGTAATTCTATACTAGGCTAGACGACATGAATATTTCAGTGCCAATCATATATACAATCTTGTAGTATCAGTCATTGTTTTATGCCCATATACCTTATTCTAGCTTTCGGACATTCCATTCTATTCATTCTACTTGAGCCATATTTTAACCTTGTTATTTATTCGCTTATCAATCTAGACTGTTTTTATATGAGCGTATATGTTTGTGCCCTTCTTATCCTATTAATCACATGTCTGTAGCTTAATTTTGTCTGACTATAAATATTGAGTAACGCTTGACTAAAATGGAGTTGACTTCCCAGCCATCTACCATACATGTCATTTTGTTTTACTATGTTTCATTCGCTTCATATATAAAATATATGTATTCACAAATCACTGGCGAGACTTTAATTTAGGGACGAGCCAATCAGAAGGGCTTGAGCAGTTTCAAGGTCACGGGGCCAAGTTCAACACGCGATGCTAACATACGATCGGTTCACAGCGGATTTTAGAGAGGAGGTGATTAATGAGAGGTTACAACAGATGGGATGGCGAGGCTAATTTAGGGACGAGCCAATCAGAAGCGTTTGAGCAATTTCAATCATTAGCCAATCAGAAGACAGCATAAAGTAAAAATATATTAAAAGAAAGTAATAAATTACAGTGGATATTCTTCTTTTACATGATTTAAAAACCCTAACCTTGACCTTAAAACCTAACCCTCATCTAACCCTAACCCTAAACCTTAACCCCCACCTAACACTAACCCTAACCCTAACCCTCAACTAACCCTAACCCTAACCGTATGTTAGCACCCTAATCCCTAACCTTACCCGTAAACCTAACCCTAACCCTATGGACGAGTTTCTATACCATATGCATTATGAATTCAGAACCTCTGAACCTTTATCAAACCTTAACAAGTTTTTAAATCATGTAAAAGGAGAATATCCACTGTAATTCATTACTTTCTTAGAATATATTTTCACTTTATACTAACTGTCTTCTGATTGGCTAATAATTGTCAAGGTCACTTAAGATTCGTTCAAAGGTCGTCCTTAAATTAGAGTCTCGCCCAATCATTTATACTATCTAAATAGGAGTCAGATCCACAGGCCACTAAAATGGTGAGCTCTTCAACGAACATTGTCTGATCTGAATGACGGCAAATAAAAGGGCCCCAATAATCTAGTTGGAATTCAATCCCAGGCCTACTAAAATGATAATCCCATGGACAATAAGATTGACGTCAAAATACACATACCACTAAACATGTTGATCATAAACATAAGTCTAAATGTTTCATTTTTGTATATTTATATTCATATATTGATATATATATATATATAATAGGATTATATATATAATTGGTTACCTTCAACATACAAAGTATATGAATTTGAAAAAGCGCTAGATAAAATCAATTCAATTGTGCGTATAAACTAAGCTATAAATCACTTCTTTTTTTGATAAAGAAATGAAAAAGATATAAAATAAAAGTAGAAGAAGACAACAATGTGAAATCCATCTTCAATATTGAACTATAGATTAGATAGATTGATTAGATAGATAGATAGACGGCTTAGTATCTTGGATTCAATATCTATATCTATATATATATATTGCAATACATTTTAGTAATAAGTCAACAACTTCAATGTGTTCCATTACAAATATATCCATTTGTATATAAGTAATAATAATGAAGAGTATTGAATGTAATCAAAGTTACAATTTATTGATTGAAAAATAATAATGATGTGATTTCTGTTCAATTTAATGCTTATTTATATTATGTAACCTGGTACATACATAGTTGCTATGCCTATTAAATATCTATCTATCATCCATTGAATTTACTTCAGTTCAGTTCAGTTTAGTTTAGTTACATGAAATAAATCTATAATGGAGATATTTGTGAAAATGAATAAAGAAACAAACAAACAAAAAGAAAAAGAAAAATTTTTTTTTCTTTTATCTGTTCAATATTATAGAGATTGAAGTATCTATGTATATATATAGCGAGCGAGAGCGAGAGAGAGAGAGGGAGGGAGAGAGAAGTGATTCTATTTAAAAGTACTGGAAAGTACTGTTATCACAGTTGGAAATTAGTACAATTACTTATTGAATTGAAAAAAAAAGAACAGAAATAGAGAAAAAAAAGAAACAAACAAACAAAAAACAGGCCAAACTATATATCACTATGGTATTCTACTTTATATCATACAATACATTGTAACATGTTTGGTATAATAATATTACTGTATATGCATATATATATACTCAGTTACACATACATACATACATACATACATACATACATACATACATACATGTAGTTATATACATATATATACACACATATGTATTTCTTTATTCTGATTGGATATATTTTTTGAACTCATTTACAAATGCACACGTCAAATACATACATACATACATGTAAGTATTACATACACATGAACACACACACGCGCACATAGATATATTAATGTATATCTTTATTCTGATTGGATAATAATGATGATAATAATAAAGAACCTATTGGCATACACAAAATATAAAAAAAATGTGTCATCAACAGAATGATAAATATCCATACACATTTATGTTGTCACATAGTAACTAATCTATTCATTTATCCATCAATTAATCAATAATAAATGCAAATGTATATGAATAGATCATATATAAATAATTAATAATCAATAATATTAATTGTATTGATGACGTAGTAGTAGTGGTAGTGTAATAATGAATTCTAGTTTACCTCTGTTTCTTTCTTCTATCATGTAGATCTATTTCATTCATTCATATATACATATGATCTGGATTTTATTTTTGTCTTTTTCTTTAGTGTGTGTGTGTGTGCGTGGTTACTCACTTAATAAATATAACTTTTTTTGTAAAAAAAAAAGAAAGAAATTATTAAATGGAAGACTCAACAATCACATTAACAACAAAAGGAAACAATGACATGTATAAACAAGAATGATTTATTCTCTTTAGAAAAAGGGAAACAAAAAAGAAAAATGAAAAAAAGAGAAAAACAAAGAAAGAAAAAGAAAGAACAATTTACAATTGACCTACAATAGAAAAAAATCTTTAATCAGGATGTATACAGTTTTGTTCTGTATTTTTTGGTGTTTTTTTTCTCTCTCTCTCTCTTGTTACTGATAGGAATGTTTTTTTGATTGAAAATAAAGAAGAAAGTCTTCACTGATAATGGTAATATTATGATGATGATGATGATGCCCATACATTACTTCCTTCCTTCCTTACGCTTGTTACTTCTCGTGGAGGAGCATCGACCTCCACCCAATAACACCCTTCATCCAACCTTATCCTGGGCACTCATAAATTAAGGGATAATAAATATATAGTAAATGGTATACACATATGTATATATATATATATATGTACATTAGTAGTCAAGTTGGAAATATGGATTTGATTACATAATATTACTACTAATAATAAATCAATAAGTTTTTTTTTTTAATTTTTAATATTCATTTAATCGATGCATAATATAATCTGTAATTATATTTGCATTACATTCTGGTGTATCACATAATACATGACACATATTTTCTCTTGTATTTTGTTTTCTAGCAACAAAACCAAAAATTCTAAAAAAATAAAATGAAAAAAAAAAGAAAAACGAGAATGTTATAATGAAACAATCAATATTAATGGATAATTTTTGTAAAGATTCGAATTTAAGACCTTTTGATCACATATGGGAATGTTTAACCTCTAGACGATTGAGTTACAGATAAGATTATGCATGAGCGATGTTGAGGAATACCACACTAGAATATAATGATTGTCCAGTGCTTCAAAGTTTTCACTGATGGTATAATTTAGATGAACTGATGAATGTGAAAGCTATCTAGTAACATAATGTACTTACTTACGCCTGTTACTCCCAATGGAGCATAGGCTGCCAACCAACATTTTCCAACCTACTCTTTCCTCGGCCTTCCTTTCCAGTTCTATCCAATTGTTCTTCATTCTTCTCATGTCTATCTAGATTTCTCGGCGTAATGTGTTCTTTGGTCTTCCTCTTTTCCTTTGGCCTTGAGGATTCCATGTGAGGGCTTGTCTTATGACGCAGTTTGGTGCTTTCCTAAATGTGTCTGATCACATATGGGAACGTTTAACCTTTAGACGATTGAGTTACAGATAAGATTGTGGATGAGCAATGTTGAGGAATATCATACTAGAGTGTAATGATTGTCCAGTACTTCAAGGTTTACAAAGATAGTATAGTTCAGATGGACTGAAGAATGTGAAAGCTATTGACTATCATGAATTACATACTTACGCCTGTTACTCCCAATGGAGAATAGGACACCGACCAGCATTCTATAACCCACTCTGTCCTGGGCTTTCCTTTCTAGTTTTATCCAATTCTTGTTCATTCTTCTCATGTCTATCTATAGTGCTCGGTGTAATGTGTTCTTTGAGAGGACGAAAAGTGAATATCCGACAGGTACTTTAACTGAGTTGATGGACACGGAAGACTCACGTAGGGGAGTTGGGAAACCCTCGTCCCAAATAAATGGTTAAATTGATTCATGATCATAACTATTGAAATTACTATAATATCCACAAAAACCCTTTCTGTTATTTAGTAGTTTAATTAGCTGACAAAATCAAAGTTTTGAACACTTTTTTTGTGATGGTAGTCTAGCATTCATAAATGTTAGACTTGAAGTACAGTTTAATGATAATCTGAAGAACTATATTCTATGGTTAAATATCATACATATATTTGAATGGGTTTCAATTTCAACACTTGAGCTCATGAGTTAATTAAAGCTAGACCATCGTGAAAAACCTAGAAGTACTGGACGACCGTTTCGTCCTAGTATGAGACTTCTCAGTGACAATGCACATCCATGATCCCGCCCGTCTGTCCGGCTTGAAGTACAGTAAAATGGTAATCTGAATATCTATATTCTATGGTTAAATATCATACATATATTTGCTGTGCAATTCTTAAATATACTTTATGTTAATGATCGTTCTATATTAATTGTTGATCTAAATCCTCCTGGAAACTTTCTTGAGCTACTGTCGATCTCAAGCCCGGATAAAAGAGGAGGGTTGAGCATGGAATTAGCGACTCCATTCCGTAGAAAACTAACTCACTAAGAAAAAAACACTGACAAAGTAATCGTTGATTTATAGTTCTAATGGTTCATATATATGTATTATACTTAATTAATTATGTATCTGTCATTTAGTTCTATACAATAAATGACCTAATTATGCATAGATTATAATTTCTTACTTGTGCACGTTATGATCTTGTTTACTGATACATATGATCATGTGAGCTTGAAGTTATACACTCTAATTCATTGAAAAAAAACTACATATTGAGTAGTTTGATTGTTCTCGTGTTCTATGATGTAGGGTAAGTTGAAGATAAAGCATTTGACAGTATGGATAGGAGGACCTTATTAAAACTTCTTTGACACTATGATGAACTTGAGAAGATCGTCAATATCATATGAAATTCATAGGAAGGACTACACGGCGTGAAGGACAGCAGACAGATATATTCCAAATAAGGACTAGAGTCAGATAAGTCTTCTTACTCTCCATCTTCCTCTTTCTTCTGGTGGTCGACTGGATTATGAAAACCTCCACATCTGAGAGGAAACACGGAATACCATAGATATATCGGAATCAATTAGAAGACTTGGACCTGGCTCTTATATCCTATACACATCAACAAATGCAGGTCAAAACAGTCAGTGTAGCAGCAGTCTCTGCATCAGTAGGCCACAACATACACAAAGGAATAAGCAAGGTCCTCAAATACAACACGGGAAACACCAACTCAACCACACCTGATGAAGAAGCTCTGGAAGATGTAGAAACTTTCACATATATAGACAGAATCATCGATGAACAAAGAGGATCTGATGCAGATGTGAAGGCAAGAGTTGGCAAAGCAAAGACAACATTTCTGCAGTTGAAGAATATATAGAACTCAAAACAAATATCAACCAACATCAAAGTCAGAATCTTCAGTGCGAATGCCAAGATAGTTCTGCTGTACGAAGCTGAAATTTGAGGAACTACCACAACCATCATCAAAAAAGGTACAAGTCTTTATAAACAGTTGTCGACGTAAGATATTCAATGTCTGTTGACCGAATACTATCAGCAAAAACCAACTGTGGAAGAGAACAAACCAGCCGAAGAGGAAATTCAGAAAGGACATTGGAAATGGATCACGAGACAAGCGCCAACTTGGAATCCTGAAGGGAAACGGAAGAGAGGAAGACCAATGAACACTCTATGTCGGGAATCGGAAACAGACATAAAATAGATGGATAGCAACTAGAAACAACTGGAAAGGATTTCCCAGAACATAGTTGGGTAGAGAATCCTGGTGAGTGGTCTTCGCTCCTCCACATGGGGTAACAGGCGTAAGTAAGTAATAAGCATTAGAATATCTACATTGGTCAATTCACAGTGGATACCATTGGTTGATTATGAATATTACGTAATATTTATGTATATAACTTACAATGAAGATTTGAAGCCCATTGATCTGAGTTCAGGTGATTCCCAACTATAAAACAAAAAATATTGATTCACATAATAAACTTTTAGTTTTTGTTTGTTTGTAAATAAATAAACGTTTACGATTGATTGATGAGTGTGAGTTTCACATACAGAAATGAGTAATCAGAGAGGGGTTTTGTGGATATTATAGTAATTTTAATAGTTGAATTCATGAGTCGATTGAAGCTAGAGCACTATGGAAAACTTGGGAGCACTAAACGGCTATTTCGTCATATAGTACGGGCCTCTTCAGCAGTAACTCACTGATGACAATGGTGAATGGTGGAGCAATTTCGTGGATTATTTGAAGTTAGACATTACCACCGTTGGATGCCGGCTCAGTGGTCTCATGGTTAAGCACTCGAACGCGAGACTGATAGGTCCTGTGTTCGAGTCCCGTGAGGCGGGATTGTGGATACATACTGCTGAGGATTCCCATACTAGGACGAAACGGTCGCCCAGTGCTTCCAGGTTAATAAAACAGCTGTCTAGGCTCAACCAATCATTGGATTCTCTTATTATCCTAAGGGAAAGGTCATACTTTGGACCAAATGATAAATGAAGGATACTAATGGGTACATGCTATAGGTAAAGATTTAGCCTAACTTTCTGAGGAAATAGGCACAAACCACAGGCTAAAAGTACCGTATAATTCCCTAAGGGACATGTAACAATATTTATTTATGAGTTTTGTATATATTTTCGATTGGATCAGCCAATTACTCTTGATTTTCCCATTCAAGGAAGTATAAGAATTAGCAGCAGGCTAAGACGACCGCGGAACAGTATAGTGTGTTTTTATGTGGAGCAGGGAGAAATTAGCTTTGTCATTGATGTATTCCATTTTAGATATTACTGCAAGGAATTTAAGACCCTTTGGAATTAATATCTCTTACAAATCAACATAAGCATTTCGTTCCATTCTATGCAATCTGAGGAATGCAACAACAAAGGACAAAAATGATAAGTCATCCATTA
Source organism: Schistosoma haematobium (assembly GCF_000699445.3). Lineage (NCBI taxonomy): Eukaryota > Metazoa > Platyhelminthes > Trematoda > Strigeidida > Schistosomatidae > Schistosoma > Schistosoma haematobium. Next base: position 16,740,090 of record NC_067202.1, on the reverse strand, counting down.
CGCTCATTGTGCTAACTTTGAGAAGCATTAATATTGGACAAAGTGAACATTGCTCTCATGTAAATATCCATAGACACAGAACAGTAGTGAAACAACACAGTATCTTATCACTTATATAGATTCATCCGAATAACTATAGGCACTGACGGATTCAAATCTGTGTCATTCAGCTTCACAGTCACAGATGTCATCACTAAGCTATCTGGGCCGCGACCAACCTCCTGTAGGACTAAGATGTATTTACAATTGATTGATCACTGGATGATGATCAATGTCATGTATGTCAGGTCCTTCTTAGTACAACGTTGAGTTACCTAGACTAGTAGCCACATTGGAACTTGATCAATAGGATATGATTTGCACTAAGAAGGACCTACAACAACGTAGAACCTGTAAAATGATTTCAATGATCAATAATTTCGATTTTTATAACTTTGAAAAACAAACCACCTACACTTACCATCTTTGACAAGGATCAATTGCACAAAATGATACAGAATGAAATGGATAATTCCGTCGAAAAAACAATTTTCTCCAATTATCTGTAACTGTTAATCCATCTTGTGAAACACGTATTGTTACTTCTGTTTGTCTAACCTATTTTAATGATAAACAATACAAATCAATCCAATCAATCAAACCTCAATTGGACACAGTTGAAAAGACTCTATATATGACATATGTTGCTATGGAAATGAGTGATTTATCCTAGTTTAAAATCCTCAGCAGTGTGTAACCAATGCCTTGTCGTGAACTTAACCTATGACCTTCTCATATCTAGCAGTAAACGATGTTATATCCCGACGAAAACAGTGAATGGTAATTGTTGGGACCTATTTATGGACCAACTAGATAAACTATGCATATTCATATTCCTCTTATTATAAGCTTTATTTTGACATACAGACTACTATGATACGATTTACCGTTCTTGAGTTGTACCAAGTCTATCAATTACTATCTGCCTCATTCATAGCCATTCTTTTGGCTAGATCTTTTACAAATGTGTATTTTCTATGTTATGGTACGATGTGATCTGTTTGGTTTGTAATATAAACCCAATATGTTTGATATACATGATTCATATTGCAGAGGCTGATTTTGGTGTTGTGGACTTAACCGGCAGAACTAGGCAGGGAGAAGGACCGACAACGACTCTAGACTGTTCGTACGGGTTTATATGTCATTGGTCCGACCGATAAGTTACTGTCATCTAATTGGTGGTATCATCACGTTACATATTAATTAGACACAAGGCCACAAGTTATAACAAGTGGTTTCACTTGTACACCACTACTAAGTTAAGATCCAATGCTTCAGAAGTTCAGCCTCAGTTAATTTGTGAGATAGTGTGACTGTTATTCAATAGTGTTGATGACGAGTTTTATATTTCCAAAATGGATAAACTCAACCAATCACGAATTCCTACTAAATATTCACAAAATCACTGTTTAGATTATGCTTATGGAGATCAATTTCATTTGAGAATATTTTCCCATATCACATCAACCAGTTCTTCTCTCTCTCACCTTTGGGTTTCGGTTTACGGACCTACACACAAGGTGTTAAGTCCGGGAACAATAGTCAATAGAAAAAGATAGGAAAGATAAATTTAACACAGCTGAACGAAAAGTTTAGCCAGTTTAAGCCAACCCTAAAGGAGACAACTAAGAAATCCTACACCCGATTGGTTCTGTTCTAATAAATACACCCGTTCTCTTGCGGGTCAGGGATTCAAGGCATGTATTAGCTCTAGAATTACTACAGTTATCCATGTAGTATTTACGATCTAAGGAACCATAGCTGATTCAATGAGCCATTCGCGGTTTCACCGTTTTAAGGTATGTACTTAGACATGCATGGCTTAATCTCTGAGACAAGTATATGACTACTGGCAGGATCAACCAGTTTGTTCACAGTTATATAATATACCCTTGTGGGCCAGGGTAATTTTACATTGGTTTTCAGGAGAACCAGACACCATCCAGACTTTTACGTAAAAACCCAAACAGTACAGCTCAACCCCGTTTAGCAGAGGAACCAGAAACCGTACAGGCTTTAACGCTACAATCTGAATAGTACAGCTCAATCCTGTGGCGCAACCACACAGGTACCAAGCACCCTGGTGGACCATTCGCACCATTCATATACACACTCACATCACATGTATAGTTATTCTGATCAATGATCGCGTGAATAAATTATGCACAGCACGAACAGGCCAAAGTTGACCTATTCCGCTTACACGACAGTCAAACTCGTTAATATTAGCAATGGCGGCATGCCTTACAATGTCCCAATGACAATGGCCCTCGGGAACACTGAAAAGCAACCACCAGTATGAATGAAATCGGTTAACCAGCAAACCAATTTTTGCATGAACAGTCAGCAAAACTTGCCAAAGCAATGCCGAACCGTCCACAATAACAATGGCGAACCTCCAGCCTCATATGAGACCTTCAGCTCTATATAGCCATATAGCTTATATTGCGTACAACACATGTATAGGGTAGTAAGCGAAATAGCCCAGCCTGAAGCGTTAGGGCTTAAATAACGCTTAAAACCCACTGTCTGATGTCGGAATACTATAATACTATATTATGAAGAAATCCTACAATAAATCTTTGTTACTCATAAGTAATATAAATAGAACAATTAAACTTCACAAGGAGGTTCCTAGATTATCATTCATTTTGACGATAGTAGGATTGATTAATAGGGAATATTGAAGAATTCTTATGGTGACTGTTGACGGTTGGGGAGTGAAACATCTAATAAATAATCCATAGGTTTCAATATTTTCTAATGTAACCCCCTTTTAATAAAGAATGGTGATATTGAAGAATATTAAGTCTAATTTCAACAATTGTCATGTTCAGAAATAAGTGCCTTTTTGAACATGAATTGTAGTTTTCTAAACGATACTTATCATTAAACATGTTGATTACTTATGAATGAATTCATGTTTATTCATTGATCATGTGGTTTAGGTGGTTTTCTTTAAGATCCTGTGTTCACAAGCACTTTATCTCACAGATTCACATTTCATTCAGAAGGGGTTTTGTGGAGATTGTAGTAATTTCAACAGTTGAGATCATGAGTCAGTTGAAACTAGACCACCATGGAAAACCTGGAAGCACTGGACACCATTTCCACGATAGAACAAAACGGCCGTCCAGTGTCTATGTCTAGTCATTTCTGTGACCATTGATACTGCTACTACTTCAACTGTTTTGTTATCATCATTTTGTGCTGATAGGATATGACAACTTAAACCAATGTGTCATATGTGCCACATTCTACGTTTCATACAACTGAATGACCTAACAATCTATGTGTGAACCGATACGATACATGTATTCTTCTTGTATAATTGTTAAGTAAGTAAACTATTCATATTCGTGTTCCTCTTATTATTAGCTTTATTTTGACACATAGACTATTATGAAACGATTTACTGCTCCTCAGTTATGCCCCAGTCTATTCATTACAGCCTCCCACATTCACAGACACTTTTGGTTAGATCTTGTACAAATGTTGTTTCCTATTTTATGGTACGATGTGGTCTGTTTGGTTTGTATATAAACTCAGTATGTTTGAAATAAGTGATTCGTGTCTTGGAGGCTGAGATTGGTGTTCTGGACTCAACGGGCAGGGCGAATCGGGGAAAAAAGTGCAGTTGGATACCTAGGCCGCTCATACAGATGTATAAGTCAGCGTACCTAAATTGGCAATTGTATTTTACCATAATCGTATAAGTTGAAGATACAACAGGTTCTAATCAATAAAGCACTAATAGAAGTTTAAAATGAAGATTTAATGTCAGAATTAAGGATGATAGTTTGGGATTAACATTTCAGACTTAGGACTAGGATCCATATAGAACAGTTATGACCTATTATACTAATTCCACAATGTAGGAAATGATTATCATCTTTAGAACTGAAAGTATCTAACCCAAGTTCTCGGCGGGGAGGATTATGCTTAGAAACAACCAATGAAATAGTGAGTTTGATCCTGTCTAAGACGAATGATCTAATAGTATAATTTAGGGTCAAGTAAAAAACCTGTTCAATGATTGTTTTGATAGATAATCATGTCATAGACATAAAGTTTTTCATTGTATCCAACTGGAAAAAGATCGTTTCCCATCTCTCTTTTTAAGTTGATTGTCATCAATCATCCAATGGCTTAATCAATGTCACAGATAATCAATTCAATTAAAGATTGTTTAATTACTGACAAGGACAAGATCATAATTTGTGAACGAATCAATCAGACTTAAGATAGTAGGTCTTGGATTCCGAAACGAGATCCATTCATCCATATGATTAAATTAACTAATGTCAGTTTATGATGAAAACCTTAACTCTAGTTCCTAAACCCTAACTTTAAACTCTAAGTCCGAATCTTACTTCTTCCTATTGATTATAGTCAGTTATCATAATTCCATGATCATCTTTATCTAGTCAATTAGTTATACGAAATGGATACAAATCTTCATTAGTTCAAGTCCCAGTACCGAGTTAGTATATAAAAAAAGTATAGAGATAACTCCCAGCATCGTGGAAGTAGTAACAATGCCAGTAACAATAACAGAAAATGCTGGACTGGGAGCAGATAAGAGTTTCGTCTCTCCGAAATAGTCTCACTTACACTTATTAATTCCAATTTCTTTTAGTAGTCTGTAGAGCATTTCTGCGTTACCTACAGCCGTCGCCTTTTCCATCTCTTTTGCTTTCGTTGCCTATCACTGCTCACGGTCCTTCTTTAACCTAGATCTGATTTGTTTTCTCTCTTCATCGTCTTCAGAGCCTGATGGGATGAGTTTACAAGAATCCAACAGTGTAATAGACTTAGAAGAAATTCATTGGTTTTTTGTAACTCTTTGGTTTAAATCACTAACAGATGTCACTGCTGTTTCCACAGCTGTTTGTATATCTTTCCAAACAACATCTGGGTCAACCTCGTTTTCAGGACTACCTAAGTGTGATCTCAGTTGTTCCTGGAACCCACTTTTGGTTTTCTCATTACTCAATTTAATCCTAATGGGTCATTTTAAAGTGACTTTTTCGCGTCCAGTGAGGCGCAAGCAGATGTGTGCCCGTATTAGAGCATGGTCGAAGCCCAAGCAGGTATTCCAGAATGAGTTGGTTGGGTCACGTGTTGCACACGCCTGACCACGATTATCACGACGCGCAACGATGACTAGTGTTGGGGATGGTTGGATAAAAGTTAGGGGTAGCCAAACCAAAACGTGGCATCAGTCCATAAAGTCACTAACTTCTTGTTTGAGCCACGTTGTTAGATGCAGACTACTCGGTTGGGGTCCGCCTGACCATCGTAATCAATGGTTGGAGATTTTGTACGAAATGGTTCAGAATCGATCACAATGACGTAGGTGTATACACTCTTTATCTTAAATCGTGAGATTAAAGTTGCTTTATACCTTTGTTTCTATGAACTAATTCTTTCTTCCTGTACTATGTCCTTATATACAATCTTTCTTTTATATATTACCATCACTGAATTATCTACTTCTATGAATCCGGTGTTCATCTTGTTGTGCTAATGAGGTGTGACAACTTGGATCGATGAATATATGTGCCTGATCCTACGTTGTAGCTGACTGACTGCTTGAATATCTGGACTACCTGTTTCTGTCATGTAGATATTTCATCAAGTTTACTCCCTTTTTATGTTTGTTTTGATACATCATTATGTCTATTAATCATATAAACTATTCAGGTGAGTTTCTAGAAAGTGTACAACTTTTCGTTGTCCATTCAGAGACATTATGATGGCTGTCAGTATGTATTGAAAAGAATGAACATTATTCAAATGTTGATTCCTGAACTGCTAACATCTAACTGGTGATCACTCAATACTTATCTAGTCAAGATCAATCAAGAAATACGGAATGGAAGCTCGTTAGAATCCTCTCTTGTACCAAGCATATAATGTTGAATAAAGTCACATTAATAATAATAATAAATGACATATTAATTACAAGAAATTAACTTTACCTGAGCTGCATTTTCCAAAAGGACATCAACTGCTTTACGAATTGCTGAAGAACCTGTAAGATTCTCAGTGTCAATACTTCCTAAATAGATCGATGTAAATGCTGTGTAAAGTGCCCCCCCCCCAAAAAAAACAAAAAAACAAAAGTAGATTTCAGGTTCTTCAAATTGGATAAAATAGTCATATTCAGTAGTAATTATTAAACATGTGAAAATATCAATAAAGAATAGTTGGTGAGACGACGTTTGAGGGACACTAAACTGACTTTGAGAGTGTCCACCTAATGAACAGGACCAAATGATGATTATAAATTAATGTGAGAAATTACGATTCTGATTTACAGGTGATGGTTAAGGTTAAGTTTTCATTACGAATTGACATCACCTATAATGCCATAACTCTGTTTACGCAAACGGATGAATGAATTTCGCACCTAATTTCGAGACCTATTATCTTATACACCTGATTGGTTCGTCCATAAGTTATAGTCTCAACGAACATCTTATTATATATTTGTAAGTCAGATGGGTTTTGTGGATATTATAGTAATTTCAAAGGTTAAGATCATGAGTCAATTGAAGCTAGACCACTATGGGGAACCTGGAAGCACTAGACGGTGGTTTCGTCCTACTGCGGGACTCCTCAGCAGTGCGTATCCACGACCTCGCTCACTGCGAGATTCGAACTCAGGACCTGTCAGTCTCCCCGCGAACTCTTAACCATTAGACCACTGAGTTGGCCGGCATCCAACGGTGTTAACGTCTAACTTCAACTAATCCACGAAATTGAGTGACACATCTACCATTGTCTTCGGTGAGTTCCTATCTCACAACAGACCTGGTTGGACTCCACTGGTCACTACTTCTCACTAGAACTCCAGGATATAACTCTTGAAGCCAGTCACTGGTGAGCATAGGTTGATCAATATCAGATTAATATCATTCTTGATGATAAGGATTGAGTTCTGATCAGTTGATCTGATTGCTTAATTATCGCTATTTCAAGTAAAGATACATGGGGGCTAGTAGAGGAATCTAGGATCTGCATAGTTTCGTCTTATTTACAACACGTCAGTTGGATACATCTAGGTCATTTTTCACATCGAGACTCGAACCTTATACCTTTCGTTTTAGATATGTAACGTGTTATCCTTTAAGCCACTGAATGCAGATAGCCACTAATACACACCAGTGATGAAGAATGGTTGCAATTTCATGGCAACACTGATAAGTGATTTAAACTAAATTCCTCAATTTTTACAGCTAATGGTATCATCAATATGTTATCTTTAATCACCATGGAAATGAATGATCGTATGACAGTACTTGAAAAACTAAAAAAAATGAAAATTCAATATTTTTAGAATGTAAATAACTGAAAAGTAAGTGCTTTATAGGCAAAGATGGATAGTGGCTAGCAATGGGATGCAGGATGCGCATTTCGTCCTGTTTGCGACTCATCGGCTGGACATAACTACATCCCAGAGTTGGTGTTTACTTTGGGACTCGAACCCAATACCGTTCTCTTCAAACACTATCGAGTTATCTACTTAGCTACTGAGTCCTGATAGGGTTCTGGGTTTGAGTCCCAAAGTGAACATCAACCCGTGGTGGAGTCCCAAATAGAACGAAGCGCGCATCCTGGATTCCACCGCTAGCCACCATCCATCTTTGCTTATAAAGCTCGTGACGCATAGGATGCACATATGCCAATACAATGGGAAGATTCAAGTAAACAACACCAAGTGAACATAAGAAGTAAATGGCTTTGAAGTTTACATTTACTTTGAGAGAAAGGGAGAACAACGAATTTCATAATTGTTTTATTCAGTAACTGTTATGATGAATTCATTTGTAGGGAGTTACGATACGTTTTTTCCTGGAATTCTTTAATTATTGGAGTTTCGTGAAGATTTCATTTCAACTACAAATTGATAGACTTTGAGGATTTGTGTATAACAAGTAGTACTAGGCACATGTTTGTCGTGTTAGTTAAAGAATCCCGCAGTTGGGATGAAAAGTCTGTTGATGAGACTATAAATCTTATTTAATAGAGATCCCTAGAACATATGATCCATATATTCAGCTGATTCTACCTTCAAGGTGCAATACTGGAGGAAGTAGGGGTAAAGTAGAAGAAAACCAGGCAACGCTAAACTTAAACAGTGGGTCCGTACATGATGTAATTGATTATTGAATTGCTATATGGAGATTACCTAGTCGGGATTATCGCGATAACCAAGATCAGCAGTTGGAGACGTTGGTCGACTCATATGAAGGTATTTCAAAAATGAAAACGAAGGAACTTCTCTCACTAACGGAATTCTAACCGAAACCATTCAGGTCCTTTTGCAAATGAACCACTTACAGACCAGAGATTCATAATCCGATGTTGCTTGTGATATTCATTTTATTTTTGATATCGACAAAGTTCTATTTCTTACTGTATTTGACTAGACCATCTTGGAATCCATGTCAGTGAAAGACACTAGTGAAGTTTGTTTAGATTATCCATACGTTTACCCAATTTAATGACTAAATGATATAGTCGACTTAAGGTAATAATTTCTCAACAATATCTTCAGAAATCTTTCATCCAATCACCATATGCGTTAGAAACTTCTAGAAAATTCAAGTTATATGTTATACTCTGACTAGATGATGAATCACTGTTACCAAACTTAGAAGTCTCCAGAACTTTCCAGAGATTAAAAGTTACCAATCAACCTATTAAAACATATGTTTCCTGTACATTAATTAACCTTCAAACAAAGCTTCTATATACATTGTGTTCTTTCTTTCCTATTCAAAATGTTTATATCGGGGAATTTTGCGGATCCAAGAAGCGATTACGAAGTCATTATCAAGTGTTTGAGTAGTCAACTTATCACATATACAAAGTAAGATAATTTATATTGACTTGGTATTGTTGTGTAGGACTGAAATTGATCAATCTCTAGTTGGCATATGTGCAACCTGTGCGGATCGCCTGGATATAGCCTTAAGTTACAAGTTTTTTAAGAAAAGATGAATAATGACTAATGGTGGAATCCAGGAAGCGCGTTTCTTCCTGTTTAGTACTCGTCAGCTGGATATACCTGCATCTGAGTTGATGCTCTACCTGGGACTCGAACCAAGTACCGTTCGCTTCAAACGACATCGCGTTATCAACATAGCTACTAAGTCCTGATAGCCACCTTTTTGTGCAACGCGGTGAAGTTTAAGATTCACAGTTCTAAGTTCGAGTCCCAGTGTAAACATCAACTCCAAGATGCAGGTACATCCGGTTGACGAGTACCGGATAGGGCAAAACGCTCATCCTGGATTCTACTGCTAGCCACTATCCATCTTTGCTTATCAGGTAATTGATCGTAGAAACAAAACTTTTTGAAATGCAAATACTCGGGTTTACATGATAGAAAATCTATTTCTTCGCTTTGTAAATATATTTTTTTATACAAAAAAAACCCCAGTCACTGTCACATCAACCATAATAACAGATGGTCAAGATTGTCGATAACATTTATTTCTATTCCAACATGTTCAGAGGGAAGGAGGATAGAGGAGAGTATCATCGAAACATTCAATAGTAAAAACACTTCTAAAAAGAACTGTGTAAACATAAACGATTAGTTTAATTGTATACTCATACTACTATTAGTACTACTCGTTTAACTACTGATAATTGTTTTATTGTAGAAGATATTGGAAATAAACTATACAATAGACTAATTGTTATTTGTTAAATATTAAACTAAATATACTCACTTCTTCCTGAATCTGGAGGACCTATCGGTCCTAGTTCACCTTCATATACAGCAGGAGGAGATCTATTCGATCTAGACTTGGAACTGCTAAATGGTGTAAGAAAAGAATCTTGTCTAGTTGCATGATGCATACTCGGTTGTGAGGGATGTGTTCCTGATTGTTGGTGTTGTTGTATTGGATTATATGATGATTCCATTTCATATGAACCTAAGTCATTAGGTAGAGATTCTGTAGGATGTCGTACTGAAACTCCTTGGGATCTGTCCGTTCTATGAAAGTCATGAGGACTTTCACAGCCTACATATATGCAAAAAAATTACTATCACATATAGATTAAAATAAATTAACATAACTCGAGGACAAATTTCATGTCTGAGTGACATCATTTATGGATTTAGTTAAAACCAGCGAGAAATCGACATCAGTGATCATAAATAAAAATGACTCAGACCTTCCACAGAAAGATCCTAACTAGTACCCCTAAATGCCCTGGTACGGCCGAGAGTGGGGAGAGTCCGCTCTCCCTCTCGAAATGCTCTCACATAGCCACGCGTATACAGCCTCTGCCAGGGAAGTCCTACTCACTGCCTTCTCGCACTGCGGGTGTTGTTTACAAAAATGAGAGGATGATAAGCGAATGTCCGGCGCCTTAACCGGATTCCAAACCAATGGTGCACATGGGCTCCAGTATCCTGAAGGAACAAATGGCGTATGAACCAATTGTTGGTCACCGGCTACAATGGGACTGCATCTCCTTACGATGCTCCACTGCCTTGTGGATCAGACCTTCAGGTCAAAGGCTCTGGGTGTGGCTCCCTAAGATAACCACCTGCATCGGTTTGGGCACCCGGGCAGTATCACAGCCCTCACACATATCGAATCAGATTTGTGTGGCGCATATGTATTTGGTGCCTCCTTGTACCAATATCTATGTGTTAAAATAAATAATAAAATAAATAAATCCTAACTAGTAGGTTTCAAACATGTGCACATTGATAATGTCTCGGTTGTTTATACATGAATTAACTGGATTAAAAATGTGGAACGGTGCATCTCAATCTGATTGTTTGAATGTTTCCTACTGGCTGTAAAATTACTAATATTGGCTTATAGCAACTCACGTGCAATTGAGTTTGTTCTCATTTAATTCAGTTAAGCCCTTTAGTTAACTTATTTAGCGGACAAAGTCAACTCTGTACTATAACAACTTATTGTACCTTTATTATTGCTGTGCATGTATGAAATATGTATGCTTGATACATTGCTTACCGCCTAAGCATATATTCATTCTGCTAGCTTTATTATTAACGCCCTAATTGATTCGATAATCCATTCATCGCCCTATATATATACATGTACATTTACACACTACTCTCTCGGTTCGCTGACTCATTCATTTGCCTCGCTGCTTGGTGGTCTGAGTTATCTGCTAATAAAAAACTGTACTCGCTGCTTCTCTTTGCCTTCTGGTTTCGTACACCGTTGAGGTTTATATGGTAACGGTCACGATTGTGATTGGTCAACGAAGCACAGCCACTACAGGCTAATTGATTTTAGTAAATTTGTACGAACTTAATTCGTTGTGTAATGAAGAGAGATGAGTTGTAGCTAATCAATCTATTTGACATTAAGTAGTCTACGTGATCTCATGTGCTCCATTTGAAGAAAAAAAGATTGTTTTCATTTGAGTAAAAGTACACTAAGTAGCTCAGTGAATAACATGTCAGGCGTTTGAAGTGAAAGGTGTAGGAATAGAGTCCTAATGTGCACATTAACACTAGGATACAACCACATCCAGTTGATAAGTCATAAATAGAAGAAAACGACGCGTTTGCTGGGTTCCACTGCTAACTACATACTAGTTATACCGAGTCATCAGTATGAGGTTGTGGAGATTGTTGAGTTTTATTTGAGATCATGGAACGACCAATGTTAGTAGACCATTGGAAACCTGGAAGCACTGGACCGCCGTTTATTCTTAGCATGGGACTCCTGAATAGTGGAGTTCAACCGTACTAGGTGTGAGGCAGTTACTTACCGAAAACAATGCAATATCCTGAATTGATTGAAGTTAAACGTTGGAAACGATGAATACTAGATCAGTTATCTATAGGTTAGGCATTCACGCGTGGGACCGAAGGTCCTGGGTTCGCGTAGCGCATACGGGGTCGTGAATGACTACTGATGAGGAGTCCCATACTAGGACAAAACAGCAGTCCAGTGCTTCCAGATTTTCAATGGTGGTCTAACATAGATCGGTCCATGATTTCAATTATACTGAATTGTTTATGACTTGCAAAAATACGAAACAACGACTGATTTCTTCGTTATTTTACAATACTCCCAACAAGTCGATATGTGTGCACAAACTTCAGTTAACCATGTTCATAATGACTAGAAATCCATAACTAGCTTTTCAAAGTTATGACTGATAAAATTCAGCTATTTCAGCGATTGTGACAAATATTATGAATACCATTAAATGTTGATCAAGTAACAGAGGAACTAACTGAAGCTGGAAATGCTAATCACTAGTGTAAGGGATGGCCTGCATAGGCTATTCTAACCTCTGGACAAATCAATCTATCCATTTTTTTCAAGCCACATTTTTACCTTATCACTTAATCGCTTATTAACCCTGACTGTTTTTATTTGAGGGTATGTTTGTTCACTACTTATCCTATTCATCATGCGTATGTAACTGATTTTTTGTTTGACTATAAATATTTGTTTCACGTTAGGGTAAACCGAGTTGCATCATACACCTTCTCCACTGCGCATCATTCCATTTCGCTTCACTCGCTTCGTTTCTCCGATTGTCTATCCAAACCACTGAGTGTATGAAGTATACGTATTCGAACTCCATTCTCGTATCTGAGTTCATTAATTCCGTTAATCACTAGCACGAGTTAAATCAATGATTATATACGAGGTTTGCTGGCATTTTTATTTCGATAGCAATCAGCCAACAATCTATTTCAAGTCAGATCTCGGGTCACTAAACTAGTCTTTATCTATTATGATCATCATGGGATAATTGGTTCTGAAAGTTTTTCCCAGATAGAATCACAAGTCAATACTGAAGAGTTGTTCAGTGCTTCTTGACTTACAATAGGTCTGAAGTTAGTTAGCAATTCATCTTTTCAGTCTTCATGAAACCTTTTTCACAAGATTGAACATGACTATAGAGAATATTGCTGGGTTTTAATAGAAACACAACTACTAAAGAACTACTAGTATTGATTAGGAAAATGTTTTGAAAGATACACCTTAGTATAATTCAGTTGTAAGAGTTTGAATATTCCCATGGTTGGTGCTAAGATTGAAATTAATTAGCTTTTTAATAGTTGAATTCATGAACCAATGGAAGCTAGATCCCTATGGAAAACTTGGAAGCACTGGACGGTCGTTTCGTCATAGTACGGGACTCCTCAGCAGTGCGCATCAACGGTCCCGCCTCGCGAGAATCGAAGCCAGGACCTATCAGTCTCGTTCACGAGTGCTTAACCACCAGACCACTAAGCTGACCGGCATCCAACGGTGTTAACGTCTAACTTCAACTAATCCACGAAATTGAGTGGCATATCCACCATTGTCATCAATGAGATACTATCTCACAACAGACCTGGTTGGACTCCACTGGTCACTGCTTCTCACTAAACCCGGGAAATACCTCTTGAAGCCAGTCACTAGTGAGCATATCTCACGAAGTGGGACCATCGATGTACACTCCTGAGAAGTCTCATACAAGAACGAATCAGCCATCCGTTGCTTTCAGGTTTCCATGATGATCTAGCTTCACATGACTCATGAACTTAACTATCACATTACTACAATCTTCACAAAACCTTTTTCTGATAATTATATAACTATTGATATTAATGAGTAAACATACCTGTATGATAGGATCCAACTTGTGAAGAATATTTTGGTACTATTGAAGTTGGTGATATATGATCAGACTGTGAATTTCTTGTTAATACTATTAATGAAGGAAGACTATTGATTGAAGTAGGTAATTTAAAAGGTAATCTTAATATACAAGGTAATGCTAATGGTTGAATTGTATGTTCATATAATAAACTAACTAAATTAGTAAATATTGGTTCATTTGAAGATCCACGAAGTCGAACAGGTTCATGGATTACACTTAAAGCTGATGAATCCATTGGAATATTAGATGGAGGTAATAATGTACCAGATACACCAATTGCATGATATACAGATGATGTTGTAGATTGTAAACCTTCAATTAAATAATGTCGTATAGAATCGAATTCTTCACCTGTTTGAAACAGTAAGAAAATAAAGTAAGACTAATTAAACATATTAACCAATATATATTATTACTGAAAACTAGGGAACACTGAACAGCTATGTTGACCTAGTATGGTATGCTCCAACAGTGATCAACTACGCAAGACTATCGGTTCGGCAGTGAGCATTTAAGCATTAGATAAATAAGACAACATTCAATAATTTACATGTTTAACTTCAATCAACCTGTTATATTGTGTAGACAACTTTCGATACCACTGATGAGTACTTAGTTCACACTCACCATGGTCGATCTTCCATTAGTCACGACTTTCAACTTAGGACATGGGGGAACTCACTCTCGAAATAAGTCAGTAGTGGATCTAGTGTAAGTAAGTATTTTTCTCTTAGAATTAAAATATGGCTACTTTATAGAAACAATGTTGATTAATAATTACTTAGATGAGTATTTAGGGGAACCAATAGACAGTAGAAGGCACCTATTGTCTCGAACCTATGATTTGCAAGTCATTCAGTCGGTATAATAACTTTATATTACTTAGGTACGTCCAATCTTTTGTGAGGTACTGGGTAAGTATGAGCCACTTGGTCATTAACTAACTCCAAGTATTTCAGTCTTACATAAGTATGGTGTTTGTATGAACTAACGATTCCTTTGTACTTGTTAATTGCTTGATTTTGAATTCCAAATACAGTACATTCGTTCATGCTTATCTAGTATTTCTTGATCCAATCGCGTTATTTCTGGGATTCCTAGTTTGTACTATAATTCAAATACTCCTAATTATCATAATAAAGCCACTCGCTGCTCAAGTAACTTAGTGACAACTTCTCAAACTGTGAAGCTAGATCACACGAGTTCCCCTAGGAGCATCAGTTCTCTCAAGATTACATGTAAACCCCACTGACGAGTGTCAAATAGCACGAAACCTCAATCCACAGTTTCCTATCGATCATCTTCAACCGTTTACTATAAGAAATATATAAGAAACACTCATTTCCTTCCTGGCTTCATTAGAATGGCTATTCTAGCAATCTGATTAAAAAGTGTCTAGCGATTCAATATACCATTAAATAGGAAAAAAACAGATTATTCTACCATACATGAAGAATAACATTGTGAAACACTTTGAAATCAACGCAAGTAAGATAACAGTGATTGAAGACAAATGAAGATGTCATTTATTCAATGAATAGCACCGTCAGCGAGAAACATCACATTGGACAAAGTGGACACATTCATTCACACATAACATAAGATACCAATGAGGAGACATGATATGTTATCAATGATAACAATCTACATGGAAAATTCGATTGTAGAAACTGTCTAATTCTGAATAGAGGAGAATTTCTAGAAGGATGATATTGAAACATTTATGTTAATAATATGTGTTTTTGTATAGTCCGTCAGGACTCATTAGCTAAGCGTATAGCGTGATGGATTTTAAAGCGGATGGCACTGAGTTTGATTCTCGAAGTGAATATCAATTTCAAGATTCAGGTACATACAACTGACGAGTCCCGAATAGGACGAAACATGCCTCCTGTATTCCACTGCTAGCCACTATCCAACCATCTTTGCAATATCGAGGCAATCCACAAAAGAGCTACATCTTTCAATAAGAGTCTAATCAACTGTAGTCCTAAACATCAATGGGAAGATTTAAACAAACAATACAAAATGGATTTATTGAATAATTTAAAATAATAAACTAACCATGAGTATGATGTCTGTGGACTTTAACTACCAGTCCAAATGAATGTGGAAAGCTTCCACTATTACGAACTACAAATGTTCCAGGAGCTTCTGATCTGATTAAGTCCATTGCTGTAAACAATAAATTGAATATATAATCAATGAAATATATAGAAGAGATTTGTTAGTATTTTTATATATCAGTCATTATCAGTGAGGTTATCAACAAAAAGTAATGTAAATTGTATAACAGTTTTCTCCTACCACAGAAATCGTCTTCAGTATGAATTTACAATCATACCAAAAGCCGAGACCATCATCTGTATGTCTTGTATCGAACACCTAAACATTTACTTAAGGGGTTAGCATTCGGTGTTACACACTACTTACCGCAATTCGGAATACATCATAACGATTATTTGATATTATTGATAGAAAAAGTCAGTATAACAATGTTATGCACGAAATTCATAATTTTCAGTCTTACTCCAACTGATATCAGTAGGTGATAAATGTCACATACAGCTTATATGAACTATCAGCACAAAACATATTCAGTGAAAATCAAAGTATAGTTAAATTTTGTACACAATAACAGGACTTCTTTTCTAAAAAAGAATGTTGAATTATTCGGTTTGAAGTTGACTTTCATTGTTCGTCGTGAGTACAGATCATCTTGACTACCTACTTGAAATTTTGTGGTATACATTTCCAATTTCAATCGATTCGTGATATGAATGCAACTTTGGTGTGTGCTACCGATGTCGACAGATACAATCAGTATATATTATCAATAGAAAATGAAATGTCTGGAGGTAGAAGGTTAAGAAGATCGAAGAAGAAGAGAACGAGAACAGAGAATGATTGATGTGGAAGCGAAGGAACAATGAAGTATTAGCCGATTGATTGGCATTTTACAAATGAAGTGTTGAATGTGTAGTGACCTGCTTTTATCAAGAGAACGCGATTGGTTTAATGGAAACAATTATTATTATAACTAATTGCACCAGTGATTGTTTTACTGACATCCATTATTCTTCCATTCTCCCTTCCGTTGATTGTGACCTCGTACGAACTTACGTTTGCTCAGTAAATCCGCTTGTACTTCTTTGGTATGATCTCGGTATTCTTTCGACATCACGAGATCATCAACAAATGTACTTAGCTACAACCTTCAATTACCTACTGATATTTGGTACGCAACCTTCCTGTAGTGATGATCATAGTCAATTGCGACTCGACGCCACTCTACAAATGTATGGTTCTCAGATTCTTGTAAGAGATAATGTAATTTTGTATTCAATTACATCCGACTATCCTCATTTGTGTTCTCATTCACAGCACAGTTATCATTCAGTCATTTCCGTGATATATTCTAGGTTATTAAATCGGACAAATTTGAGTTTTTCTCTGAAATCAATTCGATTTCTTTCTCAGATTTCACAAGAAAAACTCTCCTTGCTAGATGTAAAAACCTAACAAGTTTACACTATCGCTATACTTCTGACAATACTCTAGTTTACTTAAATTACAATGAAACCTTTTCTAAATTTCCAAACATTCCTTCTATTCTTGCTACTAAATCTTTTTCAGTTATGTTTTCTAACATATATATTCGATCCGTGAGAAAGAGTTGTGCTTGAGCAATGTTATCCCTAGTCTCCTGAAGTCCAATTTTAAACCTTCAATTTTCGAACTCTATATCTAGCCAAAGAATAAATCTCATCTAGTTATCCGTGATGCATTTCAAGAATAAATCATATCCCAATTCATCAACTGCTTGACCTTACGTTGTAAGGTCAAAGTCTTTTGTAATGAATCATTGCACCAAGTCATGTTGTCAATGACTGTTGAACTAAGATGCATTAGGTAGTGTAGACATTCTCATTAGAGTTCATTTCATAATCGTAATCAATACTTGTAAAATTGTGCCTAAGATTGTAAACATTTTCATGCTTCATACTTTTTTAAAACTTGGCGTTTCATTATTAAACCCTCGACAATTCTTAAAGATAACTTACTGAAGTCAGGAAAATACCTTGATCAATTAATGTTAATCTAAAAACTCTCAAGAGGGATCTTGAAGATGTCATTATTTATTAATTTATTTATTTGAACACATAAATATTGGTACAAGAGGGCGCCAAATATATATGCGCCACACCATATTTGTGTGTGTGTGCTATGATACTGCCCGGGTGCCCAAACCGAAGCAGGTGGTTCTCTTAGGGGCCACACCCAGAGCCTTTGACCTGAAGGTCTGATCCATAAGGCAGTGGAACATCGTGAGGAGATGCAGTCCCATCGTAGCCAGTGACCAACGATTGGTTCATAAGCTATTTGTTCCTTCAGGATACTGGAGCGCTTGTGCACCATTGGTTTGGAATCAGGGTTTTCCAACTACCCTAGGTGGACTTTCCATGTCCACCAACCTTGTTAATGCTCCGGACGTCCGCTTCCGTCTTCTCAATTTCGTAAACAACACCCGCAGTGCGAGGAGGCAGTGAGTAGGACTTCCCTGGCAGAGGCTGTGTACGCGTGGCCGTATGACAGCATTTCGAGAGGAGGGCGGGCCCACCCACCCCACTCGCGGCCATACCAGGGCATTTTGGGACTGATTGTACTTTCCTTATTTCAAGTGTGCCAATGATTTTGTTGCCAACTCAGTATAGATTTCTAAAGGTCCTGGAGTAACTAGGTCACAAAGAATATTCAAAAATATTCTCATGTTTACCTACGCAAATCAATTATTGAAGTAAATCTTACATTAACTTTTCCACAATCTGTATTCTGTTCAATGTTTATCAATAGAACACTCCTGATGAATAAGTAACGGTCGGAAAATCGATATATCAATCGATATATTTCACACAGATTACTTATAGATAACCATCGAATGAACAAATTCGGTAAATTAGTGTAAGTATTTTATGAAGATTATCCACAATCTGAGGCACTGAACATCTCACTATCAGGATGGAAAGTTATGGATTCGATTCTGTTTACTGAGGTCGTAGACCTTTACTACTGAGGAAACAGCCATTTATTGCTTTTTAATTTTCTTCAATGGTTATACAATTTGCCCTGTTACGGTTGCCCTCAAATGCCCAGGTACGACCGAGAGTGAGATGAGTTAGCTCTCCTTCTCAAAATGTTCTCACATGCTCACGTGTATACAACCATTACCAGTGAAGACCTACTCACTGCCTTCTCGCACTGCGGGTGTTGTTTACGAAATCGAGAAGACGGAAGCGGACGTCCGGAGCATTAACAAGGTTGGTGGACATGGAAAGTCCACCTAGGGTAGTTGGAAAACCCTGATTCCAAACCAATGGTGCACAAGCGCTCCAGTATCCTGAAGGAACAAATAGCTTATGAACCAATCGTTGGTCACTGGCTACGATGGGACTGCATCTCCTCACGATGTTCCACTGCCTTATGGATCAGACCTTTAAGTCAAAGGCTCTGGGTGTGGCCCCCTAAGAGAACCACCTGCTTCGGTTTGGGCACCCGTGCAGTATTACAGCCCACACAAATCATTGACTTGTGTAGTGCATGTGTATTCGGCACCTGTTTGTACCAATATTTATTTGCTCAAATAAATGAATAAATAACATTTGAGATTAGTTCATGATGCAAACACTTGATTTCACTATCATTGAAGATTTGGCATTTCTCCATCCAAATAAATTGTACTATATTGATGTTTATGTTATTGTACATACTAATTCATTCTTCTCACTGCCTTTTCTTTAGGCATGATTCGAACAGTTAGGAAGTTTATGTTATAAGTTGGACAGATTTGAGAAAAGTGATTTTAGTTATAAAAGAAAGTTTTCTAAGTTTCTCATTTATACTTACCGTCATTCCGTGACATTTCAGGACGATACCATATATGAGTGGATGCTGATATTCTGCTCAACACAACTAAAGCATTATCCGGTATATGTTCTGTAATAAATGACAAGAGAAGACTATTATAATAAGTTAGTTTAGGTGTGAAGTTCGTTTTTTAATCAAAAAAAGAATTTAAGGGTCCTGGATTCGATCACCTGTGGGGTTGTGAAAATATACTACTGAATAGTTCCATACTATTGTGGGACTCCTCAGCAGTGCGCATCCACGATCCCGCGAGTGGGATCGAGTGGACGCTTAACCCCTAGACCATCGGGCTGGCCGGCATCCAATGGTATTAGTATTAACATCAACCAATCCACGAAAATGCGCGACCATCTTCCATTGTGTTGAGGTAGATACCTGCCTCTAGCCGACACACATTAGCTCCACTAGTCACGGCTTCTCACAAGAACTTTGAGAATTCCCTCATGAAGCTAATCACTAGTGAGCATATGGTAATTATCAATGTAGGGTTGTGAAGATTATAAGGCTTTTGATTGAGATCATGAACTGATTGATGTTAGACCACTATTGAAAACCTGGAAGCAATGGACGGCCGTTTGGTCCTATTGTGGGACTTTCAGCGGTGTGCATCCACGATCCCGATCGCGGGATCACTGAACTGGCATCCAACAGTCTTTATGCATAACTCTAATCAAACCTTGAATTTAGTTAATATCAACAATCGCCACAACTCTATACTGATAATTACCATATGGTCACTAGAGCCTAGCTTCGAGCGAAAATCTTCTGAGTTCCAGTGAGAAGCCATGACCAGTGAACCTAATCCGTGTCAGATGTGAGGCAGTTACCCATTGAGGAAAATAGAATACGGTTGTGCAAATTCATGGATTGATTGAAGTGAGACGAAAATATCGTTGGTTGTCTGCTCAGTGGTCTAGAGTTTAGGCGTTCACGCCAGGGACTGAAGGTCCATAGTTCGTGTCTTGAGTGCACGATAGTGTTTGCACACTGCTGAGGGGTTGCATGCTAGTACGATACGTAAGTTCAGTGCTTCTAGGTTTTTAACGATCGGTTCATGATCTTAGAGAACTCATCTGGAGAAAATCATCTGTAATTAACTAAAGTAGAAATGAGCGTTTTTAATTTCTCTGTCAAATCGAAAATTACTACGAAAACAATTCAGTAGCAATTAATAGTAGGTGAATTCAGACACTATTCAAAATAACTAAAAACTTGTTGCAAGACCTTCAATCAGCTAAAAGTTTAAGAAAATCATCTCATGCCTGACTTTCATTAAGATGGCTATCCATATCAATTAAACAAGCATGTTACTATTAAGATGCTTTGAAGAACTGACGCAATAACCATTGTTGTGGAACTTACTATTCCTACTTTGTTGGCAGTGGATTACTTCCACTCTTTCCTAATCACGACTCTTGGTTTGTTTCTGTACATTTGTTATTTTTCACCTTCTGATACAATGTGGTCCACGTCGAGTGTATATAAACAATGTCTGTTTGAAATATAAGGATAGTAGAGGCTAGTTACTACTCCTGGACTCAAGTCAGGGGCATAGAAATTAGCTTGTGAATAATAAATCAGTAAGGAACTAATAGCCGGCTCAATGCCAATAGTGCTGCTGATTGATAGTGTAACTGACCAAATCAGAGATACTAAGCTACAAACGGTGAATAACAGACCAAATTAGAAAAAGGATTCTGATTGGTGACCTGGCACGTGATAATGAACAACGGGTTTGAAGACATGACACTAAAATTCCTTAAAGTATTCGAATAGAGTGACATTATCGATTTTGTGAATATTTAATATGGCGCTTTCATTGAAAGGATAAAAGATTCTTATTGCGAAAACTAAAATCAAATGGGGAACTATTTAATTGTCATGATTACAACTGATAATCAGAATTAACGAAATCAAGATATTATCATACCTAAACCACTTGAAATTGGTTGTTTTTGTCTTGGCGGTTTGTGATCTTCTGGACTTCGATATACTGGGACTTGTGTAGGTCTATTTCTTTTCGTAGTTTCAGAGGTTTTACCACGCATTGCTCTATATGGTCGTCTAACAGGTTGATCATGTGCAGAATATGAAGTACCGGGATAACATACCCGACTACTAAAACCAGCCATAATCGCTGTATCCGATTGACTACCTCCATCAATCATTTCTGATGGACGTCGAATATATCCTCTAGATGGTGGACTAACTGGTGATCGAAGTAAACGACCAGAATGTGTTTGTACTGGACTAGTACACGAGGATCGATCAATTGTAGGTCCATCGGCTAAAATGTATAAAAACAGGAAACAAACTTGAAATTTATTCACATAATCTTATCGTTTTCTGTAGTTTTAAAACGATTCCAAACATACATCCTGATTCGAGATCATGAAAGGCGACTGTTTGAAACACCAGGATCTGAATTTCGTGTTAAATCCAGGCTCATTAACAGTAAGATGAATCAGAAAGTTTCGAGAGAACTAGTAATCTTATCCAATCTCATAGCCCTATTCTACTCAGTAGTATAGAACAACACTGTACAGTGATTGCAGCTGACCGAATCCTACTAGTGAACATTTCAATAAAATCTGAGAACCATACAGTAAATCGTTAATTTGCAAAATATCAATCAAATGTCTCAAACGTGACTGTTTCTTTTGCAAATATCCGTTCATTGTCTCAGATTTCATTGTACGTGCATTTTCATACAAATTACTTTCCGTTTCTGTCTTTTTCTTATAGATTTTTTACTGAAATACACTTTATTCCTGACCATCATTACATACTAACTCCACCTGGAGTACCTCCGGGTGCTACTGCCGGTCCCAAGCCCAAATAAAGGAGGAGGGTTGGGCATGGGATTAGCGACTTCATCCCGTAGAAAACTAACTCGCTAAAAAAACGCCAACCAGAAAAAATTATTCAAACCTTTTAAACTCTGCCCTGGGAGTCAGAAAGTCTTCATTTAGGAGAGTTATGACACCTCATGATGAAAGCCGAGTTCCTTCGTAAGTCACGAGGTCGATGCCCCTTCTGACAACCAGAGCAACCATTTATTTAGGTACATGGAATACTCGTACAATGTGGGAGACCGGGAGAGCCTTCATTATATACTACTTATTAAGATATAAGTAGCTCACACCACAATAGTACAATGTTCAACTTTCATTTAATTGTTATTACAATTGAATAGACATTGACAATAACATTGAACATAATTTTAAATAATCATTCAGATAATAAGATAAATTCAAATAAGCGGAAATTCAATGATTAAAAGGTTTGATATTTTTCGAATGGTTGTCATCATTTGACAATGAATTGAAAATGAGCTTAAATAAGTAGTATAATTGCTAAAGATGAATTTTTCATTGTTTCTTATTATGGTGAATGAAATCGAAAGCGAGAGACAGAAAGGAAGAAAGAAAGAAGGAAAGAAAGAAAGAAAGGGAGTTGAGTAATCAACTGAAGAGACTGAGTGTTTGCCAAAGGTTTGAAATTATTAACTAAGATTTGTAATGACAATAAAATAGTCTTGTCATCTAGTTGTATTGTTTGTCAAAATTTCACTTTTATAATGATGAGGTTGTCTAACGAAAAGGAAACATTAAAAACTTTATGGATATGAAAGAAATAGTCATGTTTAAAGAATGGACATCAATGATGTCGGTAGTTTATTTTTCAGCTATATTTTAGGCTACCGGTATTAGGCAAGGTTGCTTACTCTCACCCGTTTTCATTGATCTGGTGATCGACTAAATCTTAAAGACTTCAACATCTGAGGGGAAACACGAGGTGTAGTGGACAGTTAAGAGGCAGCTGAACGATATAGACTTTGCAGATGATCTGGCTCTTCTATCGCACACGCAACAACGAAGGCGGGAGAAGACGACCAGTGTAGCAGCAGCCTCAGCAATAGTAGGTCTCAACATACAAAAAGGGAAAAGCAAGGTTCTCCGGTACAGCACATCATGCAACAATCGAACCACACTTGACTGATAAGATTTGGAAGATGTAAAAACCTTTACATATCTGGGCAGCGTCACTGATGAACACGGTGAATCTGATGCAATTGTGAAGGCGCGGATCGGCAAAGTAAGAGCAGCATATCTACAATTGAAGAACATCTTGAATTCAAAACAACTGTCTGTCAACCCACATCAAGGTCAGAATTCTCAATACAAATGTCAAGACAGTTCTATTGTATGGGGCAGAAACTTGGAGAACTACAAAAACCATCATCCAAAAGATACAAGTGCTCATTAACAGTTGTCTATGCAAAATGCTTCTGATCTGTTGGCCAGACACTATTAGCAACAACCTACTGTGGGAGAGAGCAAACCACATCCCAGTGGAGGAAGAAGTGCTGGAAGTGGATAGGACACACATTGATGAAGGCACCCAATTGCATCAGAAGGCAAGCCCTGACTTTGGATCCTCAACGTCAAAGAAAAAGAGAAAGATCAAAGAACACATTACGCCGAGAAATGGAAACAGATATGAGAAGAATGAGCAACAGTTGGATAGAACTAGAAAGGAAAGCCCAGGACAGAGTGGGTTGGGAAATGCTTGGAGTAAGTAAGTAATATTTTAGGCTAAACAATTCTATATTTTGAAGCATTAGTTCAACAGAGATGACAATGTACACAATACATAAATTTTGGTGTCCTGCATGAATATCTGGGCTACCTGTTCCCTGCCATCTAGATATTTCAACAAGTTGCCTGTTTCTTTGTTTTAACAGATCATTATGTCTATTAGCCTCATAAACAATTCAGGTGCATTTATCAAAAGTTCTCGACCTCTCACTGTACAAGTTACAAAAAAGCCGAATCAGGGACAACGTAGTTGCTGACTGTTATAACTTGTGGGCCTTATGCCCCTATCAATATATGACATAATGTTATTACCAATTAGAGAACAGTGGATTATTGACCGGACCAATGACGAGCAAAACCCATACGAGGAGTCTAAAGTCCTTATCGACCGTTCTTCCTGCCTAATCTTGCCCGTAGAGTCCAGAACACCAATCTCAGCCTCCAAGATATAAATCATGTATTTCAAACATACTGAGTTTACATACAAACCAAACAGTCAACATCGTGATATGAAATCCAGCCAACAGTGGTTATGAACTTAGGAAACTGTAATGAACAGACCGGGCGTAACTCAAGAACGGGATATTGTATAATAATAGTCTATAAATCAAAATAAACCTTATGATAAGAGGAACACGAATAAGAATCAATTCCTGAACTGCACGGAGAACATTAATCCAACCACACATGATGGAGAAGCTCTGCAAGATGTGGAATATTTCACATACTTATGATGTATCACCGATCAACAAGGAGGTTTGGATGCAAACGTAAAGGCGAGGATTGGCAAAGTGACGGCCGGATTCTTACAGTTAATGAACATATAGAACTCAACCAATATCAAAGTCACAATCTTTAATATGAATTTCAAGACAGTTAATTCTGCTGTACGGAGCCGAAACTTTGAGGACCACGACAACCATCATCAAAAATGTCCAAGCATTTATAGACAATTGTCTACACAAAATACTCAATGTCCATTGACTGGATACGATCAACAACAACCTACTGTAGAAGAGAACAAACCAACTTTCATTTGAAGGGGAAATTGGGAAAAGGCGTTGGAAGTGGATAGAACATACATTGAGGAAATCATCAAACTGAATCAGAAGACAAGTACTAACTTGGAATCCTGAGTGTAAACAGAAAAGAGGAAGATCATAAAACACACTACACCGAGAAATGAGAGTAGATATCAAAAGAATGAAACAACTGGAAAAGACTGCTTAATACAATGTTGGTTGGAGAATGCTAATAGACGGCCTATGCTCCTCCAGAATGAGTGACAGGCTTAAGTAAATAACTAAAATATCACCTCTCATATACATTGTTAAGTAACATAAGATTACTTTGAAAAGTTAGACCGATAACATCATTATCCAGTAAAAGATAAACTCGACAACTCAGTGACATGAATCAAAGTCTGGAATAGAAAGATCTTTATTTCACTAACGAACGATTAAAATGATAAATTCTTATTAAACCCATTTTTATTATGAATGAAGATAATCTGGTCGCCGATAGCTGAATGGCAAAGGGTTTTGATAGTCAAAATGATAACAAGTGAAAGTGGTCGACATATTGAATTATTTGTAAACTGAATTTAAACATCTTCATTACTGGATGATCTAACCTTAGCTTTTTGTGGTTAGAATGAATCACTTACCGACGGGTTGTCTCGACCATTGCTCGTCATAACTTGAATGTCCCCAGAAATGTCTGCAAAACATGAAAAAAAAATAAGCAAACTAATTTACAGAGAACGATTCAAACAAAGTGTTTCGTGTTATGTTTCTAAGATTGACATACACATAGAATAGATAGGTTGTTATAAGTAGTGATATCCAGGACCTGCATTTTGTTCCACTAAGGACTCATCAGCTACACATACCTGCATCACAAATTCGATGTTCCCTTTGAAATCTGAACCCATTACCTTTTGTTTCAAACACTCGATGCGTCATCCACTTAACTAGTGAGTCCAGATAGCCACTCACATGTGTAACAGTCATAAATTCTAGTTCATTTTAGAACGGTTTGGGTTATTATTTTCTTTGCGAATCCCTGGAAAAGAACTGGTTATATATGCCTTCAGAATTTAGGTATTTTTTGACTATGTTAAAGTAGGCTGTCGAACCGGTAAGTGCCAAGATGACTTGTTCAGGATTTGGACCCACATATTATCGACTAAGGATGCTGATGACAAAGCATATTATGAACAATTGCATTGACGCAAAAGTAATAAACAATATTCAACATATTGGATTGTTATAAAACCGTTCATCAACAACCTTGGACTTGGGATCAGTCAGATATAATCAATGTGGGTGTGTGTGTACGAAGAAACATTATAGATTCACATTATTGAAAAGTTAAAGGATGGAATTCACTTTTGCTTCTGAGACCACTCCTAAGAGAAGTCAGACAGTTTTGAGTTGTTAGGCGAAGAAGTCATTTTGAAGCAGTTCTTCGGTTCTGTTTGAAGTTAAGATGCAGACGAATCATGTTATTTCGAATGTGCTTGTTCATAGAGAACCAAAGTCAACACTCCATTTGATCCATCAGAAGTATCAAAATAATATGCTGTGCAATAGATGAAGTACAACAGAAAAATATCCACTGAAATCACAGTCAACGTTATGTGCCAACGGTATGAAGAGAGTTGTTAAAGTAGATATAGGATCCGTTTACATAATTATTTGTAGTCGTATAAAGGTCTGAATGGGAAGATGATTTAGGATCGTATCGAAAGTTTTCTTTTTTATCGAATGTTCCTTAACCTCAATAAAGAAATGTCCTAGAATTATTCTGATTGGCTAAATCTACTCCAAGTGAGTTTGAAAGTCAGTCAACTCAAGGTAACCTGTGTAATTTGACTCAATCTGGTTACTTAACTATTCTTTCATATCACATATCTTTTATGTATTTATAAATTAGTTGGAACACAATATGGTTGTTGATACTTTATTGTCATGAGTTACATTGATGATGAATGATTTGGAAGATAGTAGTTTGTTAATTTGTGCCTTGACGATTCTGAACACAATTGTTAGTGGAACATAGATTGGATTAAAGCACGTTCCATGCACAACTGTGTTGCTGCACGCTGGTTGGCTAATTCTTAACCAATCAGCGCTAACCGACACCTGAAGAACACCCTAGTCTTCTCATATAAAAACTATAATGTTTTTCTTAGTGTGCTTCTTACTTCCATCTAACCTTGTTATTTGGAATATAATCTCTTTCCTGTTCAACCGTGTTCTGATTTGGGGACTTGTCGAGTGAATTGATGTCCAAGAATACTAAGCAATAGGAATAACTGGTTTATAATAAGAGAGAAATATAACAGTGGCGATGCGGAAAAAGGAAAACAAATTCGGCGAGACTCTAATTTACGGATGACCTTTGAACGGATCTTAAATGACCTTGACAATTATTAGTCAATCAAAAGACAGTTAGTATAAAGTAAAAATATATTCTAAGAAAGTAATGAATTACAATGGTTAGTCTTCTTCACTACTCTTCATCGGTACATGGATTGTTGTAGTATTCGGTTGAGCTAGTCATCTGATATGGGCATCTTGAATTTGTGGCGAGACTCTAATCTAGGGACGAGCCAATCAGAAGCGTTTGAGCAATTTCAATCATCAGCCAATCAGAATACAGTTAGTATAAAGTGAAAATATATTCTAAGAAAGTAACGAATTACAGTGGACATTCTTCTTTTACATGATTTAAAAACTCGTTAAGGTTTGATAAAGGTTCAGAGGTTCTGAATTCATAATGCATATGGTATAGAAACTCGTCCATAGAGTTAGGGTTAGGGTTAAGGTTAGTGTTAGGGTTTATGGTTAAGGTTAGTTTAGGGTTAAGGTAGGGTTAGGATTAGGGTTAAGGTTAGGGTTAGGGTTAAGGTTAGGGTTACGGTGCTAATATACGATCGGTTTACAACGGATTTTAGAGAAGAGGTGTTTATTGAGAGGCTACAACCCTAACCCTAAACCCTAACCTTAACCCTAACCCTAAACCATAACGCTAACCTAACCCGAAACACTAACTCTATGGACGAGTTTCTATACCATATTCATTATGAATTCAGAACCTCTGAACCTTTATCAAACCTTAACGAGTTTTTAAATCATGTAAAAGAAGAATATCCACTGTAATTCATTACTTTTTTAGAATATATTTTCACTTTATACTAACTGTATTCTGATTGGCTAATGATTGAAATTGCTCGAACGCTTCTGATTGGCTCGTCCCTAAATTAGTCTCGCCACAAATTCAAGATTCCCATATCAGATGACTAGCTCAACCGAATACTACAACAATGCATGTACCGATGAAGAGTAGTGATTTATCTTAAATTCAATAGAAGTACATAATTCTTTATTATAAAGAGTAAAAGTTGAGAAAATCATACACAGATCTTGATAACCTGACCGGACAAACTGTAGATAATGGTCAAGTCTACTTAGTAAACGATAACAAATTTTTGTAATCCTCTATGATCAATAATCATCAGGGTAGCATGAAAAGCTGAGATAATGAGGAAAATTTGCAGATCTAGTGAATAGTTCAAATGGAGTTTCGTTTTCAGTAATGGTCAGTTCGATTGTGAAACTCTCATCGTCTTCTTAAACAACACCATCAGTATATTCTTCAGGTAAAAGGAAGTTGTTCGAATTTCTTCATATAGTCCTGTCGACTTTCATTTTGATCAGTTACGATTGATCTTCATTGTCTGTATCACTCATTCTGACCTGGTTCTTTATCTTCTAATTGTCCATGATGTTTTCAGTTAGTTGATGAATTGAGTCAATTTTGACTTGTTCATTGATTACTGATTGAGCGATCTACCAATTCACTGATCTTCTTCATATATCATCTGGCGGATAGTTTAACAATTTCCTAATAGAATATGTGTTCACAGTTATCTACATGAATTGGATGATATAAGCGAAGATATGTCATGGCATTTGACAACCAGTTAGTGTTCATTCACATGAAGATGTAGAACGTTTATAGCTTGTAGTATTTCTCGTAATTGGAACAGTGAATTTAGTAGATGATGTTCAGTTTTTCTTTTTGTCAATTCATCTTTTGTTTGCATAAGATTGACTCCAAACAGTATCAATAATCTCGTTTTCATTTCTGATATGACATTTATATAAGATAGGATGTTCGGCTTATTGGTTTATACACTGAACAAAGTGATTGCTCTCTCTATATCCATTAGTAGGTAACTGTCTCATAATCGATATGATCGAACTCTACTAGTCATGGCTACCTCATCAGACCTCTTGAAATTACCCCCCCCCTAAGGTAATTAGTCGCTATCAAACAAGTATATGTTTTCTATCAGTATGTAGAGAATGTGGAGATGGTTACCAGAGTAACTACAGCCTGTTTTAACATAATTCAATTAAAATATCATATGCTAAACTAGAAAAACAACATGATAATAGGTGTATTCGAGGTTGACTTACGATCTTTTAGCAGGGGACATATAAGTTAATCTTGATTTTGTATATGGTCCTTGAGTTTGATAAATTGTCGGAGATCCAGAAAATGCTCTGCCTCTAGTTAGTCCACCTATTAATGTATTCATGGAAAAATGGTGATAAACAATGGGGGCAAAAATTATAAGTAAATCTATGTACTGTAAGTAATGCTATGAAGACAGTGAAGCTCTTGACTCACCGTATATATTAGTTTAGTTTTTCGTTATATAATCTCATTATGTATATATCGTAACTTCTTACTTATGGTTTGATTGATATCTAAAAATCTGTGAGTTTTTGAATCAGAAGAAGGATAATAATGGGACGTATTCTGTTTACTGTCGACATTTTCTGATTGGTCGTTGAGAATTGAAAGAGCTTCTAAACCAAGAGGCTTTAAATTTTTCAGTCAGTATTCATAGTCATTGGGGTTATCAGTCAAAGAAATGAACATTAGTCTAATCGCCTCAAAATGCCCTGGTATGGACGAGAATGAAGACAGTCAGTTCTTTCTCTTCAAATGTTCTCATATGGCTTCGTATATACAGACACTTCCAGTGAAGTTCCAATCACAGACTTCTCACGGCATTTACTGTTATGCACAAAACTGAGGGGAAGAAAAGTGACTGTTCAGCGCTTTAACCGGTTTGGTTGGTACGGAGGATCTATCTAGGGGAGTTAGAAAACCCTGATTCCAAACCAATAGTGTACATGGGCTCCAGGATCCTGAGGGAACAAATGGCGTACGAATCTATTGTCGGTCACCAGCTGTCATGGGACTGCATCTCCTAACGTTGTTCCACTGTCTTGTGGATCAGACCGCTAGATCATTTATACAGTTAGTTTATAATTTGAAACAATTTATATTCAGTAGTGACATCATCGACATGAAGTATAATGGAGTAAACTTGTAGATCAGATGGATGATTTTCGTAAATGTTTCAGTTACAAACGTCTTGTTGTCCTCTTGAACAACATCGTCAGTCAAGCTAACCATGCAAACAATGACAACAATAACCAAACAAGATTAATGTATCGACAAGACAAACTATCAGTCAAAAGGTGAAAAATTCTAATAGTATTCTATTTTAAATCTATGCCACTTAATATTTCACTGAGTGAAATCATGAGTCAATTGAAGCTAGACCACCATGGAGAACCTAGAAGCAATGGACGGCCATTTCGCCCTAGTACGAGACTCCTCAGCAGCGTGCGTCCACGATCCCGCACCCCGCGAGATTCGAACCCAGGGCCTATCGGCCTCGCGCCATGTGCCTAACCAACTAGATCACTGAGCCGGCATCCAACGGTGTTAATGTCTAACTTCAACCAATCCACGAAGTTGCGCCACTGTATATCATTGTCTTCAGTGAGTTGATTTCTCATAACAGACCTGGTTGAACTCCGCTGGTAACGGCTTCTCACTAGAACTCCAGGAGTATCCCTTGAAGTAAGTCACTAGTGTGCAGATGATTATTATCAGAAGGGGTTTTGTGGAGATTTTAGAAATTTCAATTGACTCATGATTTCAATCAGTGAAATTTCTAAAACCTCCACAAAACCCCTACTTAATATTGTCTAACAGGACTATGAAGACTTCACCATTAAATCATCCACGTCAGGGAAAAAGAACTTCACCAAAACAAAAACCGAATTTTCAAAGGAGTATTTAACAACTTACTCGTTATTTGATTGGATGCTTCAACAGGAGAATGTACAACTTGTATCCTTGGCTATTAAATTCAATTAAAACAGTTACATTTGTAATATCAAGGTGATTCATTGAAAAAACAAAGTCGTTTTAATGAAATAATGAAAATGAACAAAATAGATTAGTTCATAATATCACTGAATGAATTGAATTACGTAAACATTAGTAACTATATTGCATAGGAATAGTGAACATATTCAGACTTAATATTGATAACTATTATGTAATCATTTAAGCAAAGATGGATAGTGCCTAGCAATGGAATCCAGCTTGACTCGCATTTCATCTTATTTGGCACATGTAAGCTGGATGTACCTGCATCTCAGAGTTGTTGTTCACTCTGGGACTCGAACCAAGTACGGTTCGCTTCAAACGACAACGCATTATCCACTTAGCTACTGAGTCCTGATAGCCACTTATTTGTGCAATGGGTTGAAGTTTTAAACTCACTTGGTATTGTTTATTTGAATCTTCTCATTGATGTAAAGGACTGCAATTGATCAGTCTCTTATTGACATATGATCATCCTGGATAACGCGATGGCGTTTGAAGTGAACAGAGCTGGGTTCAAGTCCCGAAGTGGACATCAACTCTGGGATTCATGTACATCCAGCTAACGTGTACCAGACAAGACGAAACGTGCGACCTGGATTCCACTGCTAGACACCATCCATCTTTGCTTATAAATTTTGTGAATTAAGGCAATGTCAAGACAATCCGCACAGGATGCACATATGCCAATAAGAGACTGATCAATGGCAGTCCTAAATAACAGTGAGAAGATACAAGAACAACAACACTAAGCAAATTTATTATGTAACCATTCACAGTATTATTCTTTTGTGTATGTGTTTCGCTCATCTGCTTTGTCGTAAAATTTTTTTCACAATAGTTTTCTGGATGAAGATTTACAGAAAGGCAACCTCATTTATAGGTTTGATCATTTCGACTAGTGTTAACTGGAGTAGTACTAGTGTAGTGTGTGCTATTAATGTCGATAGATATAAGTGGTATGTCTTATCAATTGAAAGTGGAATGCCTAGAAGCAGAAGTTTGAGAAAAGAGAAGAGAAGAGAGTGATTGGTATGGAAACGAAGGAACAACAATGAAGTCAGAGACAAATGATGGATATGTTACAAATGAAGTATTTACTGTGTGGTTGACAGATTTTAAGATACATTTGGTTGTCACCACTGGTGTTCTCATTCATTACACCGGAACTCGGAAAAAAATTTATGAAAAAACTCATGTTTCCTTTAGCTGTGGTAATAAAACCTAAAACATACAAATGAATCAATCACTATCGAGAAAGTAATTTCCAAGGACATGCCTCAAATAGAAAACTGGCCTGTTCTTTATCAATCTTATTATGGTTAGTTTTAATGAATGGAACATCATTTAGTACGTACAAGGCATTAAGTTGTTGAAAAACATTCATTAGTTTATATAAGAATGAAATTATTGTGATTCTATACATGATGGAGTGGTATTTCATCGCAATCTCCGTTTGGGGGTAGATTTGAAAGTCGAAATAGGGTGAGGATTGGGATTAAGTCTTATTCAGGGTTATAGTTAAAAGTAGGGTTTATGGTTAGCTTTTGATAAAGATCATGAACCGATTGATGCTAGACCATGATCGAGAACTTGGAAGAACTGGACGGCCAATTCGTCCTATTGTGGGACTCCTCAGTGGTGCGCACCCACGATCCCGCTCGCGATATTACAACCCAGGGCCTTCAGTTTCGCGTGCGAACACTTAACCTACTGGACCACTGAGCCGGCATTCAATGGTGTTAATGCCTAACCTCAACCAATCCACAAAGTCGCGCGACCATTTTCCATTGTACTGAGATAGACATCTGTCTCTACCCGACACGGATTAGCTCCACTGGTCACGGCTTCTCACTAGAACTCCGAAAATTTTATCACGAAGCTAGTCACTAGTGAGCACATGATAATTATCAGTATGGGGTTGTGGAGATTGTTAAGTTTTTGATTGAGATCATGAAACGATTGATGTTAGGCCACTATTGAAAACCTGGAAGCACTGGACTCGCGCGCGAACGCTCTGGGTTCGAATCCCGCGATCGAGATCATGGGTGCGCACCGCTGAGGAGTCCCACAATAGGACGAAACGGCCGTTCAGTGCTTTCAGGTTTTCAATAGTGGTCTAACATCAATCGGTTTATGATCTCAATCAAAAACTTAACAATCTCCACAACCCCTAAAGTGATATTTATGATTAGTGTTAGTTGTGATTCATATAAACTAACCCTGAGCCCTAAGCCTGAACTCTGATCATAAGCTCAAACTATAACGGTGAAGAACATATTGTCAACCTAGAAAAGTTTTGAATTGATGTAACGTCAGATCTCGCACCTTTCCATTAAAGAAAACAACTCAAAGTTTCAAGATCGTTCAATAGTGGATATGTGAAAAAGGACTAAAGCAGTTGATGTAACTTTATTCGATTATTTTTTGTAAAATGAGAATTATTATATTACTCTTACTATCCATGAAATATCAATAACATTGTACGATTATTGGAACTTTATTTAAAAACTATATGAGGTCCTTTATAATGATCAATACATATTTCAAAGATGACCAATATAACCTAAGATAAATCATCTGAGAGTTGAATGAGCAAATGATCATGAGTGTCTTTAATGAATTACTCGCGTATTTTGGGACTATCGAGTGTATACTACTGAGGTTAATCACAGGGAAAGGATAACAGTTCGGTGGATGAATCAGTGAGTTTTCATCGACTGAGGTGGTTAAGATACACTCTCGACCACCAACTACTTCGACGGGGAATGTTATTTAGCGTAGGAGTATACTAAAAAAAAGATAGAAACGCCCAACACAAGATATGTCATCAGCCCATGATATTATTGATAATTGAACTAAACTATGTAAACAGCTGAACATTAGTTGATTGATATTCGAGCGACCAACTTAACCAATGAATGAAGCTATTGCATAATATGCTAAAGAAACATTCTAAAATGAGAAGGTCCATTCACTCTGTTTTACCTTAGATTTTGAGTTCCAAAATCTTCCTATACGATTTTCTCTTTTCTATGCTAAAAATTCTTTTCTGCAACTAATACTTTTTGATGCAATATTCTAATCTGACAGCTAGAATCAATGCATATTTGTGCCAGGTTCTATGTAGCATTTGGTTAACCAATTCATTACTGATTGAAACTGTTATTCACTAACAGTAGAGTGTAATTGTCACATTGTATATATAGAGAATCGACTCAAGGTAGTGTAATGTCGGTTATTATGTTAAGCCCATATACCTTAACTCTAGGTTTCGGACAGACCATTTCATTCATTCGACTTGAGTCACATTCTGACCTTGTTATTTATTCGCTTATCAATCTTGACTGTTTTTATATGAGCGCGTAGGTGTGTGTACACTTATCCCTTTACTCATCACATGTCTGTAACCTACTTTTGTGTAACTATAAATATTGATTAACGTTTGATTAAAGGGGAGTTGGCTTGCCCACCATCTCCACTCCGAGTCGTTTCTCTTCTCTCTATTCCATTCGCTTTATATACAAAATATATGTATTCAGAAGTCCATTCTCGTTATTCGACCTATCTAAATCCGTTATTAACTAACGCGATTTAAGTCGACGATTATATACGAGGATAGGCGATAACAAACATTCATACGATCTAATTGGAGTCAGATCCACAGGCCACTAAAGTGGAAAGCTTTTTCAACAACATTGTTCGATCTAAACGACGACGAAATAAAGGGCCCCACAGTAGACATATGGAACGTTGCATCTCAACTAACTGATCTAAAGATAAACTGCTCCCCTCAATATCTGAAGATCTTTGGTTAGATTCATGGGTGATTTCATATTGAAACACTGATTAGAAGTTTTACATTAGAAGAAAACATCTCTCTACCTACTATGCCTTAATTATCAATATCTCATCAGAGAAGCTATCTAATACTTATATCAACTTCATTCTGTTTATGCAAAATGATAACGAATTACTTTTCCCCGAAAAAGAACCTACCCGTCTTGGAAATAAGTCCGAGTCTTCATTTTGTTCACCTAGATTATAGTATACAAAAGAGAATAAAGATGTTTTTTTAATGTTCATATTGTTTACTAGAGTATGATATTCTATCAGGCTTTACTTTATTTGGGCATGCATATCAATTGAGCAAGACAGTCATGCTTAGAAGCAAACCATTTCATCTATACACATATACATAGACATACGGACTCAATCTTACCATATGACATAATAATATCAGATAATGGACTAATATCTCGATATGAATTATCATGTTCATAAGGACGTAAGACAAGATGATATGGATAGTATGTGGATTGTAAAGAATAATCAAATTCATGAATACGAGAACGAGGAGGTGGAGTTGGGGGAAGAGTTGTTTTCAATTCGAGATCCATGTATGGAAATGGTAAATTCATTGGTGAAACTGTAAAATAAGTTTTTATTATTTACATCTTTAAACTTGTATCTAGAAGTGATCAATCAGTATTAATCGAATGAAAACAGACCAATAACACTGAAATAGTGTTCAACTTAATTATTGTAGAAATACAACCGATAACAGTCAACCAAGTTGTATGGCATGTAATTCAAGCGACACTTAAGCATACATTGTACATTTCAATGGTTAAGATCATGAGTCATTTGAAGTTAGACCACTATGGAAAACCTAGAAGCACTGGGCGGCTGTTTCGTCCTGGTGTGGGACTCCTCAGCAGTGCGCATCCACGACCTCGCCCCTTGCGAGATTCGAACCCAGGATCTGCTGGTTTCGCGCGCGAGCACTTAACCACGAGATCACTGAGCTGGCCGGCATCCAACCGTGTTAATGTCTAACTTCAAATAATCCACGAAATTGTATATCATATTTTATTTGAACACATAAATATTGGTACAAAGGAGCACCGAATGAATATGTGCTACACAATTCACTTGATTTGTGTGAAGGTTAGGATACTACCAGGATAATCAAATCGAAGCAGGTGGTTTTCTTAGGCGGCCACAATCCGAGCCTTCTACCTAAAGGTCTGATTCACAAGGCAGTGAAGCAACGTTAAGATATACAGTCCCATGGAAGCGGGTGACCAATAATTGGTTCACACGCTGTTTGTCTCCTCAGGATCTTGGAGTCCATGTGCACTATTGATTTGAAATCATAGTTCCCCATTTCCCCTACATTGATCCTCCGTGCCAACCAACCCGATTAAAGCTTCGGACATTCGCTTTTTGTCCTTTCAATTTCGTAAACAACAGTAATACCGCATTTGGTGAATAACACTGTATAGTAAATAATTATGTTACACTTTGTGTCTGTGAAGCGTAACCTTTAAAAGGGTGCTATATATTTGCACTGGTTGTTAGTGTTTTTATGTCGCTGAACCTGTCAGGTAAGTGATGATCAGATTTAGTAAATTTGTGTTTGCAGAACTAATTTGTACATGTTTTTTGTAGTGAGAGTCTATGTTCGATTCCCTTATTAAATACCAGTTCTGTTCAATTACAGGTATGCCTTGCTGATATATTCTAAACAGTTGCAAACTTAGGTGTACGGCATTTCCTCTCGATCAATTATCTGACCTTTATGTTGTTCTGATTGAGAAACTTTTTAAACGCGTGACTTTGACTGATACATCGATTTTGTAATGAATAAATCAAATGTACGATTGACTGGTTAATGGA
This sequence comes from Schistosoma haematobium, assembly GCF_000699445.3. Lineage (NCBI taxonomy): Eukaryota > Metazoa > Platyhelminthes > Trematoda > Strigeidida > Schistosomatidae > Schistosoma > Schistosoma haematobium. Next base: position 16,702,891 of record NC_067202.1, on the reverse strand, counting down.
TAGCGAACAATGCCATGTTTCACTGAAATCATGAACCTAGGAGCACTGAACATTCGTTTCGTCCTATGGTGATGCTCTTCATCAGTGCGCATCCACGATCCCGTACGGGGTAGTTGGTCTCAGATTTCCATAACCCTGTATTAATAATGTCATGTTTGTATAGTTCTATGTTGATCTATATTAAATTACTGATCAGTGAATCTTTTAATTTCCTCATAATTAGGACTGTTACCCATATCACTGATTATATTAATGCAATATCACCTCCCAGACTTAAATTCTCGAAATTTATTTTATCCTAAAAATACAAAATTGTTATCCTTATGTTGACAAACTTTAGGATTATATAGAGACAAGAAGACATAAAACATCAAAGCGGTTGAAGAGTCCATCTTCCGAGGACTTTCAGGTACAATAATAATAATACTGTTACCTGGTATAGTGGGACCAGTGAAAGCTTGACTAGACCCGTCAACCACATGACCAGAACGTTGTTGTTGTCCAACAATACGTAATGGAATATCACCTGCATCTTGTAATCCCATCTCAGAATCCGAGTAGATTCTTCGACTTTCCGGTTTTCTAGATAATCTTTGTTCTAAAATAGCCAATAGAGCTGAATCTTCATCTGTAGGTTGAAAAAAAAAATCCGAAATTCCATTTCAAAATATAAATCTATTCAAAAAATAATTGTAATTAAGTAAACGCTTACAATATTAGTTACTAAGATAAGTGATTAGACATTGAATGCAACTGGAGGGAAATCAAAAGATGAAAGTTACATACTAGTTCGTACACGTTATCAACGTAATGTATTCCTCCAACGTTTGCTTCCCTGAACATTTTAATCATCATCGACAAGTGTCACAATCTGATACATTATCAGTGATCTATTCAGTTAGCTCCTAACCCATAAGCAAACAAAGATATCTTTTATAGACTTGTTATTGCTGTCAAGTTCCATGTGCTCATCGAATGTCTTTTTTATTTTGGAATTTTCAATTCACGCTTATATTCACATAGCAACCAAAGATTGAGGCCAAAACTTTAGATCTCACAGAGAACATGATATTTTTAACCTTACTTAATTACGCCTGTTACACCATGTGGAGGAGAATAGGCCATGTACCAGTATTCTCTAACCAACTTTGTCCGGGGCAATTCTATCTAGTTGTTATTCATTATTTTGATGTCTGATTCTAATTCTCGATACAGTGTGCTCTATGGCCTTTCTCTTTTCCGTTTGCATTCAACATTCCAAGTTAGCGCCTGCTTTGTGATGCAGTTTGATATATGTCCTATCTACTTCCATCGTCTTTTCCTAGTTTTTTTTTCGACTGGAAGCTGGTTTGTTTTCTTGCACAGTAGATTGTCCCAGATGGTATCCGGTCAATGGACATTGACTATTTTGTGTAGACAATTGTTTATAAATACTTGTACCTTTTTGATGATGGTTGTAGTAGTTCTCTACGTTTCAGCTCGGTAATGTCTTGACCTTTGTATTCAAGATTGTGACTTTAATGTTTTTCTGACAGTTGTTTTGAGTTGCATATGTTTTTCAACCGTAGGAACGCTGCATATAGTTTGCCAATCCCTGCCTTTACATGCCCATCAGATCCTCCTTGTTCATCGATGATGCTGTCCAGATACGTGAATGTTTCCACCACTTCCAGAGTTTTTCCATTAAGTGTAACTATGTTGGTATTCTTCATGTTGTATTTGAGGATGTTGCTTTTTCTGTTGTGCATGTTGAGGCTTACTGTGCTGAGGCTACTGCTACACCGACTATCTTCACCTACATTTACTTGTGTGTATGGGATAGAAGAGCAAAGTCTCACTGGATTACAATTCAAAGATTCCGATGTATGATTGGTCACTTGATTCTCATTGATCAGATTAGATTCACATTGTATGAGGGAGTTAAATCTAGTTGAAAAAATCAAGTACCTATCCCCCTGATATTTATCATGTACGAAACTTGTGCGATCTAAGTTTAGTATCGTTATATTCAATTAAACCACAATACATCGTATTATCAGTAGTATCTTATGCTATCTGTGAGATATTATTATTATTAATGTCTTTATTCAATATTATATTTCTGGTACAATGTAGAATTCCCAGGTCAAAGTTTGTCACCAAGTTACCGTTTCTTATTTCATGATCGATTCTGACGACACATGCTGAAATCTTGTAGTGATACCGAGCAATTGTCTTGTAAATCATTCAACCAGGATTGTTGAATTGTGATGATAACATCATTACGATACATGTTTAAACTTAGTAGGAATCAAAGATAATCCATCTTGCCAATAAGTGATTAGCAGTTAGATGTTAACAGTTCAGGAATAGAAATCTGAATAATGTTCATTCATTTCGATACATATCGACGGTCATCATGATGTCTCTCATTGGGCTCTTTCGTAACTTGTACGCCGGAAGGTCTTAAACTTTTCACAAACGCATCCGAAATGGGTTATGTGATGAATAGACATAATAATGTGTTAAAACAAACATAATAACATATAGCTTGTTGAAGTGTCTAAATGACAGGAGTAGGTATCTCAGTGATTCAAGCGGGCTGCTAGTTGAAACTCTAAATTAATATGTCGCAACTCTCGATCTAGTTGAGTTTCAATAGTCAACTCGAGGTGGAAATTCATATTTAAAAAATGATCAACTAATATGTATTTAAAAATTAATATGCTAAGCGGTGGATTAATACTTGGAACGATCAACTTTAATTTGTTAAGTTTCACCATCAAAACTAACACAATCTCAATAGTTGAGATCATGAGTCAATTGAAGCTAGACTACCATGGAAAACCTGAAAGCACCGGATGGCCGTTTCGTCCAATTGTTGGACTCCTCAACAGTGTGCATCTGGTGCTTCCACGTTTTCCATAGTGGTCTACCTTCAATTGACTCATAATTTCAACTATTGAAACCAATACGATCTCCACAAAAACCCCTTCTGACACTAATACAATCAGCTTCGTTAAAGAGGAAGAAGGTATTTGTGAAATTTCAACGAATGAATTTGAAGTAAATCCAACGTTTCGCCTGGCAATCTAGTTCAAGCTTTTTCAAGGATGATATTTCCTTGTCTCACATTAACTTGGCGCCCAAATACAGTAAAACTATTCGATCAAATTTAGACGAAAGTTCTTATTTATTATTCTAGAATCACATCAAATTACCAAAGGCAATCTATTTCGGTTTAAACAATCGGATAGTATATCACAATCTCTTACATTAAAAGGATGCCTTCATCTCAAGGTATACAGAACTATATCTAATAATGAATTATTAATAATGATAATAACTATTGTAAAGATTAATAAATCATGAACGTACCAAGATCTGATCCATAAGCATCACCATACGGATAATGACCACCACTGCCAAGTGGTACTCTTGCTGTATCAGCTAGAAAAATGTGAAGAAAGAAAGGTTTAACAATTAAAACTAGAGATGACATAAATGTTCATTAATTTGATTTGTAATACCTTGAATCAGTACAGTAACAAGATAATAACATGACGACACTTTGGTCATTTATGATGAGAATGTTAACTTAATTGACATTTTACATTAGTTTAATACATGCCAATCTTTCCATAGTTTTCATGTTCGAAAATGATGTAGGTCATTCTATCTTGTTTCTCAATAGGTTTTTGACAAATAGAAGTGATGGATCCTCAAAAAGATTTGTTTGACGGTTGGAATACTGCTTGGACACCCAGACCGAAGCAAGTGGTTTTCTTAGGGGCAACACCCGGAGCCTTTGACCCAGACGTCTAATCCATAGGACAGTGGAACAGAGTTCAGAGATGCAGTCTCGTGGTAGCCGGTGGACAATACTAGGTTCGGAAGCCATTGGTTCCCTCAGGATCCTGAAGCACATGTGCACGACTGCTTTGGAATGAGGGTTTTTCAACTCCCTTAGATAGACTCTCCGTATCCACCCACCCGGTTTAAGCATCGAACAGTCACTTTTCGTCATCTCAACTTCGTAACCAACACCCCTGCCACGAGAAGGCAGTGAGTAGGACTTCTCTGGCAGTGGTTGTGTGCACATGGCCATGTGCGAGTATTTGGAGAGGAAGGGCTGACTCTTCCCACTCTCGGAGGTACCAAGGCATTTGGGAGCGTGAAAAAACAGACATTTAGCTTGCTAATTATTAAATGTATGATTTGCTTTTCCTTTATTTATTGCTACTCTGAATTCGCTGAATGTGGCTGCATGTAATTGTGTGAAATTGATTAGTTTCTAGGGTTTATTCTAAATCTTTGTTTGTGATCATGAATCGAGCATCGGATATGACGTGATCCAATCTGTGTATGGCGTATAAACTCTATCACTAGAATTATTATCGTAGTATATGTAGTATCTCATACAAGAAAGAAAAATATAATAATTCCTGCGTTATAACCGCAAATCATAACTAACCTGACCCAGACCGACCAATTGCATATAAAGGCCTATTACGATTTCTAAGACGTGCATCTTCACTAGTTGATATACGTTTAGTAACTCGACGATAACTTTCTAGAGGTGTTAATCCAGAAGTACCAACAGCACTGCCACCACTACCAGTCGTAGAACGTCCAAATTGTTCTAATTTTGAAAGACCAGCTCGTCGATTACGAATATTTTTCAATTCTTCAAATAATTTCCTTTCTTGTTCATTCAACAATGAACGTGTTCTTTGTAGATCAATTCTTCGTCTTTGTTCAGCTTGCCAAGATGGATCATTCAATAAATCAGTTTGTGCAATATCACCAATTAATCCTAAAATGTTGAGTATATAAAAAACAAACATTTTTAGTGTTAGGGGGGGAAAGATAGCTTCGAACAAAAAAGCTGACATTTTAGAAAAAGAATTGATGGAAATATGCTTCACTGACCTAAAGTAGCTCCTCATGGTTCTAGCACGACAATCAGTATGAAATGATGATTCATGTTGTGTTATGTAGTGTCCGATTCCAACACGGACACACTAAGTTCCGATACATGGGTCCAGTCGGCTGTTACAGTAAGAAGAGACCTCGATTTCTGCTAACCGAATTGGCGTGCCTAAGGAATCCAAATATTTTGTTGACTAATCACTCAATGTATCAATTAACCTTATCATGATGAAATCAATCTATATATGATGTAATGTGGTCCACTGTGTTTGTATATTAAGAATTTCTGATTGAAATATGGGTGAAGTAGAGGCTGGTTACTACTCCTGGACTCAAGTCAGAGGCATAGAAAGGAGCTTGTGTATAATAAATTAATAGGGGCCTAGCTGTTGGCTCTGGGTTAATAGTGTTGGTAGGGAGTGTAATTGATCAAGTGAGAGACATAAAACTTTAAGAAAATATTCAATGAGAAATAGACCGAATTAGAATCAGTAGTCGGATTGTTGACTTAACACGTAATATTGTTTGGAGGGTTTCAAGACATAATCCTTATTGACTAGTTTCGAAAGATGAATTTGCAGTCATTGACGATCTTCAATAGTAAACGTTTTCCGATTAGCAGTGGAATCCACGACGCACGTTTCGTCCTATTTGGGACTCGTCAGCTGGATGTACCTGCATCTCAGAGTTGTTGTTCACTCTGGGACTCGAACTCAGTACCTTTCGCTTCAAACGACATCGCGTTATCCACTTAGCTAATGAGTATTGACAGCCACCTATTTGTACAATCGGGTGAAGTTTTAAATTCACTTCGTATAGTTTATTTGAATCTTCCGATTGATGTTCAGGACTGCAATTGATCAATCTGTTATTGGCATATGTGCATACTGTGCTTATTGCCTCGATATTGACTGATCAATTGCAGTTCCAAAACATCAATACGAAGATTCGAGTAAACAATACCAAGTGACATTTGTAATTACTTTCAGCATTTTCTAAAGAAGTAATCAACACCGTGTAGTAGAAAGATGGTTAATTTATCGCACGATGAATACATTCATTTCCTATGATGATCATAAATAATTCAGACCATAGAATCTGAATACAAAAAATCTAAACTTCCAATCTAAGTTTATTCGCTAATGATGAAATGTAACACTTACTGTTTATCGTCGGTGAGCTATAACCTGACTCCTGGTTCGACTAACTAAATCAATCATGATAACTCACTGGAACGTCATGAATTCCATCTTAAGCTTAACTACTTATGAATGTACGATATTTAAATAAAATGGCGGTTCCTTGGAGAATGATGATGAAAGAATAAACTATTTAAAACAACACTGAAACCTCCATCAATATCAGCTTAACTCATTGGTGAGTAGATAACAAATATCGAGCTGAATTAAATCCAGAAGTTCATAATTCAGTAACACTATGATGAAATAATTCCATACTTTGGTTAGATTACAAGTTACATTCTTCAAGCGTACATTGATTGATATCCATTCCATATCGTATTAAACTAGATTATGATTAAGCATATGCAATGTGGATAGGACACACATTGAGGAAAGCACCCAACTGCGTCACAGGACAAGCCCTCACATGGAATCCTCAAGGCCGAAGGAGGAGAGGAAGACCAAAGAACACATTACGCCGGGAAATGGAGATCGACATGAGAAAAATGAACGAGAATTGGATGGAATTAGAAAAATAGGCCCAGGACAGAGTGGGTTGGAGAATGCTGGTCGGCGGCCTATGCTCCATTAGGAGTAACTGGCGTAAGTAAGTAAGTAAGTACTATGCAATGCACATCTCAACGTTACCTACAATTTCCATAACTTCAAAAATGTTCTAGTACTTGATAGATTTCTTAACGCATATTTTAAACATCTTCAATCATGTTACTTACCCATATTTGATGGACCAGCTAATCTATTTTGTGATGAAAGATAAGATGGTTCCATAGCTGAAGGAATTTGAAAATTCTGTAACAAGTGCTGTTGTTGTTGTTGGGGAAACATTGGTGGTCTTAAATTTGAAAGAAGTGGATTAGAATTCGGCATTAAATTAGGACTATGAAATAGTGTTGGAGGTGGAGCACCAGACAATGATGGTGGTGCAGTCAATGATTCTCCAGTATTATAAGCAACTGATGTAGGAAGTAAAGCTCGTGCAAGATTATTGAAAGCAGTTGATGTAGATAAACCAGAAAGACTAAGTGTTGTTAAGGGTTGTATAGCTGGTGTGACCTGTTCATAGAAATAAAATGAAAATTTATTGTTAAAGCATTTAGAATGAAATCATATATTACACTGGAACTGTAAATCAATTGAGAGGGAGCATTTATTCCACGCTTAACTTATTCAGTAAACGTAGCTAATTTGCAAAATATCAATCCATCGTCTCAAATTTGACTGTTCCTTTGGAAATATCAGTCTATTGTCTCAGATTTCATTGTTCATTCATTTTCATACCAATTACATTCCATCTCCGTTCTTTCCTTCCCGATCTTCTAGTGAAATACATTCTATGCCTGACCACCGTTTTATATAGTACTTATATGGATATAAGTAACCCACACCATACTACATCAGCATTTAACTTGATCAAGGCTAATTATGCATGTAACAACATTGTTGAGATGCTAACAAAAGATCTTGTGATTTTGAAACTATCTTCTAGGAAATCTGTAATAATCAAGCGTATTTCATTAGGAAAATAACGAAACCTGTAAGTACATAGTGATTTTAGAAAGGTTACTAGTTTTAGAAGGTCAAGTGCTAATCTCATAATCTTCAGATTGAATACATCTCGCTACATGATCTCATTCATTTGAGACTTCTATCTGGATCCTTTTAATAGTCAGAAATAATGTTGTCATTCTAGGTCCTTCAATGGAATTCTTGGTATGGTTGATGGTAACAACTTCTTATTGACTATAAGTCAGTAAGTAGGAAACTGTCAATACCATGGTATACGATCCATTCCATTTGATATGCTATGACTGAAGTCATTTGGATATCAGTCTTCATATTTCACATACTAAGACTTAATTTCAACACTGATCACTTCAAACAAATAAGCATTATCTACGAAGTAATAGCTAATAGCTAAACGACTTATACAATGGGATCATTATATGTAAGGGTTCTTATTTAAACTATATTTTTCAGCACATCATGTTTTGGTATTCTTTCAAAAAAAGTTGTAATCCCGCGAGCGGGATTGTGGGTGCGCACTGCTGAGGAGTCTCACAATAGGACGAGTCGGCCGTCCAGTGCTTCCAGGTTTTCAATAGTGGTCTAACATCAGTCGATTCATGATCTCAATCAAAAAAACTTCATCTCCACAACCCCTAAACTCTTAATTATATTTCAACAAAGGCGTACTATACTGACGACCTTGAACGACATGCTAACCTATCAGGAAACACTTCCTAGTTATATAACTATTAACAATAGAGAAATGAAAATACAGTGGAATAGAGATTATAACATGCAAAATAATTCTTTACGTGTTATATTACTCATCATCGTAAGTGTTATATCTAGAGTTTAGATTCCTAATATACCGCGTACAACTAGAGCACTTGAACACTTTAATCCTCCACATCGTAAATGAGAATACAGAACACAAGTGAAAGGAATATTATTCCAAATAGTGTCAAATATGGTACAAATCTGTCAGGTATTTATAGTTTTTTTAGTGAAAACAAAATCATCATTATAGTCATTCAATTCGCATACAGGTAGTTTTAGCATTTGTTCAACAGGGAGGCTACACGTCGAGATTCTGGAATACTCTTCCAAAAGATGATTGGATGAAATATCTTTGGCTCTTTCTGAGTTTCTTAGAACTTCCTTAAGTTCGCTCGCTGGCCGTCCTCACAGTAAGGAGAAAAATTTTGAGTTTACATACTAGGTGCTGGGTTAGTGTTATGAGGGTTAAGATTATATAACCCTATGAGATTTTTTTACCAACTGACATCAACTACAATGTAACGATGTTATTGTTAACATTCTATTTACAAACTTAACGAAACTTGAAGTCAAGATTTATAGTCGGCAGTGAGAGTGAGAGAACATTAGGTAACTATACAAACACCCTTAATTATGCACTTTATCATATCAAAATGAGATATTTCTTGTAATCTAGTTTCAGCACTACGCCATACCAAGTATGAAATCTACCACCGGAACTCTGAGTACAAAAACGATACATTCAACTTTTCATCCTTTCTTAGTCCTAATTCCCTTTAGTAGTATGTTTCGGTCTTGTTTTGCAGTGGCAGCAATCATAATAAACCCTGAGAAACTAGTGTTATAATGTCTAAATCTCTTGAGTATGAAGATTGATGCAGGATAAAATGAATTCATTTCATTTCACGAAAAACTCGTCATCTCCTTACAACTTAGGTAATATTACATCGTCTTGATAAAGTTTTGTTCTCTGAGCTGGATGGTTTGGTTGTGGAGCTTTAACGTTCTTATGGACGAAATCATCAGCACAAACGTCATATAGAAGTGAAGTCTTCTATCTGAAGTTTGTGCTGATGATGTCGTCCAGAAAAACGATGAAATCTCCACGACCAAACCATCCAGCTCAGAGAACATAACTCCATCAAAATCATCCACCTGAGCTACAAATCTTCTCCACCATCTCAATATTACATCAACAAAATTATCATGGAAATTGATATACGATAACTTTACGGTGGAGATTAGAAATGACTATGTACATCATGATATAATGAAGATTGTAAGAAAGTTAATAAGATTGTGATGACAATATACAAGTTCATTTTTAATCAGTTTTGTAATTATGCATTTTAGCTTTGTAATGTTAATACTCAAACGGTTAACTCTACTTAACTTTTTAGAGGCATCTCTGAACAGCTTGCAAGTTTGTGTATATAAAACTTTTCCTCCATATGCTCTGATATGTATGATGGTGAAGAGAGTCTGCTCTTCCTCTTCAGATGCTCTCACACGGCCTCACGTATACAGACACTTCCAGAGAAGTCTCAGTCACTGACTTTTCACGGCATTACTGTTGTATACGAAACTCGGAGGAAAAAAAGCAAATGTTCGACGCTTTAACCGGGTTGGTTGATGTGGAGGATTTGTGTAGAAGAGTTCGGAAACCCGTTGGTGAATGTGGGTTCTACGATCCATAAGGAATAAATGGCGTACGAACCTATTGTTGGTCAACAGCTGTCATGGGACTGCATCTCTCAACGTTGCTCCATTGATTTATGGACTAGAGCTTTAGATCACAAGCTTGAAAAGTGGCCTACTGAGAAAACCATTTGCTTCGGTTTCGGCGTCTGGGCAGTATCTCAACCGTCACAATAATCGGATGATGAAGTGTCACGCATACACATTTGATGCCTCCTTGTTCTAATGTTCATGTGTTTAAATTAATAAAAATAAGTGATATGCTAGCAAAATTAAAGATTATCTGTAATTTTGGTGACTATTCTATTTAAATAATCCACGTGATATTTAATATTACCCCAATTACACTGTAGAATGTTCGGTGACTGGGATTCAAATGAAAAGTTTCCTACGTTTACATCATTATGCTCTGATAGAGAACATAATCGTAACTACTAAGCGAACTGTACTGGGTTTCAGTTCCAGAAAGAACATCAACCCTGAGCTCCTGGTACATCCAGCTGACGAGTCCTAAATAGGACGAAACGCCCTTCCTGGATTCCATTGCTAGCCACTATCCATCTTTGCTTAAAAATATAAGTCTTGTTTAGGTAATCAGATAATACGTCAGTACAGCGAGAGGAAATCGATGAGGTATGAAGAATGGAGTAGGGAACTATATAAATCAATCATAGATCAAATGGTAAATAAGAGATTCTGAAGAGCTCTTACTATTGGTCTTACTGACTTTCATAGAATCTTTTCTACATCATGATGTACACATTCGTCTGTCAACTTCCATGGTAATTTTGATGATGTAATATTATCTAAATTATAAGAAGCTGATGAGAACCTAGTAAAATGAAATGGTTTCATATTATTCTGCAGCAATCTTTGAATTTTACTCTCGCCAAATTAATCAATGTATGACAAGAAATCCACTTAGATACCAATATTGGTTAAATAACCTACCTGTGGATACATACTCACAGTGGGGATGATTGACGGTTGTGTCTGAGGAATCTGTAATTGTTGTTGCATTGGAGTTTGGTGTTGTTGTTGTTGTTGCTGTAAAATTACACGTTGTAAACTTGCAACCAATGAACTAGGAATAGTAGCGGATGGACGTTGAACAGTTGCATAAAAACTACTATCTATCTGTTGACCTTAAATGTGAAAAATACATGTATGTATATTATAAACAAATAGGTAAATAGGTAAATACATTCTAAGAAATAAATATATCATCTCAATCGATAGGTAATAATTACAATGAATTCCTGGAATTAGTCTGTCTGTTAGTCGAATCTGTTCACTACCATGAAGACGATTAGTTCCTCTAAATGTTTTAGGTACACATGTCCTAATGACTTGGAACTAATATAAAACTAATATCAGTAGTTTGTTATCAATTGCTTTCAACTAATTACCATGAAACAAATCAACATGATATAATAAATGAATAAGACTAGATTTGTAAGCAGAAATGGTGATGGGTAGCAATGGATGACAGAATGCGTATTTCGTCCTATTTGGGACTCGTCAGTTGGGTCTACCTACATCTCAAAGTTGATGCTTGTATCTGAGTGCAATCTTCACAAGATGCGTATATGTCAATAAGAGATTGATCTATTTCAGTTCTAAACATTGACGGGAAGATTTAAACACACAATACAGAAATGAATCATAGATTCGATTGATTGAATTCACCCAAGACTAATAATTAAACACCATGGTACTTACTACACTAACTAAATAATCATTTCATATTTTACATCTCGAATGGAGGAAACAAAAAGTTTTATGATCCTATTTATTCTATGAGTCAATTAACATTCATCTCTTATCAATACAATTAGGCGGTTCGTTTCAACAATGAGCGGAATTACAGCCAGTTTACAGTGTAAATCATAAGTGAGCTTGAAAGACACTGAATTTCAACAAGTCACTCACAAATAATTCATTCAAGCCTAGTTACACACAGATTGCTGAACTAGTAATAAACCTTGATTCAGAGTTTCCTCTCCACTAAATTCAATCGTCAGATGTCTAAATTTGGTTCACGCAATATTGATTCATTTAGACTACTAGTCACATTGAAAATTCACCAATAGAATTTGACTAGTGTAAAAAGACCAGACAAACATGACATTGTCCACTACTCATTAATCGATTGATGTAAAGATTTCAATCTTACAGAAGATTGCTTGTAGTTTGAATGATAATGTTAATGCTTTAGAATATAAACCTGGAAGAAGAGTGTTTCATCAAGATACAACCATCAGTTTTTTCAAGATTGTTGATGAACCTTGCTGATGAGAGAAAGGCTAGTGCAAAACGTAGGTCATCACAGAATTTCTTGTCAATTATCGTCAACTAACTAACTTCGAAAATGAGCACTTTAGTGTCAGGTAACATGTTACGAATATCTCCCTGCCTAATTGATTCAATATCATCCTATTATTGACAATGTCATGACAACTTACGCAGATATACTGTCAGGATTTCCTCTAATCAAGGTCGAATTGTTTGTGTTGATGAGGATTCCGTAAACGGAATGTACACAAATACGCACTGACCTCTAGTTTTTCCATGATATCAGTTCTTGATTGAAAAATTATCTTTAACTTACATATAAGAGATCAACCCTTAGTATTCTCTTAATTAAACACAGAGGTTTACTCATTGAGCTAACCTTATTTAGACAACTGTAGAAAAGCACTTGATAGCTGTTCCGTTCCAATATGGAAATTCTTAGCAATGTACCTTCAAATTGAAAATATGCCCTATGAATGGATAATCTTAAATTTTTCAAGCCTGAAACAGATACCTTATATTTTCTAGTTTTCAATAGTTACCCACCTCACAGATGTGTTCCAAATAGAACCAGTATCAAACAAAAATACCTACTGTCTCCTTTTCTCTTTATTCTGATGATTGATTGGATAATGAAAACCTCCACATCTTAGATGATGCACGGAAAACAGCGAACAGCATGGATGCAACAAGATGATTTGGACTTTGCAGATGACCTGTACTTTCCGACCTATACACAACGATAAATTCAAATGAAGTCAAACATAGTGGCAGGAGATCGTGCAGTAGTATGTCTCAACTTTAACAAGGTAAAAAGCAAAATCAAGAAATACAACTCAGGGAACACAAACCATAACACACTCGGTGAAGAATTTCTGAAAGAGGTGGAAGCTTTATATACCTGAGCAACATCACTAATAAACAGGGGGAATCTGATGAGAATGTAAAGGAACGGATCAGCAAATCAGTAATAGCTCTCCTACAATTAAAGAACATCTGGAACTCAAAACAACTGTCAGCAAAGTCGTAATTTTCATTGCAGACATGAAGACAGTTCTTTTGTACGATGCTGAGACTTCGAGGACTATCGAACATATCATCAAAAAGGTACAAGTATTTATAAACCATTGCCTCAGCAAGACACTCAATGTCCACTGGCCGGATATCATTTGGGACAATCTACTGTGGAAAGAGACAAACCAGCTTCCGGCTGACGAAGAAATTAGAAGACGTTGCAAGTGGATAGAACAAATATTGTATAAATCATCAAACCGAGTCATGAGGCAAGCCCCAACTCAGAAGCATCAAGGCAAAAAGAGAATAGATAAACCGAAGGAAACATTTTTGCAAGGAATTAAAGACAAACATCAAAAAAGAATGAATAGCAACAATTAGAAAGGAAAGTTGAGGACAGAATAGTCTGAACAGAATGCTGGTTGATGTGTCCTCTGCCCTATGAAAAGTAACAAACCATAAAGTCATCTAATAGTTGTCTTACATATTTACACACACCCCTCATATCACTAATAAACACAAAAATGCATTAATCATGAGATTATAAAATTACGTAATCTTTATTACCAGCTGTATAATCCAAAGTTTGTTGTTGTTGTTGTGGATGGAGTTGTTGACGTTGTTGTTGTTGTAAAAGTTGTTGATGCTGTTGAAGTAATTGTTGATATAAACTTTGTAATTGTGCCAAATTTGATCGATTCATTGAAATTTGCCCACTTGACGATTGATTATGTGTAAGTTGAGTTTGTTGTTGATATTGTGGTATATCAGAGTACATGTTTGCAGTATAATCTGATTGAATTAAACCTTTAGTTAGTAAATTATTATTTTGTGGAACTTTTACTCGAGGACTAAGTAATGCTTGTTGATATAAAGGTATTTGATTTGTAGTATGTGAAGCATCTTGAATATTTATCCATTGACTAGAACTTTGTGGACTACGACCACGTATTACTGGATGACTTAGTGGATCAGATGTTTGTCGCATTAAGTTCAATCGATTGGGTTTTGATGAATCTGTTTAGTAAAGATAAATCTCAATTACTTATTGAATAATGACACAATGAGAAAAACGTTTGTTACGTAATTGACTATTAACATTCTTGAAAACTGATCTATGTCTTCAAGTTCACAATAGGACTAGTTGAATATTATCAAAGGCGGTGAAAATCCAGGTTAATATATTGATGTGTAAAGGTGATTGGTTGTTTGCTAAGTCAGACTTGTGCATAGTCTGATAGGCGTTAGATGAATTATATATTCTCCTACCCCTGTTATTATTATTATTATCGTCGGTTTTTAGTGTGGAAATATACTTACGCCCTAGTCAGACTAGTCACGTGTTCTTGATGTAAGTTGTGTTGAAGTCCTGTTACATAAACACCCAGAGAGTACCTAGTGTAGATATTCGTCTAAAGCAAATTAGCGTTCCATTAGTGTAGACGAGAAAAACTGAGCGTTCTAACACAAATAGTCTTCTATTCAAATCTAACATCGTTTCGTTAGTGAATGCTTTTTGATTCAATGCCTATTCATTGATTCCCGTATGTTAGCAACTTCTCCAATTCATATTAATGTATCATGATAGCAGTTTAAATGAAGAAAGAAACCAGAACATCAGTGCACGGGTGGTATCGATAATTGAAATTCACCTATGTCAAACTTCATATTCTACAAATGTCTTCATTTCAATTCGTTTTTAGCAATGAAGGATCATCCAGTCAAGGATTCTTCATCTTTAGCCAATTGTTTATAAACCTCCATTATAGATTAAATCAGAGTGCATTTTATAAATGTCTCTTCTAATAGCAAACGATAATGAATATGTCATAAGAAGGACTGAACATTTTCAGAGAACATTTCTGAATTCGTTAATTCACTTGGTTTTGTTTACTTGAATCTTCTTATTGTTATTTAGGACTGCAATTGTTCAGTCTCTTGCAGGCATATGTGAATCCTATGCGGACTGCCTCGATATTGCCTTAGGTCACAAGCTTTTTTCAAGCTAAGATGGATAGTGACTAGCCGTGGGATCTAGGATGCGTGTTTCGTCCTATTAGGGACTCGTCAGTTATATGTACCTGGATCTCAGAGTTGATGTTCACACCAGGACATGAACCCAGAAACGTTTGCTTCAAACGCCATCACGTTATCCACTTAGCTACTGAGTCCTAATAGTCACCTGCTTGTGGCATGATTTCACTTGGTATTGTTTACTTGAATCTTCCAAATGATGTTTAGGACTGCAATTGATCAGTCCATCAAATTCACGATAAAAACATGACAGACAAAAGGGATACTATTGATGATTAACTGTCTATGTGCCGATATGATTAAATTATAGTCGTTATCAACTAAATTCAAGATGATTTACCAAGTTTCCAGTCAAAAAATTATGTAAATAAAATCCCCGTAAATAAGACCTATTACACAAACCACCGACAACTGTTTAATGCTACAAATAAACTTCTTTAACCCTTTTTTAATGTATAAAATTGGATTTCGAGATTAGATGGTGGTTGGAGGTAGTCGACAGGAAACTATGGATCCGGGTTTCGTGCTACTTGGCATTCGTCAGCAAGGTGTACCCGTAATCTTGACGGAACTGGTGCTCAAGGCGGATTCGATCTCGTGTCACCCAGTTTTACAGTCAGAATCGTTATCACTGAATTATCCGGGCCGCGACCGACCTCAAGTTAGTAGTTATAGAACAGAAAATTAATCAAGTGATGTGAGTGAATTATGATATAAATCACGTTAATGAATTGTATCAATCCATATGAGCAATCGTGAATACAGACTCAATTGAGAAAATGCTGAAATTTCAGCTAGAAAACTAAAGAATCCTTATAGACTTGATACTCAGCTCACTCAGCGATCAGTAAGCACATCGAAATCATCAGTATGAAGTTGTGGAGAATATTAAGTTTTTGATTGAGATCATAACTTGATTGGCATTAGACCACCATTGAAAACCTGGAAGCACTGGGTGGGACTTCTTAGCCGTACGCATTTACGATCTCGCTCACAGGATTCAAATCCAGGACCTTGGGTTTCACGCGCGAACGTTTAACCTCTAGACCATTGAGCCAGCATCCGATGGTGTTAATGTCTAACCTCAACCAATCCACGAAACCAGCTCAATTTATCAATCAATCAGAAAAATCATGAAAAAATATATGAAATCAGGTCAAAGGTAAAGTCAATCAAAATAAATGTACAGACATTGACAGAGTAAATGTCAGCAAAGATCAATCAAGACCCAGGTTATTAATACAAGTTGTCAGTCACATAGGGAGTGTTCCGAATAGGAAAATTCTACCTGAAGATTGTGCTGATCGATTTTAGTCAGAACAATCAAAGCTTCACGATCAAACTGACCAGCTCCTTAGTGAACAAACCTCCATCCGAATATGAATCATGATCACGCATTTAACTAGTAAACTAGTAAGATAATAACCAGACAGAAAAGTTTTATCTTAAACAATACGTAAGTATGAAGTGTGTTAAATTTACGATCATGGTTAAGACAATGGATTTAATATATAGTTTTTGGTGTGAATGACAATTCTATGTGGCTAAAGTTTGGATCATGCAGACGAAAACCTTTCAGAATCTTTAACTAGATAATACAAATGGATAAATCTTCTCACTGAACTCTTGAACTGGTTTCTTAAGCACTTCTAGTAACCTCAGGCTACATCTACACAACAACTTCAACATGAGAGAAAAGGTGAGAGTTATGAGAGGAACGCTTGACTCTAAGGTTAGTGTATGTAGAGAAATTTTAGGGTATTTATAACATTTCAGATAGACTTGAGCTTTTGGAAGGTTCTAGAATCCTAACAATAGGATAGGTGTTACTCTTTCTTTTCTAGATGTTTCTGCGAAACTTCTATTCAATGCTGATTGGATAAAATGTTTCCTAGTGTTCCCAGGACCCCTTTGAGCTTTTCTCGAGGAAGGTTCTGGGTGTCCCTAAACATCAATGATGGAAATAGATGGATTTGAGGTCGTTTATGCTTTATCGACCATATGTTGCAGAATAGATCACTAAGTTAATCTTCATTCTTTCTTACAAAGCCAATTTAAGATATACCAATTGTGGCACTATAACCCTGACCATCAGTTACGTGTTTTTAATGTCAAAAAATTCATAAATTTTTAGTCAACTAAGACAAGTTGTAAATAAGGTATTTTAAGATGTTTGTATATGACGTGACATCCATGAATGTTGTAACAGTTATGCCTTGTTCTACCATAATTTTGATAGATGAACAGAAATATTGTGAGTTGAATAAGTAGTCTGTATTCTCCTTGGTAATAATGGTCACCACTGAATGACCAATCAATTATAAGTATCCCACTTCTTTAATGTATTAGTCGTAGTAGTCTTAATAGATCGGTGGTGCACAGAAAACCATGCTACTGTCCAATAGTAGCATGTCACATTGATATTCTAGAAAGATCCATCATGTTCTGATTAGACGGAAACTCTTAGGCTTCTTTAGAGCTTCTAGAGGCTCCATGGTAGTTCTCAGAAGCCGTACCAATAGTAATGTCTTAGAATGTGAAGCTCGATGACGTTTCTTCGAATCCCACAAATAGCAATAAATATTTTACCTTAGTTTTGAAATTTTCTATCGATTTCCTCCATCCACTCAACATTAATTAAGTACCGTTTACCGATTTAATTTTGGAATAGTGTAAATGCCTATTCTCAACCGAACTTAGTTAACAAACTACAAAGACCCCGCTTGTTACATGAAACTAGTTTTTATCACAGTATTAGTTTTCAGAAAGCATTTAACACTTGAAGGTTTTCATCTACTCACTGGACGCTATCCAAGATTTTGCTTCTACAACTAGACAAAAGGTGGAACTAATAAGGATTTGAATTTCAACATAGATGGTCCTCAATTTCAACTTATCAACACCATACAAATTGATTAAGCTAAAGCATAAAGATGAACTGATCAGGATTAAGAACATCGTTTCAAAATTGAAGTTAACAACTGAAACAGAAACGTCGAATATCTATAAGATGGTTGCTAATTACATGATAATAACATAATTAAAAGATGAAAGACTATTTCGGGAACCTACTTTACGCTAATTAGAACAATAAATATTGTTGAGACAAGGTGACTAAGTTAATTCTCAATATATAATGCCCGCAATGTCGATTCACCTAGACTGTTGGCCACATTGCAGCATGGTCGATAGAATTCGATCTGCACTAATAATAAGGACTTGACACACATGACATTGATCACCACCCAGTGATCAATCAGTTGTCAAGGTGACTAAGTATCTGATCATTTTTCGTACATTAAAAAGTTAATGTAACAAATTATAGGGTAATGTACTGTAAAATAGTTACCAAACTTGAAGCAAATATAAATTATGAACTATTCACTGCTTATCCTACAGCCCTATTCTAATCTTAAAGTACAATACATCCTCCAAGGCTCACTACTTTTTTTCTGTCTTTAGTCTTGATTCAGTCATGTTTATATCAACACAATGCTATTACCCCATTTGAATTTATTGAATCTCCTGGAAATAATGTGATTGTGTCATCAGAATCAATGTGTAAAGTCACTGAGACTATAATTTATCTACGACCTTTGAGTAATACTGAAATGACATGGAAACATCCATCTCACTATGGTTCAATGAGGGTTATAGGTTAGTGTGAGAATTTAGGAGCCGAAATGGTATTTAATCAAATGAATGAATGAATTTCGCTCCGAAAACCAAAACCTTCTATTTAAAATCTGATTGAGTTCATCCAGAAATTTATAGTTTTGCTGGAAAATCTTTCAACTTCGATTACTTTCTTACCTTAGACTTTAAGAATTCAAACATGTACAGGATTGTTTTGAGAGGAAGTAGATGCTTTTGACATGTTATGCAATCGTTTAGTAAGAGTAGACTAATAAACACCCAATGATAAATGCAAAAGAAACAATATATTATTTGTAGACTGCCTTCACTAATGATTTCACATTGTGTTAATAACGAATTTCAATAGTTCAGATCATGAGTCGATTGAAACTAGATCACTATGGAAAACCTGAAAGCACTGGACGGTCGTTTCGTCCTATTGTGAGACTCCTCAGCAGTGTTCATCCACGATCCCACCTGGCGTGATTTGAACCGGAGAACTCTTAACCACTAGACCATTGAGCTGTCCGGCATCCAAAGGTAGTAATGTCAAAGTTAAATTCATCCATGAAATTGAGTGACATATCCACCACTGTAATCAGTGAGCTACTATTTCACAACAGACCTGGTTGAACTCCGTTTGTCACTACTTCTCATTAGAACTCCAGGAAACACCTCTTGAAACCAGTCACTAGTGAGCGTATGTTGATGAGTAACACCGTTGGATGCCGACCAGCTCAATGGTCTAGTGGTTAGGCGCTTATGCGCGAGACTGATAGGTCGTGGGTTCGAATCTCGCGGGGCGGGATCGTGGATGAGCACTGCTGAGAAGTCCCACGATAGGACGAAACGACCGTCCAGTGCTTCCAGGTTTTCCACAGTGGTCAAGCTTCAATTGACTCATAATCCCAACTATTGAAATTACTACAATCTCCACAAAACCCCTTCTGATATTAATAAACAATTATCTGGCTCCCAATCTTTTTTTTGCCGGAATTGTCTGTCTGTGTATCATATAATGATCTAATAATCTCATATCTAGTCTTATGTTCTGTTGTACCTAACCATCTATTATCTTGTCTGTCGATCAAAGACTCAATTGTTTTATGCAGTTAACTGTTAGCAAATCATGCCGTTTTATTTATTATATAATGATCAAGGGCACAGATAAGAAACTTTTCCTTTCACCAATTTTAAAGAAAACAAAGTTGAAAATGATAATCAAGCCTAAAGGTATAAAGGTAAAGAACGATTAAAGTGAAGAAGATTTATAACTTAGATGGATGATTTTGATGGAGTTTTGTTCTTTGAACTGGATGATTTAGTCATGGAGCTTTCATCATTCTTCTAAACGACATCATCATCATCATCATCATCATCATCATCATGAGCACAAACTTCAAGTAGAAGTAAAGTAGAATGAGAAAATAAGAGGGAGAGAAAGTTTCAAAAAAAAACGCATGAGAAATGAAATGAAACTCTTTTTTTTCTTTCATCTTAACTCCATTTATCCTCATTATGATCAATATGATAAATGAACAAAATCCGTTATGTAATCACCACTGGAAACAAAAAAAAAATAAGTAAATACTCCACTTTAGTTGTGTTTTGATAAGAGGATAAGTGAAAACTATTGGTAAAGATTAAATCAATGTTCAACTGTTCTTGGTTTCTCTACGTCATTTTTTGTTGTTGTTGGTTATTTCAATATAAAACTGAGTGTAAACAATGATAATGAAAAAAATGGTTGATCATTATTGATAAGAGTTTTATAGAGATTGGTTTCACCTATACTTTGTATTCATTAAAGATTCTGAGCGTCTACAACACACACACATATCAGGACATGTATTGTTTCATATTTAGGGTGTCATTGATAATAAAAGGGTGTTGGACAGCTTTTTTGTCAAATGTCGTTTGTTAGACAGTTAGGATTAGAGTAAACTTGTACATTGCTTTATTCTAGCTCAGTGATCTAGAGGTTAAGCATTCAGGCAAAAGATCGAATTTTCCGGGTTAGATACCTTGTAGTGTGGTTGTGAATCTCCACTATTGAAGAGTTCTATACCAGGATAAAACTTCTGTCTTCATAAATGGTTTAGCTAAGATCTCTATACAAACTATGAAAATTCTACAACATCCACAATCTCCATTATACTATTTTAACATAAAACTGAGTCTAAACAGTGATAACGGAAAATTTCACAGGTTGAAATCATGAGTCAATTGGAGCTAGACCACCATGGAAAACCTGGAAGCACTGGAGGGCCGTTTCGTCCTAGTATGGGACTCTTCAGCAGTGCGCATCCACGATCCCGCACTCGCGGGATTCGAACCCAGGACTTGCTGGTTTTGTGTGATGGTGGATGCGCACTGCTGAGGAGTCCTGTGGTAGAATCAAATAGTCATTCACTACTTCCAGGTTTTCACTAGTGATCTAGCCTAGAATAACTCATGAATACAGCTGTTAAAATTAATACGATATCCACAAATCCCCATTCTGATAAAAGGAGACAGTTTAAAACTGCTGTTTCAGTTGGTATCCAAGAGTTTCAAGTAGTGTCTGAGTGCCACCGCATACGAAATGAAATCCAAGACCATTAGATTCCACTGAAAGAAATTTTGCCAATATCTTGTGAAACCCACCTTGAAACTATACGCTTATTGAAACATTGTAGTATTGTAGAAGAATCACTCTATAGTACAAGTTGACTGAATTTAACACTATACTCCAATAGATTATAACTGGAAGGTATCATTTACGCATTCTAACAGTTCATCATACAGGAAAAAACCAAGTGAAATCTCCAGAAATATATTCCACATGCAATGAACAGAATAATGTTTCTAGAAGTGATGACTGATAAACTATGTGTATATATACCAGTACGGGGATTTGTGGAGATTGTGGTATTTTCACACCTAAATTCACTAGTCGATCTAACCTAGACCATCACTGAAAAAATGGAGCAGTGGACGGCCTTTTCAACCTAGCATGGGACTGCTCAGCTGTGATCATCCAAGACCTCCACGCGATAATACAACCCATGACCTACAATCTCGCACGCGAACGCTTACCCTCTAAACCTTTGGGCTGGTACCCAACGTTTCCAATGTCTATGTTTAATCAATCTAGTTATGTGCATGCTAACGGTTAGTTTAGAGAGGTAATTCTCGAATTTCTAGTGAGAAGCCGTGAACAGTAGAGTTCGAACACGTTAGGTTTAAGGGACTTACGGTTGGAGGCTCACTACCGTAGGTCAATTGTAGTTTGAAATTAACAACGCCGATTCAGTGGTTTAGGAGCTAGGCGTTCGCACGTAAGACCAAAGGTGTCGGGTTTGATTACCACTTAGGAGTCGTAGATAATCACTGCTGAAGAATTCCGTACTAGTACGAGACAGTCTCTTAATGCTTTCGTATTTGACTTAGAGTGACTCGCGAATTCAACTATTATAAATACTACAATCTCCACAAATCCCTATATTAACAATAATCATGTGTTTACTAGTGACTAGCTTCAAGATAAATGTCCTGTAGTTCTAGTGAAAAACCGTAACCAGTTGGGTTTAATCCTTGTCATGTGTGAGATAGTTATTCAATGCAAACAATGAATGAACGGTTGCACAATATCGTGAACCGATTGAAATATAAATATATCTACATAAAATTACCTTTGTGATCATTAACGTATTTGTTTCATTGATTTAATTCTATTTATTTCTTACTCTTTAATTAAATTCTTTTGATCATGGGATCAGTTTTTGATCGCTTTGATTGTTTTTGTTGTCAAGTAAACTGACAATACGTTTGTATCAGTATTGGGTTGTGGAGATTATTAAGTTTCTGGTTGAGATCATGAATCAATTGATGTTAGACCACCGTTGGAATCCTGGAAGCACTGGACAGCCGTTTCGTCCTAGTATGGGACTCCTCAGCAGTGCGCATCCACGATCCCGCACCCCGCGGTCTAACATCAATTAATTCATGATCTCAACCAGAAACTTAGTACGTTAGTAAACAAACATGCATACATACACACAAATAAATAAATAAACAAACTTAAAGAAATCAAGGGGGGAGAAAAGATCAAAGTGAAATCAGTGCATAAATGCAAGTTATATAATTATAAAGTTGGATAGTGATTAACAATAAGATCTGTAATGTATGTTTCAACTTAATTAGCACTCATCAACTCAATGTATCTGTTATCTATCACAGTGTTCATGTTTACCATGAAAGTTTTACCCAATAATTTATCCTTAACATTAACAATAGAAAAATGTATTCTCATGAGAATAAAACAGATGTACATCTCTGAAGCTGATAGCTAACTGAACTCAATATGTCATTGATGAATAGAGTGTTAACTGTGTGAAGCAGAAAAATACTGTATTGAGATCTTAGATATGGAAGGTACACCTAATTGATGAATGTTGAACAAGATGAGTCGCTCATCTTGAATTCCACCACTAAGATTCAACTTTACTAAAACTGTGATTAAATATCACTATCAAGTCGATCCGTACAGTATGCTCATATGCTAATTGTAGTCGTTAACATCTTCTTCTTTTTCTCACGCCTGTCACTTCCAATGGAGCATAGGCCACTGACCACCACTCTCCAACCCACTTTGTCCTCGGCCTTCATTTCTAGTTCTATCCAATTGTTGCTCATTCTTCTCATATGTGTCTCCATTTGTCGACGTAATGTGTTCTTTGATCTTCCTCTTTTCCTTTGAACTTGTAGATTTCATGTAAGAGCTTGCCTTGTGATGCAGTTGGGTGCTTTTCTTCAATGTGTGTCCTACCCACTTCCAGCGCTTCTTCCTTATTTCTTCCTCCACTGGGATCTGGTTTGTTCTCCCCTACAGTAGGTTGTTGCTAATAGTGTCTGGCCAACGGATCCGAAGTATTTAAAATAGACAACTGTTAATGAACACTTGTTGTCGTTAACATCAATAGCTTTAAAAATACACACCTCTACAAATCAGTTTTAGTAATCTGTAGAAGGTCAGTTAAGTTCTACTTATATTCTCCACATTGAAAAATAAAGCAACGTAGATAAATCAACTAGATCAAAGAACACAACATTGCCAAAGAAAACTATCGACAATTATCTTTGAAACATAGATGTTAATTAGTTCTGGTGAGAAGCCGTGACCGGTGGAGCTAATCCGTGTTGGGGAAAGACAGGTGTCTACCTCAGTACAATGGTTGCGCAACTTCGTGGATTGGTTGAGGTTAGACATTAACACCTTTGAATGCCGGCTCAGTGGTTCAGTACGTTAAGTGTTTGCGCGCGGGACTGAAGGCCCTGGGTTCGAACCCCGCAAGAGGGATCGTTGATGCGCGCTGCCGAGTAGTCCCATAATAGGACGAGTCAGTCGTCCAGTGCTTCCGAGTTTTGAATGGTGGTCTAACATCAACCGATTCATGATCTCAATCAAAAAAACTTAATCTCCACAACCCCTATACTGATAATTAGTTTTATTTCAGATATTCTTTCAACTGCCCAATTAAATATTGTAGTAGGTAAGATGCTTCCTTAAATATAAGCTGAACAGATTTTAGAAAAATGAAGACCGTTTCTTTTTTGAGGATTCACGTTTAGAGTGATAAATTATTATGTAATAAATAGTAAGCTAAATTCTGAACTCAACCAACACCAAAGTCAGAATTATCAATACAAATGTCAAGACAGTTCTACTGTATGGAGTAGAAACTTAGGGAACTATAAAAGCCATCATCTAGAAGATACAAGTGTTTATTAACAATTGTCTAAGTAAAATACTTCGGATCCGTTGTCCAGACACTATTAGCAGTAGCCTTTTATGGGAGAGAGAACAAACCAGATCCCAAGGGAGGAAGAAATGAGGAAGAAGTTCTGGAAGTGGATAGGACACACATTGAGGAAAACACCCAACTGTGTCACAAAGCAAGCCCTCACATGGAATCCTCAAGGCCAAAGGAAAAGAGGAAGATCAAAGAACACATAACGCCGAGAAACTGAGACAGATATGAGAAATTGTATAGAACTAAGAAGGAAGGCAAATGACAGAGTGGGTTAGAGAATGCTGGTCAGCGTCTTATGCTCCACTGGGAATAATAGGCATAAGTATGTAAATTTCCAGCTATTAAGAAGTCGACATAATAAATGCCAATTAAGAGAAGTACATTATATGAAGTATTTACTAAAATCTATGAATTCCTGTATGTTGGCAGTCATTAAAGACTTTTTGGATAAGTTGTTACAAACTGACATTATTCTTAACAGGGATGGAAGGTAGCTTGCAGTGAAATCTAGGACACGTGTTTCGTACTGTTTGGGAGTCATTGGCTGGATGTATATACATTCCGGAATTGATATTTACTCTGTGATTATAACTCAGTACCTATCACTTTAAATGCCATAGCGTTATCCACTTAAGGGACGGTATTGTCTTCGAGTTCCGGGGTCAACATCAATCCTGGGACCCAGATACATACGTCTGATAAGTCCCAAATAAAGCGAAACGATCGTCCTAGATTCCACCGCTAGCCACCATCCATTTCGGTTTATAAAGCTTGGTATCTAGAGCCATATCAAGTCAATCCGCGTAGGATACACATATGTCAATACGAGACTGATCAATTGCGGTCCTAAACGTTAGTGGGAATATCCAAAAATCATTAAAAAAAGTGTATTGACAATATTCTATTCGAACAGCACTTTAGAAAAGTTTTACATGAATCCTAGAAAACGAATGATTACGTGTCATACCGTAATTGGATAAGTGCTACAAATTCAAGTATGTTTTCAAATGCTTCTAGAATTCCAGGATCTAAAGAATTTCGAAGGCTAGAGGGAAGATTAAGAAATGGTTGTCCAAACGTTCAATTACATAACTTACAACCAGACAATAGAGGTACTATGAATTATGAAAGAACCAATCAGATTTAAGATAGAAAGTTATGAATTTTGGCACGAAATTCATTCCTCCATATGGTTAAATAGCATTTTGGTTCGTGATGAAAATCTAAACTGTAGTTCCTAACTCTGACCTTTTTGCTTACACTAATCTATAGCCTTCTTTTGATCCTAATAAGTTGGTGATCTGTCTCAAGATCATTTAAACGTGGCTTAAAGGTTATCCGTAAATTCTAGTGATAACCTAGAAAACTGTTTCATGTTAATTTTGTAACTCAATAGAACTACTAATGGAAGATTGAAATCATCAACTTCCAGTCTTCTTCATCAATATAAACGTTTTTCTTTTTCAAAATTGACTTTAAACTGTTGCTATATGTGATGATTTACTTATACAACTAAATAGTCATACTAAATTACTTATTTATGCCTAATACTCCCGATGGAGCATAAGCCGACGATCAGCGTTCTCTAACTCACTCTGTCCTGAACCAACTCATTAGTCATATTATCATTAAAACTGATTTCCATCAGTTCAATGACATGTTGCACTGATAATCATATTATTTTGGTTAAATATTTTGCATATAAGTGTTAGTTTCTATTTCCTGACTGAATTAGCGAACTAACAGACTAATCTTACAATGATGAGGAATTATTTGAGATTAGACGTATAAACCGTTAGATTCCGAGCCCCTTAACCGGAATGTTAAGGACTGAGTGTAGTGCGTTCGACTGACAATGGTGTCCATGGTTTACTGAATCTGAGGAATCTCACATTGTGATGAAATAGTTTTTCAGTGCTATTTGTTTTTCGATGGCTGTTTCACTATGGTCAGTCTATTTTATTGGTTTTTAACAATGAAAGATTTAATGAAACTATTAGGAGATCAGTGAAGGTTTTACTGAATTGCAATGGAAAATTACTTTCAAATGAATTAATCAGTTAACAAACTGACGAAGTCCACAAAATCGTGTCACTGTCCACCATTATCTTCAATGAGTTATTACCTTATAATAGACCTCGTTGAACTCCACTGGTCACGGCTTCTTACTAGAACTCCAGAAAATACCTCTTGGAACCAGTAACTAATGAGCACATGAAGTGTTTGGTATTGAAAGTGAGATTCAAATGAATTACTGATAGTAATGATAACAGTTTAGTGGTACCATTTACAAGATAGCTACCATAAACTGATGAAGTTAACAGGTAGATTAGTAATACATATAGTGTATTTGTAAAATCCCACTTTAAAATATAATATTCGTATAGTGTAGACTGAATACTTTGTTCTAAACTTAAAGAGCAGAACAAAGATAGAAGCTACTGTTGAATTGAAAATAATTAATTTACATCACGAGGCACACCATAACTTGAAATCCTTAAAGGGAATGGAAAAGAGGAAGACTGAAGAACAGACTACGTCGGAAATTGGAAGCAAACATAAAAAGGATCAATAGAAACTGAAAAGTATTACTCAGGAGAGTGTTTGATGAACAGTGCTAGTGAGTGGCCTATACTCCTCCACGAGGAGTAACAGGCCTAATTAAATAAATATTAAGAATCATCATGAAAATTAGGATTTTCTAAAATATTTCCATGAACGTTTGTATCATTCATAAATTAAATCAATCACCACAGAAATCTTCCTATCAAATCATATCCGTCACAGTACTAATAATCTACTTCAAGAGGATTTCTTATTACTCTAATAAGAACTAGGGATTAATAGAGCTTAAATGTTTCAGAAATAGTAGTTATTAGAATAAGGGTTTCATGGAGATTCTAGTGATTGAAAACCTGGAAGTACTGGATGTCCGCTTTGTCTTAGTATGGGACTCCTCAGTAATGTGTAATCACGATTCCACAATGCAAAATACCCAAGTGTACATGTAAACAATCCGATTTTAGATTGTTTACAATTCAGTTCAATGAATCACAATGTTTGATTGTTTGTTTTTGTTTTCGCTTAACTCTTGTACACAGCATAATCCTAATTATATTAATGTTGTCACATAATTTACGGTATAGGGTTGTGGAGATTATTAAGTTTTTGATTGAGATCATGAACCGATTGATGTTAGACCACCATTGAAAATCTGGAAGCACTGAACGATCGTTTCGTCCTATTGTGGGACTCCGTGTCGGGTAGAGACAGGTGTCTGCCTCAGTACAATGAAAGATGATCGCGCAGTTTCATGGAGGTCAGACATCAAAACCGTCGGATGCCAGTTCAGTGGTTTAGAAGTTAATCATTCGTGTGCAAGAATGAAAGCCCTGGATTCGAATCTCACGAGTGGGATCGTGAATGCCCACTGCTGAGTAGACCCACAGTTGGACGAAACGGCCGTCGATTGCTTTCAAGTTTTCAATGATGGTCTAACATCAATCGGTTTACGATCTCAATCAAAAAATCTAATTTACCCACATTATTTTCTCTTAATGAACAAATAATCCTCAAAATGTACTGAATAAAGTTATAAAGAGAAAAAGAAAAACGACAACAAACAAAAAAAGAACTGTTGAAGTGACTTGAGGGATAGAAAAGTCTCTCTATTGACCTTATAAGGTCATTCACTATAAGAACACATAACTAATTTCTTTTATTATTATTATTATTTATCTGCTACATTTTCCTCATAAAAATGAAGTGTTGACGGACGGGGAATCGTTAGAGAGAGTAAGAGTGAGAGAGAGAGTAGGTGAGTCGAGGTAGATGAAGAGGTGAATAGAAAGTATCGGAAAACATGAAAAAGGCAATTGATGATTTATTTTCTAAAGATTGTTTCCTGTCTTTTTTTCTCCATTCAGATGTTCTTTTAAATTGTTTTTTTTCTCCTTCATTTTGTTCGTTTCATTGTTTGTTTGTTTGTCTGTTGTTTATTGTTTTCTATGCATTATGTATTCTCAACATATTGATGAACTATAGAAAGCAATTTCATGTAGGTATTAGTTAAGTAAATGTTTATTGAATATTTAGGGAGATTTGTAGTTATTAGAATGAGGATTTTGTGGAGATTAGAGTGATTTTCATGGTTGAATACATGAGTCGATCTAAGTTAGATCACCATTGAAAACCTCAAAGCACTGAATTGCCATTTCGTTCTATTATGAGATTCCTCGATAGTACTCTTCTACGATCCTACGTGCGAGACTCGAACTTGGGTTTTTCAGTCAGGTATGAAAGTTACTTACCTCAGACAATGGATGGATGGTTGCGCAACCACTCATGGATCGATTGAAGTTAGACATCAACACCGTTGATTGCCAACTCAGTGGTTAAGGGGTTAAGCGTTCGTGCTCAAGATCGAAGGTCCTGGTTTCGAGCATCGCGTGCGGAATGGTAGATGCGCACTGCTGAGGAGTCACATACTACGACGAAACGGCCGTACAGTGCTTACAGGTTTTCAATAGTGGTCTAGCTTAAACCAACTCATGAATTCAACAATTAAAATTTGTAGTTCACAATAGAATAAAATGGTTTAAGTTTGGTGAGTATTAAAAATGTGAGTCCATTCAGCTGTCAGGTGTCGAGATGAAATGTTTAACCCTCAAACTATTTTTTTGAATTACTACCTAATGATTGATATACTTTATGACTGTCAGACATCTCTGTCGGTAATTGTAGATTTCAGACTAGAAAAAATTAACCTCCATTGATAAAAAAGATCTTGGGGAATACTGAACAAAGTTAATCTCTACTGAACAAATGAACTTTATAAGTTTAGTCAAGATAACTTCGTGATCTTTATGCATTGAGTAGTGATCAAAGTCTTGTTTGTCCAGTCTATGGTGCTGATCAAATTTTATTGATCAACTTACAATGTGTTCACAAGTCTAAAGTGACTCGAAATTACTTTGGAGGGATTTGACAGGAAATACTAAATGTAGAATACATATTAGTTGGCAATCGTCAAGTAGGAGCGTCGGGACTCTTGACAGAATTGATACACCTCGTAAGCTTTAAACTAATATCACAGTCTGAGGTGTTAACATTATGTTACTCGAGTTGCAACTGGCTAAATAGTTAAGTCTTCGAATTGGCAGATTATCCAATTAGTTTGAAATGAAAGGACTATCTACTAATCATGCAACAAATAATGAAATGATTTGAGTGAGCTTCCAAAAGTTGTGACTGATAGAATAAAATCATGTATAAATTGTAAAGAATCACTACACTACTTCTAACCTCAGAAAAGATCACTCAGTTGTTCCACAATGGCTGAGAGATACTTTGAAGATACTTATGACCAAATACTAGAAACCCACGAATGTCGTCCACTTTTAAAGGTTACCTTTCACGGTCGTAAAGAAAACAATGTGTGGACTGTTGAGCAGTATACTTACCTCGTTCGGTAGATGGATATCTCACTTAGACCACAAATCACATGGTTTAACAAATTTTAAGTGAGTTTTCTGAATACTTATTGAAATGTCATTAGCCCACGAGTGCATACTCTTGGAGAATTGAATATAGATAAGAGAGTTATTCAGCCAGTCAGTCATACTCAACGTAGACGCTAGAACAATCAGCATCAGTTCGGCACACCACATTAAATCACTACAGTGAAGTGTTAGAGTGGTCGAAGTGATAACAGTATTATCAGTAGAATAGAATAGGTATAAGCGATATGATTTGAGAAGGCAATATGGATTATTGGCATAAAAAATATTTCTAGGATAATTTAGAAACTTAAGATCTGTCAGAATGCACAGTAGACAATACGAATGGTTTTGTGCCATATCCCTAACTTTCTTCTAACTTATGAAAAGCAACATCACTAACCGAGGTAGGCAGTGGTTAGGCATATATATATACGCGTCCTAACCACCTCAGTTAATGAACATATACAACCCCATCAACTAATTTACCACATTTTTTCTAGTCACCTATTACCTAACTTCAATATTGCTCATTTAGTCATTCTACGATAAGTATGTTAGAAACATTAATCAATTATGGGTTTCATAGTAATATACTATCTTATTAGGATTTCCATCCAAAAAGGATGAATAATAAAACTATCTCAATGGATGAGACTTTTGTTGATCTACAAACAACTGTAATCCATTAGGTAATACATAGTTATCAATATCATGTAAAATGCAATCCTTAGACACATATCTTATGGTTTTGGTTATCATATAAACATTCACATTTTTAATAAGGTGAGGTATAAATGACCTACAAAATACACAATTGATATATGTAGCATTTGTATGATCTAACACTACGTTAACATATGAACTTAGGAAATGATATAAGATTACAACCACCCTCAACTGAGTCATGATCTTAACTATCAAGTTACTGCAACTTCCACAAAACCCCTCTCTGATAAAAATTATCATGTGCTCACTAGTGATAGTTTACAAGAGGTATTTCCTGGGGTTCTAGTGAGAAGCAGTGACAAGTGGAGTTCAACCAGGTCTGTTGTGAGATAGTAACTCATTGAAGACAATGGTGGATATGTCGTTCAATCTCGTGTATTAATTGAAGTTAGACATTGATACCATTGGATGCCGGTTGGCTCATTGGTCTAGTGGTTAAGCGCTCGCGTGCGGGACTGATAGGTCCTGGTTGAGAATCTCACCAGGTGAGATCGTGTATGCGCATTGCTGAGGAGTTAAATACTAGGATGAAACGGCCGTCCATTGCTTCCAGGTTTTTCATCGCGGTTTAGCTTCAATTGACTCATGATGTTAACTACTAAAATAAGTAGGTATCTGACTATCGAAAAGGTACATCATTAGAGGTGAAAATCAAAAGAGAGAATAATATGTTTAAGGATGTGAAATTAGTTCGATTTATCCTCTGTCTCTTTGCTCAGCAGACACACAAGTTAACATCACAGTATTCTTTTTAAAATTAATCTCCTTATCAAACATTCAGAATATTAAGCTTCTGATTAATCGAACGAGCAAATGGATAGATGATAAGTCAATCAGATTTCATACTCACAATAGGACGAAATGGCCAGCCAGTGTTTCTAGGTTTTCAATGGCGATCAAACATCAATCAATTCATGATCTCAATCAAAACGTTAATAATCTTCATAAAGTCGTAAATTTCTGTACTACAGAAATACCAGTACATCATGCTACGAAGTTGTCGAGTGTAGAATAGTCGATGATGATAGAAGAAAACTTTATGATTGAAATGACTCTAAACTGTTTATAATTGAGTAATTAAATAAACAAATAGAAACATAACCTTGATACACTTAGATCACTTGGAGACATGAAGTTTATCCCCAAATGGAAACAAACAAACAAACAAACAAACAAAATCGTTCCATAATCAAATTTTATTGGTAGTTCTTATCGTTCCCATTTTTTTTTTAAAAAAGAAAATCGATAGTATCGATCAAGCTCTATTGATTATTTTTTTGAAATTGAACATTTCTACGTATCCATTATTTTTTTTTCTAAACAGTCAAGGTCAACTAATATTGAGTGGGCGTTTTTTTTCTCTCCAACCAATAATCATTTCCAATCATTTCATCAATATGATTAATGTATTGGATGAAAAATCGATATTAAGGAAATTTTACATGTAAAAAAGGTTAAGTGATTTAGAGTATTCAATAAAGAAAAAGGAGAATACTTCTCATAGGGAATATACACTTGATTGAAGTTAGACATTCATATCTGTTGGATATTGGCTTAATGGTTTAGAAGTGAAGAGTTTGAGTGCGAGATTGATAAGTCCTGGGTTCGAATCTTATGAGGTGGGATTGTTGATGTGTATTGCTGAGGAGTCTCGTACTAGGGTGAAATGGTTGTTCAGTGCTTCCAAGTTTCCCATTATAATTTAGCTTTAATTGACTCATGAATTCAACTATTAACCAAACTAATTATCAGAATAGAGCAGTACACATAATTGTTTAGCTTTGTACATCTACAGTACAAACGAACCTGGATGAAAACTCTTAGTTATCGAATATGCACTATATGTTCTGTGGATATAGTTCAAGAAATGCTTAACCCCTTGGGTAACACTCTTAGGGAGAACGGATACCTTAGAAACTTTATAATTAAATAAATGATCACAAATGTGTGAATAAGTGAAATACAAACGGTGAATAAGAAATCTCTGTTTATGTGCTTATAATTCAGAAGGGATGCGGCTAGAGAAATATTAACTCAGAGGTTTTGCAGAACAATTCTTCAACGCAGGAGAACTAGGATTAGTATTTTTTGCGCGTCCAATGGTGACACTGAGGCTAAAAGCTGAATTACCTAGAATGATGACCTCATTTTGTATTTATCAATTCGACTGCTCTTGTGGAGCAAGTTATATTAGTCGAAGTTCTCAGAGTTTACATTTTTGTGCTCACGAACACCTCCCAGCGTGGCTAAGCAAAGGTCTGGTAAAGAAAGTGAACAGCTCTAGATTGACCCATTTAGCGCAACCTAGTCATATTGCGAATATAAATCAGTCCTTTTCAGTTATTTATCGGGTCAGTAATTTTTTGCCAAAGCTTGTCAGACTTAAAGTCTTTCAAAGGGCTGAAGCAGTAGTCAACCGGATGAAGAAATGTAATTGTGATTAGATGGTGGTTGGAGGTAGTCGACAGGAAACCCTGGACCCGGGTTTCGTACTACTTGGCACCCGTCAGCAAGGTGTACCCGTAATCTTGAGGGAACTGGTGCTCCCTGGCTGATTCGATCCCATCTAATCCCAATATACAGTGCCCGCAGTGTTCAGTAACCTAGACTGGTGGCCACACTGCAACATGATCGATAGCATTAGACCTGCACTAATAAGGACTAGACACACATGACATTGATCGCCACCCAGTGATCAATCAATTGGGAAATGTAATTGTCTTTGTTATCTTTATTCACAAATCTTTTTATTATTATTATTATTGTTATTATTGATATTGTGAGTGGCCTATGCTCCTTCACGAGGAGTAACAGGCGTGAGTAAGTAAGTAAGTATTATTGATATTGATTAAACATCATTATTAATCTCCCTAATACCCGATTCATCCCACGTTATTATGTCTTACCAATAATTTCTTACACAACATAGTTTCCTATTAAACATTTGATCGAATCGTAATTGCACTATTTTTTTTCTTTCGTTCTATCTTGAACCATATTTATTCTGATCATGGATCTTAAAAACCAACTTAACATATAAGCTAATTCAAGTTAACATTCCGCATAAGTCATATCAACATGTCTATTATGTAGCAGTTACTCGGTGAATATAAGGGTGGACGGTCGCATAATATCGTGGATTGATTGAAGTTAGACAATAACATCGTTGGATGCTGGTTCACTGGTCTACAAATTAAGCGTTCAAGTGGGAGAACGAAGGTCCTGGGTTCGAATTCTGCGTGCAGGGTCGTGGGTGTTTACTTTTGAGGAGTCCCATACTAGGATGAAACGGCTGTTCAGTGATTCCAGGTTTTCGATAGCGGTCTAACATTGGTTCATTCATGATAGTAATTTAAACTCAATAATCTCCACAACTCTATACTGATTATTGTATCTTACTTGACAAACCTAAATTCACATGCATTAACTTTCAATGATGCACTTTGCCCTTAACCTGGCCATTTTTCGGATTAATAATTTTGGATATATGAATTGTAGAACTTTCATATTTTACTAAACCATTACAACACTGTCAATATATGGGAATCGTTGTAAACAACTCATATCTGTAGGCTGTATTCATCATGGGCTGATCTGAGTTAAGGTACTTTTGAGAAAAGAGAGTAGGAATGAATATCTACGACACTGTCAGGTATCGGAGAATGAATATCCAATAGAAGCACTTTGTTAACTTCTAATGGAATAGCCACAACTTCAATCAATTCGCAATATAGTTCCATAATCTTCCAACACTTTTAGTGGCAACTGTTTCACATTCGATACATCTTTGTACAGTCAGTAATACGACTTCGTCCTCGAGCCTTGCATTTGTTGCATTTAGTCTTACCGTTCTTCAACTGACCTATCTGACATAGTAGGACCTTGAAGAACGATTTTTCTAGCCAATATAGCCGGACTGGTTCATCAAAATAGACAAACCCGACCACCATGTCAAGGTAGCAGCAACGGTCGGGTACAAGTAGATGTTAATTGATCAGTCGTTTAAAAGAGATCAGTAAACAGTAGATTTATTTAAAGGTGATTTTTATTACGGACTGACATCATCCAGAGGAAAATTGTGAAACGAGAGTGAAGTAGACTGGTATTTCACTAGTGTCAAGGAATCTACAGTGATTCAAACACACGATTCCACTCAAGATCAAAACAAAGACCTTATGGTCTAGACATAATCACACTGACTTTGACTGCTGAAAAAAAAACTGAAATTCACAACCTTATTCATTCTACCATGTTAAAAAAATCTTCTACAAATGAGATCTATGGGCTATTGAGTCAGTTGTGACTTTATCAATTTCATGAATCACGTTATCGCACCATCATTGTTGGTCAAAGGAGATTTGTAGAAAGGAAGATGGTAAGGCAATATTGTGGATTGGTTGAAAACAGACATTAACACTGTTAGATGCCGGCTCAGTGGTCTAGAGTTTAAGTGTTCGCGCGCGAGACAGAAAGAGTTGGGTTCGGGTACCGCATGCAGGATCTTGATTGTACACTGTTGAAGAGTCACATACTAGAAAGAACCGGCCGTTCAGTGCTTCTTCTAAGTCTTCAGTAGTGATCTAACATTGATCGGACCATGATCTCAATAAAAGCTCAACAATTTCTACAATCCTACACTGACGTTTGTAGAAAGTTGGTTGTATTATTCACATGCGTTCATTCTGTATTAATCTAAGACTAAGAAATATGAATTATGAGTTACAAGTTTCTGATCATCTGTTTTTTCCAAAGTATTCTTCACCGAGTTTTATATTTGAATGAAAAGTAATTCACCTTCAGATTCAAGATGTTGTTCAATCATGAATTGACACTATTCACTAAAATTTGACCCTAAAGCACTAAGAAACCACGATTTAATTGTAGACCTTCGAATTTGATGGAAAGTAACTGTTTCGCACAATCAACTTTAAATACAATGTAACTTGTTACGTATGATTAAATGAGTTGTTTGAAAGTGATCTTATCCGAAAGTTAACTAATTATCACTGTCAAAAGAGTTAAAAGGTTATACTAACCGCCAACTGAGCTGGTCGAAACATTCGTTAAATCTTCCTCATCATCAATCTTTGTTGAACTAATCAAATTTATCGCTAAGATTCATAGAATGATTGCAATCTACTTTTAGCGCTTTTAGAATCATGGCCTAAGTGAGGTTGAAATGACTTAAGTGTGTTCAGGTTTTGCTTCATTAGAAATCCAAGAACGTAGTAATATGGTTATATTCCTTGTGCTGTTTCATTTTGTATGCTTATTACTCAATCTGATTACCTTTTTAGTTCATTGAGCCGGAAACCAACAGTTTACATGTCTACGGTTGTATAACTGAGATTAGTCCATAATATAAACCACGAAATTCAACAATCTCTATAAATCCCATAGTAATAACAATCATTTGCTTAATAATCACTAATTTCGAATGATAATTTCAGGAGTCATAGTGAGAAGCAGTAATTGGTTGAGTTCAATCTGTTTAGATTTAACGCAATAAGTCACCAACGGCCTGGAGAAGATCACTGATCAATAATACGAATTCGTTGAAGCTATACATCCAAACCATTCATTGACGAATCATTGGTATAAAGATCAAGTGATCACTACAAAACCTGAAGGTCCACTGTATAATTTCTGGAGAAGTTGTAGAATTTCCCTGCTAAAATGCTCGACATTAGAACGAAGCAGATGTATATTGCTTTCTCATTAAAGTCAGTCCCTGATCTAAACCATGATATAAATAAATTATTCAACTTATTATTCATGATATTATCTTATAAGGAGAAAGAGCAAGAACTATTACAGATCTGTAGTCATTGTTTTCCATGGATAGTGATCTTATTGTTTCATGTTGGCGTATTAATACAATCAATGTAATGAATGATTATAAGCCGTCTGTGGCTAAACATCGTGTGGAAGTTACTACAGTCGTCAGTCTAAAGAGAAGAGTTATAGGAAGTTATTGAGCATGATGTGCAGAATAAGTTGAAAATCAGAAGAAAATCGAGAGAAGTCAGTCTAGAACCAACTTGAATTTCAAAAAGCACAAGATGCAAATGAATGGCTAAAGACTAGGTGTACATATTGCATAAATATTTTATTACTTCAAGTATCATTCAAGTCTTCAACTGGATGATGAAAATTAATGATGTTACTAGTTATCCAATAAGCAGAAGTCATGGCGTCTTTTACTTTCTTATACAAGGTATTACGAGGCAAGCCTTGATTTTGAATATTTAAGGGAGAAATAAATAGAATAGACCAAACAACACATTTTGCCGATAATTGGGGATAGACATTAAAAGAATCAATCGTACTGAGCAAAAACTGGGAATGAGAGCCCAAAACGGAGTTGGTCGAAGAATCTTAGTCGGAGGTCTATGCTTTACCAGGGATGATAGGTGTAAGTTAATTTTACACTGAATGAAGTTCAAAATCAACAACACAATGGTTCAGAGGTAAAATATTCAACATTAGACCGGACGAACACTGATTTTAGACCTGGTACTGTTTGGAATTTACAATGATGAGATGTAATTTACCAGAATAAAATAAATTTCTACAATAATATTGTTTGTTCATCAATAGGAATCAATGCAGAGTAAAATTGTGAATTAATTCAAAGTAATAGATGTTCAGCGCAATATTTATTTACATTCTGGAAATTTCACTCATAACTGCGCCTTTAGTTACTACGGGTCCCAAGAATGAGTAAAGGCGAAAGGATAAGCGTGAGGTCGGCAATCCCATCCTTTAGAAAACAACCTTGTCAAAAAAACGCTAACCAGAATAAGTAATTTCAGTCATATCTATCCATTCAACATGACATTAGTTAATTAATAATCTCTGAGGAGAAAATTCATGTACAAGAGTGGAACTTTTTCATTATGTTATTTTTTACGCAGATAAACATGCCAGACGTTTTTGACATTGTATAATTTAGTGGGATATAATGTGATGGTATCTATCATATTTGTTATTGATTCATGTATTATCAATCTAAATTCGATTTAGTAGAGTATAATACAACTCCGCCTGGAGTCCCTCCGGGGGCTACTGCCGGTCCCAAGCCCGGATAAAGGAGGAGGTTTGGGCATAGGTTTAGCAAACCCATCCTATAGAAAACTAACTCGCTAAAAAAACGCTAGCCAGAAAAAATTATTCGAGCCTTCTAAACTCTGCTTTGGGAGTCAGAAAGTCTTCATTTAGAAGAGTTATAACGCCTCATGATGCAAGCCGAATTCCTTCGTGAGTCATGAGGTCGATGTCCCTTCTGACAACCAGAGCAACCATTTATTTAGGTTCATGGAATACTCGTGGGAAACCAGAAGAGTCTTCCAAATTGCTGCAATACAAAATCTGCTTGATTATTACTTCAGGTTCTCTCAAATTTCATTTCTTCAAATATAAATGTAGACAGATTCGGAACGTTTTCCTTTCATATACAGTAAGTAAATCAAGCAGTTATATACACTGTAGAATCTGACACATGTGAATTGGTTCAAATTACCATCTTATATTAGCACAGTAATATCAAATGTTTTCAAAACAAATACCAGAATAGTATTGTGGTGCGTGCTACTTATATTGACGTAAGTAGTATATGACGCGAGTTAAAAACGTAATGTCTGGCAGCAGAAGATGAGGGAAGATGAAGAAAGGAAGAACGGGAACAAAATGCAATTTGTAAGAAAATGCATAACCAATGAAATATGAGACAATGGATTGATGATTGCAACAGGAACAGTCCGGTTTGATATGATGGATTGATATAATGCAAACTAACAATTTACAATAGTGTTTTTCTATTTTACCAAGTAACTCTGTAATTCCATTTGATTGTCGCTACCCGTGTTCTCTTCACCACAGTATAAATAGTAGGGAAGATTATACAGGGAGATTCCCAGTATTCAAGTTTTAAACTACATGAAATGGATACATCTATGTCATTACAAATGATTTTAATCTGTCACAGAAAGTCTCTAATCAATAGTTTCAATAATCAGGTAGACTTCAACCAGATGAATTACAGACATTAACATAGTTCAGTTCATTTGTCTTCCTAGACTGGTACCAAAAAATAAGGTGAGGAGTTAGACACGTTTTACTAGTAAATCTGTTTCATTATCCCATATAAATTGTGAAAATAATCCTACTTACCAGTTATTTCTTGATTATGATTAACAGACCACATTGGAGCTTGTGAATCACTAATACTTTGTGTAAATAATCCACCAGCTACACTAATCAATTGTTCTTGTGTTGTAATCAATATACGTAATGCTTGTCTAGATGAATTATGTAATTTAGGAAAAATTTTATTTGTTTGTCTATCATGAATAGTAGTAACGAATTCATCATGATCATCATCATGATCATCATCGTCATCATTATTATGAACACGATGTTGAAATGGATCACAATTTAATCCATGTAATTGTTTTCTTGTTGTTAAGATATTCGATTCACGTTCAGCTGTTGTCCATATATAACAACCACGTTCTATATTATCCGTATGCTCTTAGTAACAAAAATTAAATAAACATTCAACATAATAATAATAATCAATAATAATTTTTTGATAAACATCAAAATGTAAACCATTCCACCCCCCTTCTTTATTATTATTTTTTTTCTATTTTTTTTTGTTCAAATGAATAGAAAGAATAATTCAGTTGAAGAATTATATCATCAAGCAGGTTAACTTTACATAGATACTAAATTCTTTATATTACCATGGCAAATAAATACTACTTATATAGAGATTTAATCCATATATATATTTTATAATAATATATCCATCCATAGACTAAGGAATGAACAATTGAGAATAGGAATGAATGAATGCCAAGTTTTTGCACTAATCTATATATATTTAAGTAATAAGGAAAGAAAGAAAACTGAAATGTTTTAATCGATTAGTTTCTGTAAATGATTTCATCGATCAATGGGTAGGTAAGTAAGTAAGTAACTAAGTAAGTAAGTAAGTAAAACGATTTCTAAATAAGTAACTAAGTTAAATATTCGTTATTTAACAACCCCTATCATCACCTTCCTATTTCAATCATTAAATTCATTCTTAATAGTTGAACAGACATTCTAACTAAAGAATATATACATTTATACATACAATGTTGAACTGCCAATCTTTAATGGTTAGAAAGAGTAATAGTAGTAGTAGTAACTAGGTCGGATGGAAATTTGAGAAGTGAATTAGAATTGACATTAGCAACTTATGATTGGTTGAAAATATTGTTTCTAATTGTGTATATACATATGTAGATAACATGGAAATATGATTAGTTCTTTGATGAATAAAAGGGGAATGTATATATGTATAGATTTGTAATAGAGAACTTATGCCAGAAAAATTAATCAGTCTGATTTAGATCTGTCTTATCAAATTTAGGTAAAGAGAAAAAAAAAGTGAGATGTGTAATAGAGAATTAAGACAAATTTAGAACATTAACGTGATTCAATAATGATCATTAAATTAGATCTGAGTAATTTGATCTTGAACAAAATAGATTCTATGTATGCAATCAGCTCAAAGTATTTTTAGAACATTAACAATTACTATCTATTACCATATCCCTTGTGTGTGTGTGTGTGTGTATGTGCCTGTGTTTCGTGGGGGGGGAGGAAATCACTCTACTGTACTTTCAGGAAAAATATGCTTTACTGACAAGTTTCAAGGATGTTAAAACGACCTTGTGAAGGTGAAGCCAGTCATTAATCAACCGGGACACAGGTGATATAAATAAGTAATTTATCATTATAGTTGACATCATGAACTGATCCTTACTAGATCACCATTGAAGACCAGTAGGCACTGGACGGCCATTTTGTTCTTGTATGAAACTCTTAGGCAGTGAGCATCTATGACCTCAACACCGGGGACCGAACCTAGGACCCTCGGATTCGCATGAGATGTTTTATTCTTTAGGCCAGTGAGTTGGCATCCATTGATGTTGCACAATATTATGAGCTGATTGGAGTTAGACATTAACACCTCTGTCTCCCGGCTTAGAGATCCAGTGGTTAAGCGTCAACGGGTGAGACCAAAGCCCTTGGTCCGATTCCGGAGTCCATGGTCATGGGTGCCAACCGCTGAGGAATACTATGCTAGGATGAAACGGTCGTCCAGTGCTTCAAGGTTTTCGATGGTGCTCCAGTCTTGATCCGTTGGTTATTTCAACTATACAATTTCTACATTAACGACAGTCTCTCTATACTTATAACCACTTATTACCAACTCACTTACGCCCGCTACTCCTCGTGGAGGACCAAAGGCTGCTCACCATCACTCTACATCTAACCCTGTCCTAAGTAATCCTTTCCAATTTTTCCAATTTCTATTCATCTTTTCCACGTCTGCTTCCAATTCTCGACATAGTGTTTTTCGGCGTTCCTCTTTTCCGTTTCTCTTCAGGGCTTGCCTCGTGATGCAGATCGGTGATTTTTTTGGTGTATGTCCTATCCACTTCCGACGTCTTTTTCTAATTTCCTATTCAACTTGAAGCTGATTTGTTCTCTCTCACAGAGGGCTGTTGTTAATGGTATCCGTCCAACGGATGTTGAGTACCTTGCGTAGACAACTATTTATAAATAATCGTACCCTTTTGATGATGGCTGTAGTAGTTCTCAAAATTTCAGCTCCGTACAGTAGAAGTGTCTTGACCTTTGAACTCAAAATTGTGACTTTGATGTTTTGCTGACAGTTGTTTTGAGTTTCATATGTTCTTCAACTGCAGGAATGCGGCCGCCTTTACATCTGCATCTGATCCTCCTTGTTCATCGATGATACTTCCCAAGTAAGTGAAGGATTCCACATGTTCCAGAGTTTCTCCATCATGTGTGATTAGTTTGTTGTTCGTGTCGTACTTGATGATTTTACTTCCTTCTTAGTGTATACTGAAGCCTACTCATTGAGAGGCTGCTACTACGCTAGTTGTCTTCATCTGCATTTGTTCTTATGTATGGGATTGGAGGGTCAGGTCATCTGAAAAGTCCAAATCCAAAAAAATTGATTCTGAGCTGTTCATTGTATTCCATGCTCCCACTCAGATGTCGAGGTCTTCAACCACTTATTACACTAATGTCCAATGACAAGTTACATCAGGATTGAAAATCTCTCTTATGATTTACGGTTAGAAGTACGACTGACAACTAGGGTTATAATTTGATGTTAACATTGTTCGTTTGGATTAAGTTTATGAATTGATATCAGAAGTTAAGGGAAAGTTTGGAACGATGCGTTAAAGACAAACAATAATGATATTAGGGAGGAATAAATTGAGTGAATAATACTGTAGTAATATAAATGAGTATTTAGACAGTTATTGCTTTCCTTTTAAATACACCTATTTACATATCTGTGACTTACTGTGGAATGTTCCATTCATTCTACTCATAGAGATAAACAACATTCCATAATATTTTTTTAAGCAACGATGGATAGTGGCTAGCAGTGGAATCCAGGACGCGCGTTTCGTCCTATTTGAGACGCGTTAGCTGGATGTACCTGCATCTCAGAGTTGCTGTTCGCTCTGAGACTCGAACCCAGTGCCATTCGCTTCAAACGCCATCTCGTTATCCACTCAGCTATTGAGTCCTGATAGCCACTTGCTTGTGCAATGGGGTGAATTTCAATTCACTTGGTATTGTTTGTCTTGTATCTTCCTATTGACGTTTCCATAATATTAATGTCAACTATTAGATAGTATCATATTGACATGAAATAGTTATTACTTTCTCTTTAGTTTTCACTTATTCTTTCTATCTCTCTCTCTCTCTAATCAAGATTAATCCATAAGGATTATGGATAAATTCTATACCCTAATAAAAATGACAATTTTTCTTTACTCAATAATGCATATACTACTTGTATCCACAGATATAAGTAGTATGTAAGACCTGGAAGTAAAAGAATGAAAAAATCGAAATTGTAGAGAACAAGAATGAAGGCACAATGGAGTTTGCAAGAGACAACTGATGAAAGGTGTGCATACGAAGTATTTAATATACGGTTTTTATATTTTATCGAGACATTCTGTAATTTTTATATTAAAGAATAAATTGGTCTCCCTTACTCGAGTTTTAGTTCACTACAAATGCCAAAATCTCCTGGTACGGCTGAGAGAAGGGAGAGTCAGCTATCCCTCTCCAAATGCACTCACATGGCGGCGTGTATACAGTCAGTACCAGAGAAGTCTTACTCACTGCCTTCTCGTGCTATTATTATTGTTTACGAAATTGAGAGGACGAAAAGCCAATGCCCGGCAGCGGCTTTAACCGGGTTGGTGGACACGGAGATTCTACCTAGGGGCGTTGGAAAACCCTCATTCCAAACTATTGATGCACATGAGCTCCAGGACACTGGAGGAACAAATGACGTATGAACCAATTGTTGGTCACTGGTTACCATGGGACTGCATCTTTCATGTTGCTCCACTATCTTTTGAATAAGACCTTTATATCTTAGGCACTGAGTGTGGCCCCTCAGAAAACAACGTACTTTGATCTGATCACTCGGGTGGTATTACAGGTCAAACACAGTCAAGTGACTTGTGTGAGGCATTTGTATTCGGTTCCCCTTTGTATCATTACTTATATGTTCAGCTACTGCAAGTGGTTCTGCTAACTGTTATTACGCAATTAGAATTTGAGAAGTTTATATGTGATTAGATGATTAATTCGACTATTTCAGCCATTATGCTAACTATATACCAATTACTCCTACTGTTCTTCTGTTACCCAGTGAATTTGATACTTGTGAATAATTGACACCTTCAAACTTATATATTTATTTTATTGAGTAGGAAGCAGTTACCCATCTGTTGATATTGGAATAGTGTCTTGTCATATGATGAACTGATTGAATTTAGATATGTTACCCTTTGAATACTAACTCAATTGTCTTAATTCAGAAAGCTTATGATGCGACTTGATGATCCTAATTTCGCTTCCATGAATAGTTATACTTGCACACTACAGAATAGTCCCTTAGTAGACTGAAAATATCATCCAGTGCATTCAAGTTTTCAAGAATAGTCAAACTGAATAAAACCTATGGTGTAAACGATGACATTCAACAATTCCTACAAACCTCGTATATTTGAATTAAGTATGAGTAGATCATAGAACATAATATAAAAATCTTACCTGTAATAAGTTCACGATGTGATGTGAAATATAATTCAACACAACCAGTTGATGGAAAAATTGTCTCTACAATATAAATGACAACATATTTACATGGTAATCTACTGATAATGATATAAGTAGTATGTTGAAAAGAATGAGCTTTAGTTGACGACCTACAAATTTGATGGAAATATGAAGCTGGATATTTTGGCAGGACTCTAATTCAACGATGAGCCAGCACTAAGATTCTGATGTGAAATTCCACTGTCCATTTAACACTATAGATTATGTCAGTTCGTGGTAAAAATTGTAAATCTAATGCCTGACGCTAACTCCAGTGAGACTATAATTTATGAATGAACCAATCAGATTTGGGATAACAGGTCATGGAATTTGGCACGAAATTCATTCATCCATTTG
Source organism: Schistosoma haematobium (assembly GCF_000699445.3). Taxonomy (NCBI): domain Eukaryota; kingdom Metazoa; phylum Platyhelminthes; class Trematoda; order Strigeidida; family Schistosomatidae; genus Schistosoma; species Schistosoma haematobium. The sequence continues at coordinate 16,658,218 of NC_067202.1, read as the reverse complement.
TTTAAATAGCGTCTTGACATCAGTTCGTGATGAAAACTCCAAATCTATTTCCTAATCCTAACCATCAACTGTAAATCATAATCTTTATTCTTCATATAGATTTATAACACTCATTTAGCTCTAGTAAATAGATGAACATCCTAAGGTCATTTTAGCGTTGCTTAAACGCCGTCCATAAATTATAGTCTCACTCTAATTCCTTATCCTGATTCCTTACATTAATTTATAACCTTGAACTAGTAAGTAGTTTAAGTTTCACGACGTCACTTTAGTGTCTTTCAAAGTTCATCCATAAGTTATTGTATCTTACAGAGTTTGTAATACTTGATTGTTCCAGAAGTGCTATGATGATGATGATGATACGCTGTATGACTATTTGTAGTCTTCACGATTGATCAGGTGAGTGGAAAAGTGATTGTTCGTACTGATTCATTTCCTAGTAGATGATTGGACAAGTAGAATTCTGCAGGTCTTTTTCGAATGTATTACAATTGATTGATCACTGAAATGTGATCAGTGCCATGTTTTTTTTAGATTTTTAAGGTATAGATAGAAGTCCAAGTAGTTAGACTTTTTGTGCACCACTACGATATGTCAGATGGTTGAATATAATTCGAAATGGCTATGTGTGTTAGGTCCTTCTTAGTTCAAATCGAATCCTATAGACCAAGCTGCAATCTGGTCACTAGTCTAAGTGATTCGACATTTCGTGCATTTTGTTGAGATAAGATGATGATTGGTTGCTGACGAGTGCCAAGTAGCACGAAACTTGAGTCCAGGGTTTCCTGTTGTTTATCTCCAACCACCATTTTACCTGTGCTCAATGATATTTGAATTGGAGGTGAAAGTTGAATATTAGAAGTGTGTGTTTCATCCTTTCCCCCACGTATTACCTGGATGCACCTAAATCTCAGTGTTTGTGTTTACACTGAGACTTGAATCAAATGTCCATTAAACTACTGAGTCCAGGTAACAATTGATCTGTTGAACAGAATGGATTATCCTTTATAATACTTTGGTTTCCTACCCACATAATCTCTGTCTGCATCAAAAAATGATAAACTTAGAACTGGTTCTCAATACCTCATCAAACGTACTCATCACAGGGAAGAGGCGTGATAAGAGGGCGCATTTCGGTAACTGGAAGTGTTTATGATAAGTTGAATGCTAACATGATTAGTAGGCTACAAACTTGAAACTTGATAAAGTATAAACTTTGTATATTCCAAATGTCTCATTAGCATTTGATTGCTTGCCAAAAGATTTTTTAAACTGACTAATTAATTCAGTTCATTGTTATGACAAATTACTTTTAACATTTGTTAGCATGTACCACAAATGATACATGGAAACAATGTCCTTTTACATCTCAAACGATGGATATGCAACTAAACAATTTTGTACATGTTAATTTACAGATGTAAATTATGACTTTTAATGACTGAAGATTTGGGTAAGTTTGTTATATCTACTCAAAGATTTCGCCAAATCAGTGTCTCCAAATCAGTGTTCATAAATCTGAGTTTAGACAATGGTTACATTTGATGAGACTATAGTGAATGGGATAGACATTATACAGGTCCTATCATTGCCAAACTTTATTGACACTAGTATAGATATAGATTTGATGAGGACTAAGGGTCTCCGAATTAAATGTAGGGATCTCTTTACAAAGTTAATGACTGGTGAATAGAATCTTTTTAACTAACTCTGACCGTCATCATGAGGGACTCTGTTTTGTCATGTTGTTTCGATATGCATAAACTTGTTAAATTCCTTTTAGTATGGTAACTTATGATCAATGAAAATATCTGCCGGGCCCTTTCTTTTATCAGTTTGTTAACGAAATTCAGTGAGCTTATTGGAATCCTGATCAGATCGCTTCCGTAGTGCCATCAGTAACAAGCACTTTTAAACGTAGTTTGACAGTGGCTAGCAATGTAACGCAAGAATCACGATTTTTCCTTCTTGAGAATTATCAGTTAAAACTTGAACCAAGTACATTTATGTTCAAATGTTTGCGACCTAATGGGAATGTCAAGCCGATCTGCTCAGAATGTACGTATACCAAAAAGAGACTGATCAGTCGCGATCCTAAACACTGACATTCGAAAGACTCAAACATGTACAAACAAATTATTATTCATCCCCGTTATACAACACATTAGCCATCTGGACTCAATAGTTACGTGAATAGTGCGTTGGCAGTTTAAGCGGAAGTTACTCGGTTCTAGTCCCGGAGTGAATTCTGACCCTATGAGACAGGCACATCCAAGTGATGAATCCCAAACGGGTCGAAATGTGAGACTTGGATTTAATTGTTCACCAATATCAAATTTTATTCAATATTTCATTGCTATAAGTTTACTCTTCATTCTCAATTGGTGAAGTGAAAGCCAAGTGAGTCTCGATTTATTAACGTAACTAATAGTTTGTTCATTTTTGTATTCGTTGTTTGAAACTTCACATTTACATTTAGGACTGCAGTTGACCATTCTCTTTCTTGGTATATGTGCATCCTGTGCGGATTACCTCTATGTGGCTTTAATTCATAAGCATTATAATCAGAAATGAACGATGACTAGCAGTGGAATCTAGAACGTGAGTTTTGTCCCACTTGGGATACGTCGGCTGTATGAACCTAAGTCTCCGAGTTGATATACACTCCAGGACTCGAACCCAGTACCTTTAGCTTCAATCGCTGAAAATGCCAGTGACTTAGAGCGATATGGAAGCAATCCACACAGGATATATATACATAAGCGACTGATCAATTACCATTCTAAACGTCAATAGAAAGATTCAAACAGCCAATACAAAACAGAATTAAACTTCAATCCATTTCAAAAGCTAGTAATTATCTTGACTCGGTAGCTAACAAGATAACACGATGGTATTCACAGCGATCAATACTGAGTTCTAATCACAGAGTGAACATCAACTCTGGAATATAGACACATTTAGATAACGAGTCTTTGATAGGATGGAACGCGCATCCTAGATTCCACAGCTAGCCACCATCCATCTCTACTCGCAATTAATGCTTCTTTAAACATATTGAATGGGTCATTCGATCTTAATTTGTCTATAATAAGCGTTGATTATTTGTCAGTGAATTCATAATCACACACAACAAACATGTAGACAAAAACATCATCAGAACATTTTCCCTATTGCATTCAATCTGAAATAATGTGTATTTTTATTCATGAATCGATTGATACTAGACCACCAATGAAAAGTTGGAAACTCACTAATGACTACTTCCAAGGTAATTTCCTGTAGTTCTAGTGAGAAACCGTGATCGGTGGAGTTGAATCCATATCAGGTAGAGACAAGTATCTACCTCAGATAATGGATGAATGGTTGCTCAACCATTCATGAATCGATAGAAGTTAAACATTAAGGTTAAGGGTTCGTGCACGAGACCGAAGGTTATGGGTTTAAATCTCAACTGTAGGAACATGAGTGAGCACGGTTTACTGAGAAGTATCATACTAGGACGAAACGGCCACCCAGAGCTTCTGACATCAACTGATTCATGATCTCAATCAGAAAACTTAAAAACCTCCACAATCCTATACTCATATATATATATATATATATATATATATATATATATATATATATGAAAAAATATTAAGGCGCGAATTGGCAAAGCAAGAGCAGCATATTTACAATTGAAGAACATCTGGAACTCAAACCAACTGTCTGTCAACCAGCATCAAGGTCAGAATTTTCAATACTAATGTTAAGACAGTAATATTGTGTGGGGCGGAAACCTGGAGAACTACAAATACCATCATCCAGAAGATACAAGTGTTTATTAACAGCTGTTTCTGCAAAATACTTCAAATCCGTTGGCTAGACACTATCAGCGAAAACCTACTGTGGGACAGAACAAACCACGTCTTAGCGGAGGAAGAAATCAGGAAGAAGTGCTGGAAGTGGATAGGACACACATTGAGGAAAACACTCAACTGCGTCAAAATTCAAGCTCTCATATGGAATCCTGAAGGCCAAAGAAGGAGAAAAAGATCAAAGAACACATAACGCCGAGAAATGGAGATAGATCTGAAAAGAATTAACAACGATTGGATAGAACTAGAAATGTAGGCCGATGACAAAGTGGGTTGGAGAATGCTGGTCAGCGGCCTATCTTCCATTGGGAGTAACAGGTATGAGTAAGTAACAAAGTAAGTATTGGAAAAAATGGCAGATTCATAATAATAGTTGATTTCTCATTTTCAGGAAGTAATGTGATTCAATATGGTTTCTTCTTATTTATCATCATAGTAACAAAAATTTTTTGTTTGTTTAACGTTCATGAAAGGATGAATGTTTTTTTTGTTGTTTTTTTTTCAAAGAAAAGAAGAAAATAAAAATTTAAAAAAAATTTTTGGCTGATTGGAATCATTTTCTCTCTTTCAAGTCATGTGCTCTCTTTTTAAATTAGACATTAGAAGAAGAAAATTCGTTAAAATTTATTAGAAACCATGTATATACTACTAGTGTGGTATGAGCTACTCATATTCACATAAGTAGTATACAACGATGATCAGAAATAGAATGTATTTCAGTAGAAGATCAAGAAGGAAAGAACAAGGACTGAAAGTAATTGGTACGAAAATGCAGGAACAATGAAATCTGAGACGATCGACTGATATTTGCAAAAGAAACAGTCAAGTTTGAGACAATGGATGAATGTTTGGTAAATTAAGTATTTACTGTATGATTCTCAGATTTTAATGAGATATTCTGTAATTTCATGTTCAAATACAATTGACTGCCCCCATTTGTGTTCTTGTTCACTACGTTTGTACGACAGAGACTGGGTAATAGTTCATTTTTTCTCTTCTTTTTTTTCATAAATGTTTCTATACTACTAATGGTAGTAGATAATCTAGTTTCTGGTAATTCTTATTCTCAGAAAGGGTTTTGTGGAGATTTTAAAAATTTTACTGGTTGAAATCATGAGTCAATTGAAGCTAGACCACTACTAGTGACTGACTTCAAGAGATACTCCTAGAGTTCTAGTGAGAAGCCGTTACCAATTTAGTTCAACAAGATCTGTTGTGGGATATCAACTCACTGAAGACAATGGTGTACGGTGGCTCAACTTCGTGGATTGGTGGAAGTTAGACATTAACACCGTTGGACACCAGCTCAGTGGTCTAGTTGGGCCTGGCGCGAGATTGGTAGGTCCTGGGTTCGAATCTCTCGGGGTGCGGGATCATGGATGCGCATCACTGAGGCGTCCTGTCCTGGGACGAAACGGCCATCTAGTGCTTCCCGGTCTTCCATGATGATCTAGCTTCAATTGACCCATGATTTCAAACAGTGATAATTCTTATTCATTAAGGAAGTAAAATTTTGACTATCGAAGATAAGCGGGATTTTACAGTAGAAGTTAGAACTTATTGATCATAACCAATGAGACATATGAACCTTAAGGTCCTGTATAAATGAGCGATGTACAAATTTACTTTGATTATTGAGTTCTATGGAATTAGGTCTCCTGACATTTTTATACTGCCATATGGATTAGGTTTAAAGATAATAATTCTATAAGAAAAATAACTACATTAAATTAAGTTTATGGGAAGTATCTCAGCTTGAACACAAGTATTATTGATGTCACTAGCGGAAACTATTGATGCTTGTGTTTGAGTGGAATATCTTTAGAGTATTCAATATACTACACACCGAAGACCTTCACTTTTCAACCACTACAATAATGAGATGACATCTGGTGATATATATTTTCAAATCTAATCGATTAATGATGAAGTACAAGGATTATTCGATATCATTAGAGACGATTATTCCATTCAAGGTATAGTTGAAGTCCACTAGTCATAGCTTCACATCTGAACTTTTAGACTTAATCTCAAAGCAAATTAATATTGAATAGAAAGTCTTAATATTGTCGAGATGTTTTCTGAAGATTAGTTTGACAAATTACAAATAATCAGAAATGAGGATTATTGAATTATAATCCATTGACTTAATGGGTAATCATTTTTGCATTGTGTTTTGAAGGTCTTGTTCCAATTTATAACTGGATGCTAGATGGTCACTCATGAGGAGGACTATACTTCAAAGCACTTGTTCAGTACTTTCTGGATTTTAATAATACCGTAAATGTTGTCAATCGATGGTGTGTGATACCTATAAATGATAATTATCTCCACAAATCCACTTCATCTAAGTAACAATTCTATCCGTTTAACATGTTGACTTCCGATGTAGCTCAGCAGATTAGTCGATAAAATTCTAAATCCCAAACAAAATGTACTGGATTCTGCCCTGTGTTAAAACATCACGAAAAGAGTGGTTAGATACTAAGTTGGCGAGTTTTCTGTAGACGGAAAAGCATGCTGCCTATATTGCACTACAAGTTTCCATATAAACTGTATCTAACAGAAGTAGATGTTGGTTGGCATTGGAATCCAGGAGGCATATTTCATCCTGTTTGGGACTTATTGACTTATCGATGTATCTGTATTCCAGTGTTAATGTTTACTCCTGAACTCGAACCCAGTACTGTACACTTCAAACGTCATCGCATCCTAAACATTAATGAAAAGATTCAAGTAACCAATGACATTCACAACTCACTAAAGTTTGGAATGACAAACTTACATCATGATATAAATAATAATTGAATTGCAGCAAAATAAATTTCAACTTACTCTCACATGCCTCGTCTAAATCCACTTTGAAAAAAGATAGTTTTTCAGCATCCACTGCACATGTATGAAATTGAGCTCTGTAAAATGAAAAACAAACATTAATGATTGACATGGAACAATGTCTTGTTTTAATGGTTATTTAGGACTGCAATTGATCAGTCTATTGTTGGCATATGTGCATCCTATGCGGACTGCCTCGATATTGCTTGAAGTCACAAGCATTGTAAACAAAGATGAATGGTGACTAGCACTCGAGTGAAGACACGTGTTTCGTCCTATTAGGGACTCGTCAGCTATATGTACCTGAATTCCAGGGTTGATGTCCACGTCGGGACTCGAATCCAATACCGTTCACTACAAACACTTCGCTTCAACACGTAGCTACTGAGTCATGATAACCGATTGCTTGTACAATAGTGTGAATTTGAAATTCACTTGGTATTGTTTACGTGAAGCATCCCATTGATGTTTAGGACTGCCAATGACCAGTCTCTTATTAGCAGATAAAATCGTCAATATCATTCAGGATTCACACGACCGACTACACTACAAAGTCGCGTATGGGAGACAATTGTCAGACGCATTCCATGTGAGGACCGAAGTCAGAAAAAGTTGCCTACACTCCTACTTTCTCTTTCTGCTGTTGGTTGACTAGGTTATGAAGACCTCGATATCTGTCGGGAAGCACGGAATACAATGAACAATTGGATGCAACTAGACGATTTGGAATTCGCAGATGGCCGGGCTCTTATATCTAATACATAACAACAAATGCCGGTGGAGGCAGTCACTGTAACAGCAGTCTCTGGATCAGCAGGCCTCGACATACGCAAGTGAAAAAGCAACGCTGTCAAATAAAACTTAGGGAGCACCGAATCAATCACACTTGTTAGAGAAGCTTTGAAAGCGGTGGAAAGTTTTACGTATATGGAGGGTTCGTATACAAATGTAAAGGTAAAGACTGATAAAGAAAGGATAAAATACTTACAGTTGAAGAAAATATGGAACTCAAAACAACTGTTTGACAACCAATATCAAAATGAGAATCTTAAATATGAACGTCAAGACAGTTCGTTCAACTGTACGGAGCTGAAACTTTCAGAACTACTACAAAGATCATCAAAGAAGTATAAGTATTTCTAAACAATTGTCTAAAAAGGATACCCAGTGTCCATTGACCAAATACCATTGGCAAAAAAACAGCTTCCACTTGGAGAAGAAACTAGGAGAATGGATAGGACACACAATGAGGGAATCATCAAACTACATCACGAGGCAATTGCCAACTTGGAATATAGCAGATTTGCAATGGAAAAACCAACTGTTTTAGCTCACTTATATGGGATTGGAAAATAGACATCTCCAGCGGTTGGTACTGTTACATCCTAACTAAGAATAAATGAATGGTAACTTCTAGGAGTTATTTATGGATTGTTACTATATGTATTCTTACTGTATAATTATTGTGTAACTACATATATTACTCTTGAGTAACTAGATTATATATATTTATATTTCTCTTCTTGTCAGCTTTCAGTTGATCTTTTGTCTATTATCATACAATACTATTTTCAAGTTATTCCGAAGCTATCAGTTATAGTCTCATACACTCACAACCACTTTTGGCCTGATCTTGTATAATTGTTGTTTTCTATTTGTTTGTGTGATGTGGTCTGGTTTGCTTGTATATAAACTGCGTATGTTTGAAATGTAAGGTTCATACAGTGGAAGCTGATATTGTGTTCTGAAATCAATGAGTAAGGCAAGGCAAGAAGAACCATTAAGGACTTAGAGTTGACTCTAGTCTGCTTGTGCTGGTTCCAGAGTTATTGGTTTGGCACAATGCCAAAGTCTTAAAAATCGGTGTTTTGATTAGCCATCTTGTCACGTGATAAATGACGGGCTATCAAACACAATACGATAATCCACAGTCGAAATTCGATAAATAGTAAAGGTGAATCGGAGAGAAATCATGTGTTATACGTTTTGAACACTCCGAAGACCATGGTATTAGACCGCATCCTTTTAAAATATTGTTTTTTTACTACTTTATAAAGTTATAGTAGTATATAACATTAGGATGTTACATATGGAATTTCCCCAAAAGTCTGAAAAATCTATTTAAAGTGGCTTTTATTTCTGTAATTTTGTTATCTTGAAGTAGATAAGATAAACAACCAATGGTTTGTGTATGACCATAGTATGACTCTTTACAATCTTTTTTACGTTTACTGTTTCTCCTCCATCATCTTTAAATGAATTATTCCACTGATCATACAAAATACATATCACCTGGATGTACCTGCATCCCAAAGTGGACATCAACTCTGTGATTCAGGTATATTCAGCTGACGAGTAACAAATAGGACGAAATGCGCGTTCTGGATTCTACTGCTATCCATTATTCATCTTTGCTTATAATGCTTGTGAATTAAGACACTATCGAGGCAATCCGCACAGGATGAAAACAGATGACTGATCAATTGCAGTCCTAAACAACAGTAGGAAGATACAAGAAAAACAATATCAAGGGAATTATGAAATACTTCAGAAGAATATATTCAGAAAAGAACTTCAGAGAACATAGTACACATACACATACGGGAGTAAGATAGATGCATTGATATAAATTTATTTGATTTCATACACCATTTATGATTAAATGATTATACAACTGGCAGAATATCTTGAATGTGATCGTTAGATAATTTGAGACTAAATTTCTATCATAAACGTATGGCACAACGAATTCAGCATAAGTGTTGTGGAGGTTGGTAATTTTTTGATTGAAATCATAAGTCAATTGAAGCTAGAACACCATGGAAAACCTGGAAGCACTGGATGGCCGTTACGTTCTGGTATGGGAGTCCTCAGCACTGCGCATCCACGATCCCGCACCCCGCGAGATTCAAACCCACGACCCATCAGTCCCTCGCCAGGCGCTTAAGCAACTAGACCGCTGAGCTGGCATCCAATGGTGTTAGTGTCTAACTTCAACCAATCCACGAAGCTGCGCGACCATCTACCATTGTATTGAGGTAGACATCTGTTTCTACCCGATACAGAATAGCTACACTTCTCCCGGCTTCTCACCGGAACTTCAAGAATTTTCTCACGAAGCTAATCACTAGTGAGCACATAATAATTATCAGTTTAGGTGTTGTGGAGATTGATACGTTTTTGATTAAAGTAGCAAGGTGCGGGATCGTGGATCTGCACTGCTGAGGAGTCCCACACCAGGACAAAACGGCAGTTCAGTGATTCCAGGTTTTCCATGGTGGTCTATCTTCAATTGATTCATGATTTCAATCAAAAACAGGGAATTCATAAGGATAAAGCTTTAGTTGAACAAATGGGATATGAACAGCAAAAAAACAAATAATCAACCCACCGAAATAAACATTCTTGAAGTTGTGTTGAAAAGTTTGGTTGTATGTAACAAGCGATTAAAACATCACCATGCAATGGTAACACTGGTTCAATTGGAAAAATATATCGTTCCACTCGAAAATTCACATTTGGGCATCTAAACAATATTTGGAAATAGGGGACGGTATGACAGCAAAAATAAATTTGTGAATATCCGCATGATCAATTATATACCAAGATGATCCAAAACATTTCATGTACAAGTAGCCTCATTTTCCTTCTACAGTTACACAAATTAGAGCATCTTTTGGATGTAAGTTGATTGGAGGTAGCCTGTTGAAAACTATGGACTCGGATTTCATACGACCTGGGATTTGTCATTTAGGATGATATTCAGGACCATGACATCCAGAATCACGGTCTTAGATGTTACCGATCAGCCATATAGATCACCAGTGATCTCATGGAAAACAAGTATTTTCACACTGAATGATTACTGTGTAGTAACTAGTGTTGTGTTGTTCCGATTATCACGTAAGTTACAAAACTTCATGAGAATTTGTTAGAAAGATAGCTTTCCATTTACAGATCATGATCGAAATAAAAGTGAATAAATAAATATGCTCACTAGTGACTGGCTTGAAGAGGTATATCCTGGAGTTCTAGTGAGAAATAGTGACCAGTGGAGTTCAACCAGGTCAGTTGTGAGATAGTAACTCGCTGATGACAATGGTGGATATGTCACTCAATTTCGTGGATTAGTTGAAGTTAGTCATTAACACCGTTGGATGCCGGTTCAGTGGTCTAGTTGGTTAAGCGCCTGGCGCGAGACTGAAAGGTTCTGGGTTGGAATCCCGCGGGGCGCGGTCGTGGATGCTTACTTCTGAGGAGTCCCGTACTGGGACGATACGGCCGTTCAGTGCTTTCAGGTTCCCCAAAGTGATCTAGCTTCAACTGACTCATGATCTCAACTGTTGAAATTGCTACGCTCTCCACAAAACCCCTTCTGACAATAATTTCTAGTTCATGTCACCAACTGACTTTATTCAACCAGTTATCAAAACTGAGATTGTACAGGAAACTATTTCGCTATGATATGGAACTTCTTATAAGTAAACCAGTCACATGTTTCCTTTTGTTCAATGAAAAACACTCGTCAGTTGGATGTAGCCCAACTTCAGTCATGATGTTTCCACTATTGTTTGAATTTATTATTATCAAATTTAAATTTTATGAAGCTTTCATATTTTGCTCTATATACTTGTAGTCCAATATGTTTACATGATGCTGTACAGATGAGTTTTGAAAATATAAAAAATGATGTTGATATGAACAGAGAAATAAGATGCTTTGACAAACTACGAAAGCTATTCCTCGGGACGTTATTCTATTTTATTCAAAGCTTGTAAAACACTGACATTTATTTTTGTTCCTAATCTATTCTACAGAACATAAGCTTTCGTTCGATGTATGATTCATTGCCATACCCGTTTTCTGTTCCGAAGCTATTTTAATTTAAGCATAATATTTTGCACCTTATTTTCTACGCTAAGTCTTGGCTTTGGACATAGTTGTATCTTTCCTAATTATTGTACGTTGTGTTCGGGTTAGTCACCTATTTATTCATGTACTTTTATACACTAATCTGAAATCAGGATATTGGGAATAGATCGAGTAGTGTTTCAGTTGTCTTATCTTCTCTCTCATTCACGTGTTTGTCAGCCAATCAGGTGATTGAATAGTTTTCTTCTCCCTCTACCCCATTTTGAACTCACGCGTACTAGCCTCAAAGTTAAGCCGGTCAGCCTATCGTGCCAAGGTCTTAATCTGGATTAGATAAGTAATCCTCAGCACCAAAAGTGGGTTGACAGACCAAAGGACATAATAGTGAGTTACTATCTCACAACAGATTTGGTTGAACTTCACCGGTCACTATTTCTCATTAGAACTCCAAGAAAAATACCTCTTGAAACTGAGTCACTAATGTGTATATATACTGATTAATATTCAGAAAGAGTTTTGTTATAGAAAAACTTACAGAACTCTTGTAGTATGCATTAAATTTAAATTTTGATAAATTTTTAAAAAAAGACCACATTCCTTATCAACAAATGTTTGAAAATGTTTCAATGATGGTAATTCACTAAAGGTCGTTTGATCAGTTTGTTGATGGTGGTGGTGTTGTTGTTGTTGTTGGGGGTGGTGATGTTGTTGTTGTGTAATCATTGTTGTTTTCAATAAATCAATTGGACTAGAAAATATTTGATCCCATCTTTTAATATGATCAATATCATCATTATCATTATCCTCGTCATCATTATTGATTTCATTTAAATGATCATTAATCAATAAATCATTTTGATTGAATGATAATAATGTTTGTTTGATATTATATTGATCATTTTGATCATTATGTTTATGATTAATTGATTGTATTTGATTAGTGATAATTTCATCTGGTTTTGCATATAATGAATTTTCATTATTTTCTATAATTGCATCTAATGATTGTCCAAGATAACGTCCTCTTGATGAATCACGATATACAATTGTATGTAAATAAACTAAACGATCTTGTAAAATTAATGCACCAGTTAATAAACCAGAAAAATAGCCAACATATCTAGAAGTGAATAAAATAAAACAAAACAAAAACAGTACAGAATTGAATCAATGACGAGCCAATCAGAAACGTCCGAGAGATTTCAAGGTTATAGCGCCAACTTCAGTGTTTAATGCTAATGTACGATCGGTTCATAGGGAATTTTGTAATTGAGCGGCTATAACAAATAAAATGGCGAGACTATAATTTGTGGATGAATCAATCAGGTATAAGATAATAGATCTAGGTTTTTAACGTGAAAGCCTTTCATCCATTTGGCTAAATAAATTTCTGGCATTATAGCTGATGTCAGTTCGTGATGAAAACCCCCATATATAATTCCTAACTGAGGTAAATTACGACAATTATTGCGAACTGGATAATAAAAGCATCAGTAACACTGGTTGCAGCCAGGTACTACAATATATACGGATGTTTGGAGAGCGTACAGACTCCTACATAAGCTTTGTTATGTGTATCGTGTCGTTATCCGAAAGTAGCATTTTGTGCACTCAACAACCGGACTGCACATGAACAACATTGAAGCGATGTGGTCGTGGCTGGAAGAGTTTTCGGGACTTCATCATGGCTTCAGAGACCGACTATTCTGTAGCTGTATGGATGATTTCCTCTACTACATGCATTACGATTTTAGAACCTCTGAGCCTCTTTCTAACTTTGACAAGTTTTTGAACCACATATAAGAAGTGTATCCACTTTATTTACATGGCTTTGTATCATATATTTTTACTCTATACTGTGTGCTGAATAGCTAATATTTCTCGAGGTCACTTAAGATTCGTTCAAAGGACGTCCATAAATTAGAGTCTTGCCGATGATCATTTATATATGATGACCTTTGAATGAGCCTTAAGTGACCTTGGGGAATCAGAATTCAAATAGATACACTACTTTCATATGATTCAAAAACTTATCATAGTGAGAAAGAGGTTTAGAGATTTTGAAATTGTAATACATACGATAGAGGAAATCATCGATATGACTCCACAATAGTCGACCGCTGAAGCCATGATAAGGTCGTAAAGACTTCCAGCTTCGACCACATAACTTCACTATTTTTGTTGTACACTCCAGTTATGTAAGCTTGTCATTTTTATTACGTATATATCTCTACAATACACATACCATTTAACATCTGTAGCTTTAGTAAAATCTTCAAATGTTACAACTAATGTTATTGCAATTTGCTTTATTCTCAATCTGGATCAAGAGAAAAAAAGTTCCTATTCTAGCATACTTCTCCCTCCAACATCTATTGTATCGAAAAACTACATCATCACATTAGTCTGCACAAGGTCCATAAGTCATTTGACTACGACAATTACAAATAAAGGAATTTCTTAATAGTCCCATTTATTGTAGCCGCTCAGTTATCATGTTTTCTTTAAACCATCATTGAGGACCGGCAAGCTCTAGATGGATATTCCGTCCTCGTATGGAACTTCTTGGCAATGGGCATCGTGACTGTGCGTGGGAATCGAACCCAGGACCTTCGGTTTTACTCACGAACGCTTAACCTCTAGATCACCGAGCCGGTATTTAACGGTGTTAATGTTTATTATTTATTTATTTAATTATTTATTTGAACACATAAATGTTGTTACAAAGGGGCACAGAATACATATGCACCACACAAGTCACTTGAGTTATGTGTGCTGTAATACTACCTCGATGTTCAGAACAAAGCAGGTGGTTTTCACAGGACGCTACACCTAGAACCTCCAACATAAACATCCGATCCACAAGACAGTAAAGCAACTTTTGGGGATGCAGACCCATGGTAGCCGGTGATCAATAATTAGTTCATACGTCATTTGTTTCTTTAGGATCCTTGAGCCCATATGCATCATTGGTTTGGAATGAGGGCTATCCAACTGCTCTGGTTGGACCCTCCGTCTCTATCGATCCGGTCAAAGCCTCTGCCAAACATTCGCTTTTCGTCCTCTCAATCTCGTAGACAACACTCCAGGTACGAGAAAGAAATGAGTAGGACTTCCATTGGAGTGAGTGATCATGTGAGATGGAGAGCTAACTCTCCCCACCCTCAGCCATACCGGGGTATTTGTGGACATGATTAATTTCAATCAATCCATAATGTTGCATCGCCATCTCCTTTTGTTTTCGCTGTCTTACACTCGACACACTTGTTCAACACGGTGGATTGATAGACATTAATACCTTTGGATTCTGAGTTAGTGATCTAGAGGTTAGGTGCTACACGCAAGAATGAAGGTCCTGGATTCAATTCCTTGGATTCAGAGTCTTGAATGCTGATTGCTGAGAAGTCCCATACTGAAACATAACAGCCGTCCAATGCCTTCGGGTTTACACTGGTGCTCTAACATTGGTCGGCTTATGAATTTACTGAAATTCATATTGAACTGTAATCCACATTTCTAAAAAGTTCATTATCAAACTGTAACCTTTTATTTCAAATGCAGAAAATATTTCCAATTTCATCCTTAACTTCAATGATAATGCTCTTTTTGAAATAGATATATACTTCCCCTAAAGAAGAAGAAGTAAACTTCATGCATGTACATTCAATGGTTCAAATTATTTTGAATGTTTTATACTACTACTAACATTTTAAATAGTAGTAATGATAGTAGTAACATAAATATGTTAGATCATGTCAACTTCATTGTTAGATTGGTAAATATTTATCCATTTATACGCAAATATTTACATAACCTAATTCAATGAACTTTTCTTTTTAACTAATGAAGTTAAACTGACTTTTTTCGTTTACTTTATCTACTTTCAAGTCTACCATTTATTTATAGGTTTAATGAATTCATAGACAATGAGTTTACTTTTATAGTTGAAAGTATGAGTCCATGAAAGTTAGATAACCATTGGAAAACCTGGAAGCAATAGATGACCATTTCGTTTTAGCATCGGACTCCTTAGCATTGAGCATCCACAATCCCGCTCGCGGATTTCGAACCCAGAACCTCTAGACCATTGAGTTGACATTCAATGGTGTTATTGTCTAACTTTAAACAATCCATGAAATCGCGTCACTTTGTGCGTAGGAGTCGTATCTAGGACCTTCGGTATCGTTCGTGAACGCATAACCTTTAAACCATTGAATTTATTTTTCTTGGATAAACTTTTAGGAATAAAACAGTATGATCATCTTCGTTGATAATCAGTTTTTCTCTGAATGATATAGTTTGATAACAATTAAGAAGAAAAAACGATTCATTTAAAAGGAAAGATGTATTCCCGTTTCCTATTTGTAGAATCCAAAGCGTTACCATGTGAACATATTATATCTCTGATAAAGATTGACAGATTGTCCGTCAACTCAAACTAACTTATGCTATTAGGTAAGACTTAAATCCATTTTTTAAAGTAGCATACATCAGTAAATAAACATATTGATACACTTCAGTTCAATGCATACCTACGTTGTCATACATGAATGATGAAGAAAAGGCTACATTTAACTGAATCATTCCACTGATGATATTTATGACTGAATTTCGATCAATCTTTGTTGACTAATAAGTTACTGCCTGTCATAAGCCCGGGTGAATGAGGAGGGTTGAGCATGGGGTCGGCAACCCCATCTCGTGGAAAAAATCTTGGTAAAAAGCGCCAATCAGATTCAACAAATTAAACCATTTAAACTCTGCCCTGGGAGTTGAAAGAAGAATTATGACGCCTCAGGATGAAAGTCAAAATTTTCCGGACGTTACGAGACTGATGCTCTTTCTAACAACTAGAGCAACAATTTTTACAGGTACATAGAACGTCCAGACAGTGTGGGAGACCGGGAAGACCAGTCAAATAGTTGTCGATAAATGTTTATCCTATGAGGATTACATTAACATGAGCAAATTTTTCTCACAAGTATTATAAAATAGATTAATTCTGACTAAGATTGTGTTGTAAGTCTAGGGCTGGTTAATCATCATTTGATTTATTCACCAATCGAAATACCACTTATTCCATCTTGGTACTGTACTAAACCAATGACGTCCCTACTTGTATGAGCAGCCTAGCGTCTTTATCGGTACTTTGTTCTCCCAGACCTACCAGTTAAGTTCAGAATACCAATACCAGTTTCTACTATACGAATCACTTACTCCAACCATACCTTGTTCATATATAAGCCAAACAGACCACATCACACCATAAAATAGGAATTACCATTTGTACAAGACCAAGCCAAAAAGTGGCTGTAAATGTGGGAGACCATAATCAATAAGCAGAACATGACTTAAGAATAGTAAATCGTATCATAATCGTTTATAGGTCATAATGAAGCTTATAATAAGAGGAATATAGATATGCATAATCTAATTACTGGATGGTTATATAACAGGAATAATTGCAGAATATTCATCCATTAATAGTTCACAGAAGTTACCCTCAGTTTATTCTTCACTGGGATATAACACATTGAAATCTAGGATTAGCGTTACGTTCCATTTCTCACTCATTATTTAGATACACATGAATCTCAGTGTAGATGCCCACACCGAGGTACAAATATCATACCTGTTCAGTATGTCAGTGAATACTTAGACTCATCAATACAGGGGATAATACATTGGATGGGTTTCAAATTTCCATGTGAACATCAACATTGAGATGTAAATGTATCTAGCTATCGAGTCTTATACAAGATGAAGCATGTGTCATGAATTCAGTTTCTAATCACAATTCATCTATTTTGTAGTACATCACGAGGCAAGCCATAACTTGGAATCCTGAAGGGAAGCGGAAAAGAGGAAGGCCAAAGAACACATTACATCGGGAAATAGAAGCAGATGTGAGAAGGAAGAAGCTAGAAAGGAATGCCTAGGACAGAGTTGGATGGAGAATGGTGGTGAGCGGCCTATTCTCCTTCACGTGGAGTAACAGGCGTAAGTAAGTAAGTAATTATTGCTTGTATGTTATAGGTAATCAAATGTACTGAATAGCACTGAATTCGTAATACTGTATTCCTTGAGACAGATAATTTAATTATTAAGAATCTTTTGTTATTCTTGTTATATCTAGAACTTAGATCCTTGATATACCACGTACAACTTGAGCAGTCAAACTCTAGAATCCTGGAAGTCGCAAGTTCAAAGACTGAAGACCAGTTGGAAAGAATCTTATTCTGAAACAATGTTAAATATGGTACAAAGTTCTCAGGTATTTATAGTTTTTAATAAAGTAAAATCATTATTATAGTCATTATTCAATCCATATACGGTGGTTTATAGCATTTGTCCAATCAGGTAGCTACACATAGGAATTCTGCAATGTTCTTCCGAAAGATGATTGAATGGAATGTTTTCGACTCTTTCTAAGGTTCTTAGAGCTTTGTGAAGTTCACCCATGGGCCATCCTCACAATCTTAAACAATAATATTGGTTAATACTTCAAACAGACTTCTCTTTTATCTGGAAATATTTATCTAAGTCAAAAATCTACTATATGATTTGATGATATTTCCCATTTCTAATAACGACTTTTGATACAAAACTGATAGAAACGAGTAGAAATCAAATATTTATGTATGATGGTTGTTCCAGACTGATTAACTGTCTATCGTCGTTTAGGATTGAATACGAGTATTCTAGATCTTATAACGAGCAGTCAGTCATCAAACGACTAAGTTGACATGTAATAGTTTCAAACTACAGAGAATTTACCGTTGTGAAACTATATTCCATTGTCATTATCCATACTTATTTGAAGCTTAACATGACTCAACTCTATAGAACATAAATTCTCATTAGGAATCAAAAGAATTTGGTCAAACATGATCAAACCCTCCAGCTCAGAGAATAAAACTCCACCAAAATCATTCACCTGAGCTACAAATCTTCTCCATCATCTCAGAATGAAATTGTATCATACAGATAAACTAATAGAGATTGAAATTATGAGTTTCAGCTTCGTGTACTAAATATAAATACGGGTAGATATATTTGTATGGAATAGATGGAATTTATTTAACAAAATCGATGAATTTTAATGAGTTTACGTCTAGGGATAAACATGAACTCTGAGATACAGGTACAACCAGCTAATGAGCTTCAAGTGAGACGAAACGCGCGTCCACTGGATTCGACTTGTAGCCATATTCCGTCTATTCTATATCAACTTGATGATGATGATGATGATGATGATGATGATGATGATGATGATGATGATGATGATGATGATGATGATGATGATGATGATGATGATGATGATGATGATGATGATGATGATGATGATGATGATGATGATGATGATGATGATGATGATGATGATGATGATGATGATGATGATGATGATGATGATGATGATGATGATGATGATGATGATGATGATGATGATGATGATGATGATGATGATGATGATGATGATGATGATGATGATGATGATGATGATGATGATGATGATGATGATGATGATGATGATGATGATGATGATGATGATGATGATGATGATGATGATGATGATGATGATGATGATGATGATGATGATGATGATGATGATGATGATGATGATGATGATGATGATGATGATGATGATGATGATGATGATGATGATGATGATGATGATGATGATGATGATGATGATGATGATGATGATGATGATGATGATGATGATGATGATGATGATGATGATGATGATGATGATGATGATGATGATGATGATGATGATGATGATTGATGATCAAGGTTCTGATTGAACTTCATTATAGTGTTATTCATTGGTAGAGATGAAGAAACTATTTGTTGAAATTATCTCATAGTATTTAATTTCTCAATTGATATCTCATGATGTAGGTTAAATGATTCAGCCATGCTTATAATTTGTCGGCCATTTTTTTCTCTCAGAAACTAACAAATCGATTCGTATCAATAGACTTTGTCTTTGAATCCGAGTTTTCACTTCAAATTAACCCCCTGTCCCCACCAACTATCACCACCACCACCACTACCACAACTACGACACACACACACACAACGTAAACTTTTCTTTACTAGTCTTCACGTGAAATACATTTTGCCAAACGAAGTAATTTTGTTTAGGTAGATTTTAATAAATTCTCACACAATCATTATGTCTGTTATGATGAATTAAATGACTTAAAATGTTAAGTTTATTCATTTGTTTGTCTTTTATAATCGTTTCTATACAGATCTATTGAAGGCAACTGAAGTGGAACCAAAAATACCGTGGTTCATTAAGAATATCCTATATTCAAATTAATCCCAATATGGATACTGTTATATCCAGACAAAGAATGAATGAATGAATGGTAACTGCTAGGATCTATTTATGGACTAATATGACATGTACATCTTTACTGTATAACCAGTAGCTGAGTAGATAACGCGATTGCGTTTGAAGCGAATGGTACTGAGTTCGAGTCCCAGGGTAATCATCAACTCTGAGATGCAGTTAAATTCAGCTGACGAGTCCCAGATAGGACGAAATGTGAGTCAAACTGGATTCCACTATTAGCCACTATCCATCATTATATTATATGTATATTCAAATTGCTTGTGTTATAAGCTTCCGTTTGATTTATTAATTACTGTTATAAAATTGACTATTGCTGAGTTATTCTCAATTTATTAGTTACAGTCTCTCACAATCACAATCACTTTTTGAATTGATCTTGCACAACTGTAATTTTTGACGAAACTATCATTTTTGGACGAAACAATCAGGTCATGGATTTCGGCTTGAAATTCATCCAACCATTTTAGTTAAATAGAGTTTTGGCATTATAACTGATTTTAGTTCATGATGAAAACACTAAATCTAATTTCTAACCCTTAACCATCCACTTTAAATCATCATTCTTATTCATCACACTGGCTTACAATAATCAATTAGCCCTCTTAAGTAGGTGGACATTTTCAAGGTCACTTTAGTTCCATCATATTTTCATTTTAATGGTCTAGTTCGGTCTGCTTTGTTTGTATATAAACCCAGTATGTATGAAATATACGGTTCATACAGTGTAGGCTGATGTTAACGTTCTGGACTAAACCGGCTGGGTTAGGAAAGAAGTTAATAGTAAGAACACTTGATTGCTCGTACAGGTTTATGTATTATTAATTTGGTCGTATAAAGTGATATCTTTGACTGGAGTTCGTATCACGTGATATAATCAGTCGAGAATAAGGACATAAAAACACTGTTGGATGCCAGGTTAGTGATTTAGAAGTTAACCATTCCCGCCCGAGACCGAAGACCCTAGGTTCAAATCCCGTGAGTGGGATCATGGATGAACACTAATGCTGAGTCTCACAATAGAACAAAACGGTCACTCTATGCTTCCAGGTTTTCAATGATCTCAATCAAGATACAAAATTCATTCATAATAATGAATCTTAACTAGAAAAGTAATGTTATATTTACCTTTTTTGTGAAGGATTCAATTCTCTAGCTAAATTATCTTCATAAAATTTTTTCAATATGGTATGTCCCAAGACAAGTTCATGTTTAAATCTATTAAAAGAAAGAAATTGTAATTGGGTTTCTTCTTTTTTCTCATTTCCTTTCATGTAAACATTATAAATTACATGTAATAAATTATTTCGTAACATGACAAGGACCATATTGTATTGATAGAATTGGATCAAATGAATAGCCTAGATAGATACAACAGTATTTCATACTTAGTGATCAATCAATATACGGCTACTATCAGCTACAAACTCGTGTAATTGGCATCAAGCCAAACTTTAAAGTATAAATTTTTTAAGTTATACTATGACGTAATCTACTTATATTCAAATAAGTAGTATATAACTATAGTTAGAAGTAGAATATATTTCAATAGAAGATCGAGAAGGAAAGAACGGAAACGGAAGGTAATTAGTATGAAATCTGAGATGATGGACTGATATCTGCAAAAGGCACAGTCAAGTTCGAGACAATGGATTGATATTTTGCAAACTAAGTATTTACTGCATGCAAGCAATGATGGATAGTGGCTAATAGTGGAATCCAGTTTGACACGCGTTTCGTCCTATTTGGAACTCGTCGACTGGATGTACCTGCATCTCAGACTTGTTGATGTCCACTCTGGTACTCGAACCCAGTAACATTCGTTTCAAACGCCATCGCGTTATCCACTAAGCTACTGAGTTCTGATAGCCACTTGCTTGTGCAATGGGGTGAATTTAAATTCACTTGATATTGTTTGATTTGTATCTACAATATGCACATTTGCCGATAACAGACTGATCAATTGCAGTCTTAAACCTCAATGGGAAGATACAAGCCAAACAATACCAAGTGTATTTACTGTATGGTTCTCAGATTTTAGTGAGATATTATATAATTTTGTGTTCAAACACGTTCGATCACCTCCACTTATGTTCTTCCTCTCTACAATACTAATAGATCAGTAATATCTTATGTATGATACTACTAATTGACATTGGTTCTAATCTTTTTGATAGAAATGAAATCTCACAGACTGAAATCATGAGTCAATTGAAGCTAGATCACTATGAAAAACCTGGAAGCACTGGACGTCCGTTTCGTCCTAGTATGAGACTCCTCAAGATGCCGGCTCAGTGGTCTAGTTGGTTAAGCGCCTGTCGCAAGACTGATAGGTCCTGGGTTCGAATCTCGCAGGGGTCATGATCGTGGATGCGCACTACTGAGGAGTCCAATACCGGGACGAAACGACCGTCCAGTGCTTCCAGGTTTTCCATAGTGATCTAGCTTCGATTGACTCATGATTTCAATCTGTGAAGTTTCTAAAATTTCCACAAACTCCTTATGAGAAATGAAATCCTTTAAAAGTTGAGATACATCATAATGTTAAGTAACCATAAAGCTGATTGACATGAATGATTTTAATAAATAATATGCTCAAGGGGAGAGGGGGGGGCAGATATACAATTAGAGACTAATTATCGGTAATCTGTGATATCAACCTATTGGAAATAAAAAAACCCTTGAAAAATATTATACTCATCTAATTGAACGCTAGATTCAGTTGCTATGATCCTCTATTAATTCTTCAAGCTAAATGTACATAGTGACTTGAAAACGAGAGAAAATGCACGAAATATGAAAGGAAATTGTTTTACTCCAAAGATTCTGTTTATATACAGAAAATCTAGGGTTTTCTATCGTATTTAACTTGGGTTTCCAGAAATTTCTAGCAGTATAGGTAATCATCTAACCTGAAACGTGACATGTGGCTTTCACTTTCTAGAAGTTTCTGGCAAAATTTCTAGTGAATGTTGATTGGATATTTATTTATTTGTTTATTTTAACACATACATATTGGTACAAGGAGGCACCAAATACATATGCACCACACAGATCTCATCTTATATATGTGAGGGTTGTGATACTGCCCAGGTGCCCAGACCGAAGCAAGTGGTTTTCTTGGAGGGTCACACTCGGAGCCTTCGACCTGAAGGTCTGATCCACAAGGCAGTGGAGCCTCGTAAGGAGATGCGGTCTTATGGTAGCCGGTGGTCAACGATTGTTTCATACGCCATTTGGTCCTTGAGCATACTGGAGCCCATGTGCACCATTGGTTTGGAATGAGGGTTTTCAAATTGCCCTGGGTGGACTCTCCGTGCCCACCGGACATTCGATTTTCGTCCTCTCAACTTCGTAAACAACAATAATGACACCAGAAGGCAGTGAGTAGGACTTCGCTGGCAGAGGCTATATACGCGTGGCCATGTGAGAGCATTTGGAGAGGGAGAGCGGACCCTTCCCATTCTCGGCCTTACCAGGGCATTTAGGGGCGTTGATTGGATAAGATGTTTCCCAGCATCTTTAGAGCCATTTTTTGTTTTTTTTCAAAGAATTCTCTGTATTGTCTCAACAGTTATTTAAACGATTTGTTCATTTAATATTGATATTGATAGATAATGAACTTTATCGTTATTATGTTAATTAGATGTATGTTAAACACAGTGATATACAATTTAAATGATTTCATTAAACTTCACTCAAAATTCATTACATATAAACCAATTTGATGTAGAGAGAAGGACTCAATTATTATTAACACCGTTGGATGCCGACTTAGTGGTCTAGAGGTTAAGTGTTTGCGTACGAGACTGAAGGTCCTGGATTCGAATCCTGTGAATGGAATCGTGGATGCTCACCTGTGAGGAGTCCCACAATAAGACGAAATGGCTGTCAAGTGCTTCTCCAGGTTTTCAATGGTTAGTTGACAACTAATTCTATGCTGTAATTTATTCAGTTGTAGTTTGTTCAAATTGTACTCTAAATATGTGTTAACATGAAGTTAGTTTTACATAATTGATTAGTTTCAATTAGATAATTATGAAGACCAAGGGATATTAATTAATTGTTTATTCTTGATATAAAACTCCGGAATATGCACTTATTACATCATCAGTGATTGAGCTCAAGTTTACAGCGGGACTATAATTTATGGACGGAGCAATCAGATTTAAGATAACAAGTAGTGGATTTTGGCCCGAAATTCACTCACTCATTTGAACAAATAGCGTTTTGGCATTCGAGTTGATGTTAATTCATCATGAAAACCTTAAACCTAATTCCTAACCTTAACTATCAATTGTAAATCAGAATCTTACTCTTCAAACTGACTTATAACCTTCATTTTGCCTTGGCAAGTAGGCAAACACTCTCAAGGTTATTTCGGCGTTGCTCAAAGATCATCCAAAAATTAGACTCATCAGATTCCATTATTGCCAACATAGCTGACAGGGGCATGAATTCTGACTCAGTGGTCTAATGGTTAAGCGCTCGCGCGCGAGGGGCGGCGGGATCGTGCGTGCGCACTGCTGATGAGCCCCACAATAAGACGAAAGGCTGTTTATAATACACTGACTTAAAAATAAATTGGTTTATTCTGTCGTTGAATGATCAGTTTTCATTCTTAATTTTAAGAATGTTGACAATGTTCTGCATAATACATTTGTAATGGTCAATAAATCCCCAAAATCAATAGCTCTATGAGTCTTAAACATTTGATGCTGACTATATTAGTTTTAATAGACTCATCTAGCTGAAGGCGTTTGGTTATACATCACGAGTTGGTACGCTGTGCTCAACCTCTCCTACAACAAATAGCCAGTTTACATTAGTCATTTCTCGATATATTGATAGCCTATCAAATATATCTTCGAACCTCTTCGCTTTTGACTTCTGATTTCACTGAATGGGCACGTTTCAATTATAGAAAGTGTTACTGGTTAAGGTGTTGTCGAACTTCAAATACTTTTGGCATCTTTACATTTCTCCAATTTTGGTCTTATTCTATACTCATAAATCAAATCAAAACATTCATACAGTAGACAATATATCTACAAATATTTGTCTCTATAACTAACAGTGATATCTACAATGTAGAAATCAAAATGATCGGCTTTTAAGAACACATACCTTCTTAATCGATTCTCATTCCATTGTAAACCACGTGCAGTTGGTGAACCAGGTCTTTGTCCGTATAATGGACCAAATCTTGCTTTTGATTGACACATATAAACAGCTAAATATGTTGCTAATAAACATTTTGGTCCGGTACAATGAAGAACAGCTACACGATTATTTATATTGTTGATTTCTTTAGATTTTTTGATATCATTTGTTGATGGAATATCATGATTATGAAGCCAAAAGTCTAACTGATCAATAGCTGTCACTAGTTGTTCTAAAGCGGGAGCAAGTTTTCCTGCCCAGAACAAATCAATTACAGGAGTCTAAAATGATAAAGAATCACATAAAATTTAAGTCATATACTTAAAGTTCCTGAATTTTAAGATAGAGTTTACCAGTATACTGGTGTACTTTTAGATAAATTACAATTATGATGATGACTCACTTCTTATTAAGCATTTCTGGTTAGCGTTTTTTAGCGAGTTAGTTTTCTACGGGATGGGGACGCTAACTCCATGCCTAACCCTCCTTTTTTATCCGGGCTCGGGACCGGCAGTAGCCCCCGGAGGGACTCCAGGCGGAGTGGGACAGAGTGGGTTGGAGAATGCTGGTCAGTGGCCTATGCTCCATTGGGAGTAACAGGCGTAAGTAAGTAAGTAATTATTAAGCATTTCATCAATAATAGAAATAATGTTATTAGAATATGTTATGATCCTTTGAAATTACCTTAAGGTGATGTCTGTTATTCAAGTTATCTTTCATACTACATTGAGTTTCATAGGTTGGTTGAAAGGTTGAACTTTATACTGATGTAAGTTGATTGGAAGTGGTCATTAGGAAACCATTTTGACTTATAAGTCTAGTAACATTAAGAAACTATTGTTTAGACAGATATATATTTATACTTAACGATACCTAGTCAATTGAAACATTTACAACGTAATTTAACGTAGACCATAAAAAACTTTGTTTAACCTAAGTTTCATGCCAGCTGACAATCCTCAAAGAGGTGTACCTACAATCATGATTCTTCATACAGGACTTAAATCACTATCAGCCAGATTCAAGGTTGATGACATCATCATTCATCGATCTCGGATCACATATCTCAGTGGTATTATACAAGAAGTCTATATTAACAGACAGTGACAAATAATTTTTCTCCTAGAACTCAATAAGAGATAAACTACTAACCTATGCATTTCAGTAGTATATTATGGATAGTGAATACATTTTATAACACATTAGTATGTTTTGATGTATTTACACTTTAACATAATATCAAGCTATTATGTAAGTTAATATAGGCTTCCAGTTAGACGATACATATTAATAAGATGTACTTGTAACGGTGAAAGGACTTATCTGTATAAAAACAAGAACTTGTATCAATAAAGGTCACAGATATATTACATTTTTGATTGAAATCATGAGTCAATTGAAGCTAGACCACCATGAAAAACCTGGAAGCACTGGACGGCCGTTTCGTCTTAGTATGGGACTCCTCAGCAGTGCGCATCCACGACACCGCAACACGCGAGATTCGAACCCTGGCTCAGCGGTCTAGTTGGTGTTAGTGGATACGCACTGATGAGGAGTCCCATACTAGAATGAAACAGTCTTTCAGTGCTTACAGGTTTTCCATGGTGACCTAGCTTACATCGATCCATGAATTGAACTAATCAATAAAATATATTTAAAAATTCTAATCTTACTCGACTTGAAAAGTGTAATTCTTTGGTGAATCCGGACAGATTAAATATCTGTAAAGAAATTGAAAAGAGAATGATTATAAGTGGAACAATTCAGTTGAAATGATTAGATTATTTTTAAAAAACAGATCCGGTTAAAGCCCCTGCCGGACATTCGCTTTTCGTCCTCTTAATTTTGTTAACTACACCCCGACCTCGAGAATGCAGTGAGTAGGACTTCCTTGGCAGAGGCTGTATATGGTGGCCGTGTGAGAGCATTTCGAGAGGGAGGGCGGGCCGTCCCTACTCTCGGCCATACCAAGGCATTTGGGGGTGGATATTGTTGAATTATGTAGTTTTATGCCATGAACTGACTGTAGCTACGAAACTGTTGAACATCAGTAAGCTTTTATTGATGGGCATTTTTAGGGGTAAGTAGCCTTAATTGATTCTCACTGTAGCTAATGTTCGCGTTTTGATATTCGGCGTATCGCGTTTACCTTTATGAAGGGGAAATTATCTCAGCATTTAGTTGTGGATATTAGTAAGTGTTTGTATTTCATCATTGTTGATATTCAGAAATGAAATCATTCAATGTTTTCTGTTATATATATATATATATATATATTCAAAACAAATTGGTAGGCATGTGAACTCATTGGACAACATGTTGGACATTTGAAAAGAAAGATAGTATGTTCGAGTCTTAGCATAAAAGAACAATATTGGAATACAGTTTCTATTCAGTTGATGATCCCGAAATAAATGACGAAACACATCATTGATCACACTACTAGCTGCATATGAAATCTGCTGAAATTTTGCAGAAAATATACAATCAGATTTCTAAAACGATCAAATGAATTGAAACTCTTGATTCTTGTTCGAATAATGAAAGAGAATTGATTAACAGCATAGTAAACGATAAATAATTACCATAGAAATTTCATTATCAACAAGCATATTGAGTAAAGAAGTTAATTGTGACTAATAGTAGTAGTAGTAGTAGTAGTAGTAGTAGTAGTAGTAGTAGTAGTAGTAGTAGTAGTAGTAGTAGTAGTAGTAGTAGTAGTAGTAGTAGTAGTAGTAGTAGTAGTAGTAGTAGTAGTAGTAGTAGTAGTAGTAGTAGTAGTAGTAGTAGTAGTAGTAGTAGTAGTAGTAGTAGTAGTAGTAGTAGTAGTAGTAGTAGTAGTAGTAGTAGTAGTAGTAGTAGTAGTAGTAGTAGTAGTAGTAGTAGTAGTAGTAGTAGTAGTAGTAGTAGTAGTAGTAGTAGTAGTAGTAGTAGTAGTAGTAGTAGTAGTAGTAGTAGTAGTAGTATTCCAAGTGGCATTATAGTGGTACTGATAATAGTGTGTGTAGTATCTGTAATAATCTGAGTAGTATTAGTATTATTGTTAGTAATAATATCATATCACATACCCTATAGTTTTCACCATAACGTTTTTCAAATGCTTTACATAACCATCGAGCACCTTCATTATGATCAGTTTTGGTTGCTTCAGGTGGATAGCTTACGACTAAAAGAAAGAATATAAGAGGGGCATAAAAATAATAAAAGAGTAAATTGTACCATGAAAAAGACTTCATGAAAGTGTTTTAAAGTGAAAAGTTAATGATTAATGGATAAGGCGGATAGCTCATTATTTTCGAATCAGTATTTTACCGTTCTTGAATTTATTTTAGCAGTTGAAATCATTGGTTCAAGGAAGCTAGAACATCATAGGATAACCGTTTCGTCCTAGTATGGGACTGATCAGCAGTGTGCACCCACAACTCCACATGCGTGATCCGAATTCAGGACCTTCAGTCTCGTGCGTGATCGCTTAACCTCAAGATCATTGAGCTGGCCATCATACAACGGTGTTAGTGTATTATTTCTACAAATCCATGAAATTGAGCCACCGTTCACCATTGTCTTCAGTGAGTTACTATCTCACAACAGACCCGGTTGAACTCCACTGGTCACTGCTTCTCACTAAAACTTCAGGAAATACCTCTTGAAGCCAGTCACTAGTGAGTGTATGATGATTATAATCAGAGAGGGATTATGTCGATATTATAGTACTTTAATAGTTGAATTTATAAGAAGTCCAATACTAAGACGAAACTGCCGTCAAGTGCTCTCAAGTTTTCCATGGTGGTCTATCTTCAAACAAACTTCCGGTTGAAGAAGAAATTTGGAAACGTCGTTGGAGTTGGATAGAACACATTCTACAGGAATCATCAAACCAGGTCATGAGACAAGCGCCAACTTGGAATCCTGAGTGTAAACGCAAAAGAGGAAGGTCGAAGAGCATACTACATCAAGAATTGGAAGTGGACATGAAAAGGAAGAAACTGAAAAGAATTGGTAAGGATTGTTGAGGACAGGGTTAACTGGTGAGTGATGGTGGGTGGCTTATGCTCCTCCAAGATGGGTAACAAGCGTTAGTAATAGTAAGTAAGTATATCGTGACGGACAAGATTTGACAACAAATCAAAATGTCAATTCATGGTGGCCTAGCTTCAGTTGAGTCATGATCCCAACTATTGAAATGATATAATTATTGGATTTCGTAGACATTAATTCTTAAGATTCAAATGGATAACTGTGACTAATGCTCAACTATGTTGGATAATTGTCACCCTACTTACCTATTTGAGTGAATTAAGTAATAAAAATAATTTAATATCATTTCAGATGTCTGATGGTTAAAGGATCACTAAAAGATAGTTCCTAGCTTCAGTCCCTGATTAGATTGTGAATGTGAACTGCTAAGGAATCTTATTCTAGGATACAACACTAGTCCTCCACAGTTTTGGATGACATTTTAAATAAATATCAGTCATAGACTATCGCTACTACTTAACTAATAACAAACAACTTTTATTATTAGAATAAGAGTATAGTAGAGATTGTAGTAATTTTAAAAGTTGAATTCAGGAATCGATTCAGGTTAGAGTACCACTGAGGACCTGAAAGCATTGGACGACTGTTTCGTCATAGTATCAGTCAGTCAGTAACAACGTAGAACTTCGTACGTACGTACATCAGTTCGAGTTGCCACACCACATTAGCACAGAGATGCAGTTGTCGATTCAAATCCCGTAGTGGTAGAGGTAATAAGAGTATAAGCAGTAATCGGGAAGATTAGGGTTTGGAGATGTTATTTAAAGAGTATAATCCAGTGAAATAAATTTGGAAAGAGGAAAAAAGGGACATGAAGAATTCAGAAGATTAGAATTTGGGAGAACACAGAGAGTGGATGCACCTGCGCCATTGCAAACGATTTTGAGCCATGTCATTCAGGGTCTCTAACCATCGGTTGCTATCATCTCGCGGTCCCCAACCAGGTAGTCTACACCTACCAACATGACTCAGTTCACTTGTCAGTGACTTCATGGACTTGTGCCATGTTTTGGTTTGGCCGCCCCTAGCTTTCTTCGAACCTACTCCTATACCACTGAACATAGCACGTCAAGAAAGGCGGTGGTTGGGCATACGTAACACGTGTCCCAGCGATCTCAACTGATGAAGTTTCACTACTTCATCACTTGATTTGCCATCCTTACCTAGTACCCGTTTCATAGTATAGAACTCCTCAGTTCCATATGTTGAACTCGAACCCGGAACTTTCGGCTTTGCACACAAACTCTTAACCTGTAGATCATTAAACCAACATCCAACATTGTTATTATCTAGTTTCAATTGATCCATGATCTTGTGCAACCCTTCATTGATTGTTTAAGATAGATACCTGTTTCTACTTCACATAAATTGAACACTACTAGTCATGGCTTCATACTAGAACTTCAAGAATATCTATCTTGAATCCAGTCACTAGTAAGTACATGATAATTATAATTCGAATGTAGGCAGGGGGTTTGTTTTGTGAAGATTATATTCATGGTAATAGTTAATCTACATATGTTTGATTGTTGTTTTTTTATCATATCTCTTTTATGTTATCCAAAAACAAAACAAAACACAATGACCAGATGTTGTATCATTTGACTACCAAATAAAAGAAACAACGACATACAAATCAAATAGAATTGTAACCATAATTACATGAGAATAATATAAATACATTCACTATAACTGTTTATAACATTAAAGATAATAGGAAGATTTGATTATATGTTAGCTGTCAGGAGTAGTTTTGTGGGGATTTTAGTAAGTTCAATAGTTGAAATCATGAGTCAATTGAAGCTAGACTGATAGGTCTTGGGTTCGAATCTCTCAGGGGGCCGGGATCGTGGATGCGCACTTCTGAGGAGTCCTATAATAGGACAAAACAGCTTTCCAGTGCTTTCAAGTTTTCCATAGTGGTCTAGCTTCAATTCACCTATGATTTCAACTATTGATATATATTAGCTGACGTAAATAATTTGATATCAATATTACTAGTAAAGTTTAAACACCATAGAGATTTAGTAAAAATAGAACTAATTCATAAAGAGAAAAACGATTAGAAATATTTCTACAATACATCAATTAAAGAGGGGGGGTTTGGAGATTGAGTTCGAATCCCATGAATGAGATCATGGATCATGAACGTGATGAAAACACTTTCTATGTTTATACAAGATCCTTTTTTATATAGTTACATCAAAAAATTTCATTTATTGTTTTTCTTTCACGATTTACAAACAAACACCAGAATACTTGACTACAATACGTTCATTAGTCATGTAAGACATTAACATATTGGATACTGGCTCACTGATGTACAGGTTAAGAGCATGAGGGCACGATAGAACGTCCTGAGCTCGAGTCCCATATATTGGATTGTGGAAGTGTATTACTAAGGAGTCCCATACTATGACGAAATGGCTATTTAGTGCTTCCAATTTTTCAGTAGCGGTCTAGCTTACATCAACTCATGAACTCAACTATTAAAACCTTTTTGGATTCTTTATATTATTATTACTAACTTACTTAGGCCTGTTACTTCTAATAGACCATAGACCGTCGACCAGCATTCTCCAACTCATTCTCTACTGGGTTTTCCTTTCCAGTTCTATACTATTTTTGTTCATTCTTCTCATGTCTGTCTCCATTTCTCGGTGTTATGTGTTCTTTGGTGTTCCTCTTTTCCTTTGGCCTTGAAGATTCCATGTGAGAGCTTGCCTTGTGACACAGTTGGGTGCTTTCCTCAATGTGTGTCCCATCCACTTCCAGCACATCTTCCTGATTTCTTCCTCCTCTGGAATCTAATTTTTCTCTCCCACAGTACGTTGTTGCTAATAGTGTCTGGACAACAGATTTGAAGTATTTTGCGTAGACAACTGTTAATAAACACCTGTATTTTCTGGATGATGGCTTTCGTAGTTCTCCAAGTTTCCGCCCCATACAGTAGAACTGTCTTGACAATTGTATTGAAAATTATGACTTTGGTGTTGTTTGACAGTTATATTGGTCAAAATTCTGGGAATTTACATTTTCGTGCTCGTAAACACCTCTCAGCGTGGCTAAACAAAGGTTTGATAAAGAAAGTGAACAGCTCGATATTGGCTTATTTGGTACAAACTGGTTATAATGCCAGTATAAACCAATCCTTTTCCAATTATTTATATGGTCAGTAATATTTTTGCCAAAAGCTTGTCACATTTCAAGTCTCACTGATTGAAACCATGAGTCAATTGAATCTAGACCACCATAGAAGACCTGGAAGCATTGGACGGTCGTTTCATCTTAGTACGGGACTCCTCAGCAGTGCGCAACCACGATCCCGCACCCCGCGACATTCAAACCCAGGAACTGTCAGTCTTGTGTCAGGCGCTTAACCAACTAGACCACTGAACCGGCATCCAAGTCCTTTAAACGGCTAAAGCAGTAACTATCCTGATGAAGAAACCGGAGCTAAGTGTACGGACAAAATATCTTCAACCACTCCTTTTCCCCTGTTCAATCTCAAGGTCAATTATTATCTTTTGAATGACCTAATTTGACTATTGTACTTACGACTTTTCTTAATCAACTATAATTGTCTCTGTTATCTTCATTCACATATCTTTGTATTATTATTATTATTTTTATTATTACTATTGGTTAAACATCATTATCAATCGCCCCTCTATATGATTCATTTACTTTGCATTCATTCTACTATTGTTCCTCTCATCCTATCTGACTCATATTCATTCTGACCATGGATCTTAATACTTTCACTTAACAAATAAGCTGATTCAAGTTAACATGGTGGGACTATCATTGATGGACGAACCAATCAGATTTGGAATAGCAAGCCCAGGGTTTTCAAAGCCCCCTAGATGGACTCTCCATGTCCACCAACCCGGTTAAAGCTACGGACGTTCGCATTCCGTCCTCTCAATTTCGTAAACAACACCCGTGGTGCGAGAAGGCAGTGAGTAGGAGTTACCTGGCAGAGGCTGTATACGCGTGGCCATGTGAGAGCATTTGGAGAGGGAGAGCGGACTCTCCCCACTCTTGGTCGTACCAGGGCATTTGGGGGGCATAAAACAATTGATTTAAACAAAATTAATTGAACAATGAACATTATTCATTCGATAAAAAATGGTGGGTGAGACAACAATTTATGGATAACCTTTAAGCGACGCCAGACTGACCTTGAGAATGTCCTCCTAATAACTAGGACCAAATGAGGGTTATAAATCAGTATGTGAGGAATTCGAATTACGATATACAGTTGATGGTTAAGGTTAGATTTTTACCATGAACGGATATCAGCTATAATGCCAAAACTCTATTTATCCAAATGGATGAATGAATTTAGCGCCAAAATCCGAGACATGTGATTGGTTAATTCAGAAATTCTAGTCTCGCCAAAAGATGTTTTTGTTTTACAACTGTGTAATATGATACTTGAATCAAACAATAATGTTTCAATTACATAAATGTTTGTTTCTTGTGGAAACTATTGAAATGCTTTACATTACACAATTAGAAATCAAGAATTAATGGCAAACTATTTTATTATTTAAATATAAGACTTCATCATAGTGAACATCTATGACCCTATCTGGGTCACACATAAAAACTGATTATGCTTTTGTTGGCACATGGAATTTTTCATATGAGTCGATGTAATCTAGACCATCATGGAAAACCTAGAAGCATTGGATGATCATCTTGTTCTAGTATGGAACTTCTCATCAGTGTGAATCCACGATGGGCTTTCATTTTGTAAACTGGATGATTTACTCGTAATTTATTGATCTGTGTACTGTATCAAAAAAAATGATGGAAATGAAAATCGTAGTGAACGAGAACACAAATGGGAACAATTGAATGTAGTAGAACACAAAATTACGGAATATCATAATAAAAACTGTGAGCCATACAGCGAATAGGTCATTTGAAAAATGTCAATCAATTGTCTCAGACTTCATTGTTTCTGTATTTGCATACCAATTGCTTTC
Source organism: Schistosoma haematobium (assembly GCF_000699445.3). Lineage (NCBI taxonomy): Eukaryota > Metazoa > Platyhelminthes > Trematoda > Strigeidida > Schistosomatidae > Schistosoma > Schistosoma haematobium. The sequence goes on along the minus strand of NC_067202.1, from coordinate 16,624,088 downwards.
TGTTCCCGTTCTTTCCTGCACGATCTTCTAGATCTTCTGCTACCAGACATTTTATTCCTGACTAGGGTGATATACCACTTATGTCGATATACATCGAACACACACCACACTTGTCCCTCCTTTAAAGCAGTCATTCTTGCAGTAGTTCTGACTGCCGTGCCACTTTTTTGCAACCTGTGCCGTGCTCTCCGTCGACCCGTTGATCCGTCAACATCCAATGTCCACTCGGTATCCGAGACGTTTGACGCCTGCGCTCCATCAACGCCACCCCGCCAGAATAATTCGCTCGGCGTCACCTTCCCTCACCGGGCTGCTCCAACTAGCATCTCATCTCTAGGTTCTCAACGGCGTCCACATAACGGCATTCTTCCCTTCCTGGTTGGCAGCGGAACCGAATGTAGTAAACAGGAACACAAAAATGGGCACAATCGGATGCACTTGAATACAACAATAACAAGAAATAATTTCTGATCAAATTGATTGATAAAATAATTTAACATATTATATCATTCAATAACTTACCTAATAAACGATCTGTAATATAAGTTAAACGAAATCTTTGTCTACCAACACTTGCTAATTCAGCTGATAAACTACATACTAATGATGTACCATATGGATCATCAGTAGTTTTTGACCATGATTGATTTGATTTAATCTTTTGTTGATGATCTAATTGTGAAGTTGTTACATTCGGTTGAATATTCAATTGAGTTGTTTGTATAAGACTAGGACTTATACGTTGATGCAGATGATCAATTTGACTATTATCTGATTTGAATGATGTAGGTGTAAATTTTCCAGTGACACATTTGGATGGAAATGGTGCAATCCATGCAGATGGCATAGAAATTTCATCGAATGTTTTATTACGACTAAGCTATTATTGAATAAAAAGAAGAAAGAATAAATATACATTTAGTGTATTAAAAATATAGGGTGAGACTGTAATATATGCAAAGGCTGGAAGGACTGGTTGGCTGTTTCGTCCAAGTATGAGACTTCTCAGCACAGTACATCCAGGATCCCGCCCTACGAGATCCCAACACAGTACCTATCAGTCTCACCCGCGATCGCTTAACCTCTAGACTACGGAGCTGGTTGATATCTATTGGTGTTAATGTCTAACTTCAATCAACCCACGAAACTGTGCCACCAATCACTATTGTCTTCAGTGAGTTACTGCCTCACAACAGATACGGTTGAAGTCCATTGGTCACAGCTTCTCACTAGAACTCCAGGAAATACCTGTTGAAGCCAGTCACCGGTGAGCATATGATGATTATTATCAAAAAGGGGTTTTGTTGAGATTTTAGTAATTTAATAGTTGAGGTCATGGTTTAAGTATATGTAGATATTTTCAAAAGTTGAGGTCATGAGTCAATTGAAGCCAGACCATCATGGAAAGCCTGAAAGTACTGGACGGCCGTTTCGTCCTAGTATGTGACTCCTCAGCAGTGTGCATCCACGGTCCCGCCTTGCGAGATTCTAACCTAGGACGTATCAGTCTCGCAGGCGAGCGCTTAATCATTAGACTACTGAGTCGGCTGATATCCAACGGTCTTAATTTCTAATTTCTACAAATCCAGGAAATTGAGCCACCGTCCACCATTGTCTTCAGTGAGTTACTATCTCACAACAGACCCGGTTGAACTCCACTGGTCACTGCTTAATATTATTCTATCTCTATATATTTAGTGAATCTAATCACGATGTTTCGAATATAAAATATATATACGTGTTTTGTTTTAATGGTCAGTAGTAGGGTTTTAGGTTGTGGATAGCTGCGAAAAATCCACGAAATAAATGTATTTATGTTATTCGAACTTATAAATCAACTCCTGTTGTAGCTGGTTTCAAGATTGGATAAGGAAGGAGGGTTGGACATTGGTTCAGTAACCTCATTCTTTAGCTCTTCTAGGGTTATTGCCAGTGCCAATACCAGGTTAAGTAGGAGAATTGGACACGGAGTCAGTATACATCATTTACTGAGGCATTATGTTAGCAAATGGATTGTAGACATAATGTTACCTCATAGGAAATATTCATCTTGCTCTTCTCTTTGATATTCGTCAACTAAAGTGATTATCGTGGAAGACATCTATACTACTAATATTGTAAATAGTTTACAATATATATGTATATTCATAAGCAGATTATATAATTTTAATAGTTGAGATCATGAGTCAATTGAAGCTAGACCACCATGGAATACATTGGAAGGACTGAACGACCGTTTCATCCTAATGTGGTACTCCTAAGCAGTGTTCATCCACGATCCCTCCTCGCAAGGTTCGAACCAAGGACCTATCAGTCTCAACTATTAAAATTACTATAATATCCTCAAAAACCTCTTATGAGATTATGTCATATTAAGTACTTTATATACTACTTACGATATAGGAAATTTGTTCCGGACGTAGAGGAGAAGAAATCTGAAAAGAAATAAACAAAACACAATTTAATTATAGTCATATTGGATACAGTATTTCGTGTTTGTTTATAAACAATCAGAAAGCCCCAGATAGTTGTTTCAATCAAAGTAATGAGCACTCACGACCTCACCATAAGGAATCAAACATAGGACCTTTGATCCTATATAGGATTCCTAACCTCTAGGCTTCTGAGCTTGCATCTAAAAATGTACATGTTTAACTTCATTCAATTCAAGATATTGCTCTATCAACTTACATTGCCTGTAGCACAGAAATGTTTCACAAATGGAATGACTGAACTAAATCGTCCATACTTTCCAATATGAACTCCAAGAATTGAATCTTAAGACTAGTTACTAGTAAACAAATGATGATTATCAGTATCGTGGGGTTTGTGGAAATCGTCGAAAGTTATTAGGATTACATACTAAAGTATGTTAGCCAAAATAAAGTGATCATACAATATCACAAATAGATTGAAGTGATACAAGCACTCGTCAATAGGCCTAAAATTCATGTGTTAGATCCTTTATGGGATCATGAATGAACACTGTTGAACAGCTTCATACTAGAAAGAAATAGGTTTATAGTGGTTCTTGATTTTCAATAGTTATTTAAATGAGGTCAGTTCATGTTCTCAATAACATTCATCAGTCCTCTATTCTGAGAATTACCGAATGGTCAGTTGAAAAAAAAGCATTGAAATATAATGTATGTCACAAACACTGATTTGAATTTGATAATGAAAGCTCATGGTTTTGTACTTTGTATGTATCATAGTGAATGAACATGTTAAACTTGTCTGAAGAGTCCTACAATAGGACAAAACCACTTTCCAGTTCTTCCAGGTTTTCCAATAGTGGTCTAAGTTCAATGAACCTATGAATTCAACGATTGAAATTACTATGATATCCATAACCCCCCTTTGGTTATAGTTATTTTTATGATTTTTATTTTATTAATTACATTTGATCGATTTAATGATCATTATCAATGATCGATAGAATTTAATTGAGATAAAAGAATAGAAATAAATGACATTGGTCACTTGTTTAATGGATCAATCCGTAGAAATAGGAAGACAATAGTGATAACTGAAACTGTGAAACTGAGTGATACATAGACAGCAACAGTTACTTCAGTAGAGCAAGTGTTTAAAACTAGGCAATTACAGGAAAACATAACGAAGTATTGATTAATTGTTTCGTCCTGTTATACCTGTAGAAGGATTGAAACCATAGTTATTAAATCAGTTGATCAGTGTTTATTGCCTTTAGATCACTAATTTGAAGTCAAATAGTTCAAACATAAAAGCTTCAGTTTGGCATGATGAAAGGATCAATGTTAGACCATCATTGAAAATCTGGAAACACTGGATGGCCGTTTCGTCATAGTATGGGACTCTTCAATAATGCACATGCACGATCCCACACATAAGAGTCGAAACCAGGACATTCTGTCTTGTCCGCGAACATAATCTGTAGACCACTGAGATAACATCCAGCGGTGTTAATGTCTAACTTCAACCGATCTGTGATGTTGCTCGACCCTTCATCCATTGTCAGTGATGAATAAGTGTATCTCTTGAACACAGATCGGACTCCACTGATCACAGTTAATCACATGTAAGCACATTATTATTATTATCAGAATGGTGGTTTGTGGTTTCTCTGGAGTTCTATTGAGAAGCCATGGAGGAAGTTATCCACTTCAAACAATGAATAAAAGGTTGCTTAAGAACACATTTTGATTAAAGCTAGACATTAACACCTTTGGATGAAGTCTCACTAGTCTACAGGTTAGATGTTAGTGTGAGAGGTCAAAAGTCCTGGGTTCTGGCCCGGTATGCGAGACCATAGATGTACACTTCTGTGGAGTTCCTTACTAAGACGAAACGGTCATCCAATGCTTTCAAATTTTCAATGATATTTCTAGCTTAGATAGACCGATAAATTCCACCATTAAAATTACTACAATCTCTACAAACCCCTCCCCCCATTCTGGGAATGATAATTGTTTAGAATGAATCATATAAACATTAATATATTTCCTAACTATCAATAGGATTATTAAAGTTACCAAATGTACCTGTTACATCATTAAAACCAAAGAAACACATAAACATAAGTGCCATTCAATCTTATTAGGTTAGAAACACCCATGGTGTTTTCAGTTAAGAAACATACATTAGCACATTGATTTATGAAAGTCTCTTTTCTATTTGACCTTATGAGATTTGAACTATGACTGTACAACAATTACTAAGTAGATGTTGATTAGTAAAGTGTTTTCTACTAAAGACAATTTAACTAATTCAGTTTTTTTTTACTTAGAAACTAAAGGTATTAGTTTAGTGAATGAGAATACTAAGTGGGAACAATCGAATATATTTGCACACGAAATTATAAAATCTCATAGTGAAATCTGAGATTCAGTTGCCACGTGGATAACGCGTTGGTGTTTGTTGAAATGAACCGTACTGGGTTCGAGTTCAGAAGTGAACATCAACTCTGAACTCTGGGATATAGGCTCATCCAACTAACGAGTCCCAAATAGGACAAAGTGACTCTTGTCCTTTATATTGTTTTCTATCCCAAAAATGCATCTTATATTACCTAATCACTTGTGTCGAATATATTCGCCATCAAACGTCAACTGAACATTTGTACTTACTTACTTACTTACTTACGCCTGTTACTCCTAATATAGCATAGGCCGCCGACCAGCATTCTCCAACCCAATCTGTCCTGGGCCCTCTTTTCTAGTTCCATCCAATTCTTGTTCATTCTTCTCATGTCTGTCTCCATTTCTCGGTGCTATGTGTCCTTTGATGTTCCTCTCCTCCTTTGACCTTGAGGATCCCATGTGAGGGCTTGTTTTGTGACTCAGTTTGGTGCTTTCCCCAATGTGTGTCCTATCCACTTCCAGCACATCTTCCTGATTTCTTCCTCCTCTGGAATCTAATTTTTCTCTCCCACCGTAGTGTCTGGACAACAGGTTTTAAGTATTTTGCGTAGACAACTGTTAATAAACACTTGTATTTTCTGGATGATGGCTTTCGTAGTTCTCCAAGTTTCCGCCCCATACAGTAGAACTGTCTTGACATTTGTATTGAAAATTATGACCTTGAAGTTGGTTGACAGTTGTTTTGAGTTCCAGATGTTATTCAGTTGTAAATATGCTGCTCTCGCTTTACCGATCCGCGCTTTCACATCTGCATCAGATCGTACCTGTTCATCAATGATGCTGCCCAGATATGTAAAGGTTTTTACATCTTCTAAATCTTCTCCGTCAATTGTGATTGGATTGGTGCATGCTGTGTTGTATCGGAGAATCCTGCTTTTCCCTTCGTGTATATTGAGACCTACTGCTGCTGAGACTGCTGCTACACTGGTCATTTTCTCCTGCATTTGTTGTTGCGTTTGGGATAGAAGGGCCAGATCATCTGCGAAGTCTAGATCGTCCAATTGAACATTTGTAGTACATAATAAACGTAATTCATTCAACAATGATGATCGAATAGGAAAAATGGGAAAAATTGATAGATATATAGTCACAAAAGAAATCCACAATCTTAGTTAATGGTATATTCGTGTAAATGAGAGTTTACATCAAAGGAGTGCATTATCAAAATCAAATGTATCTTTTAACAAATTAGGATTAACAATTTTACTAACCATTTAGTTCGTTTATGCGTAGAAGATGGGTTATTAGGTTTGTGAATTCTAAGAAAATTGGGGAGAACAGAACCTGAAGGTTCTTTCAAGAACTTATTCTAATCACCAAGTATGGTTAACTGTTTTTTTTTATTTATAGACATATTTATTAATAATAACAACCAACCACCCTTGAGGATCATAATATCTGACCTACTTTAAAGAGGTTTCAAAAGTGGTGAAATGTTTAGAAGTCAAAATACTTCTGTGTCTGATTTGAGAATTATGAAAGTGGTAAAACTTTATCTTCAAATGATAATAATCTGTCTATATAAGATGCTCAGTTGTCTAGTTGGTTAAGTGCCTGACGCGATACTGATAGGTCCTGGGTTCGAATCTCACGGGGTGCGAGACCGTGGATTCGCACTGCTGAGGAGCCCCATGCTAGGACGAAACGGCCGTCCAGTGCTTCCAGGTTTTCCATGGTGGTCTAGCTTCGATTGTCTCATGATTTCAATCTATATAAGATGTATAATGACTAATCTTAATCACGTATATATGTACTCTGACATTATTCAAACGTCCAGTTTGGTGATTACCAGTGATTGTTACAATTTAAGTGTAAATATGAAAGAACACTGTAAGGGAGAACATTGACCGATAATAAATTTGATATAAGATACAAGAGTGACATCTGACAACTGTATAGCTAAAGCTTTGTATAATCGTCGGTGATCTTTAAATGACAAATATTGATGTTATACAAAACATAACACCACAGTTGATGTTCACCCCGGGACTCCAACCCAGTACCGTTTACCTTAAACGGTATCATGTTGTCTATTTAGCTATTGAGTCTTGATAAGCACTTGTTTGTGAAGTTTAAATTCACTTCGTATTGTTTACTTGAATCTTCCCATTGATATTGTCTTAGAATTCCTAGAATGCTCGTGAATTAATACAATATCGATGCAATACGCACTGGATGCATATATGCCAATAAGAATTAGATCAATTGCTGTCCTTAACATAGACAGGAAGATTCAAGTAGACAATACCAAGTGAATTTAAACTTTACTCCATTGCACAATAGAGTAGCTACCAGGACACAGTTACTTAATTGATAACGCGATAGCATATGAAGTGTACGGTACTGAGTTTGAGTTCCAGAGTGAACATCAACTGTGAGATGTAGGTATATCTAGCTGACGAGTCCTGAATAGGATGAAACGCACGTGCTAGTCACTATCTATCTTTGCTTATAAGGTTTGTGACTTAACATAATATCGATGCATTCCGTAGAGGATGAATATATATGCTAATAAGAGACTGATCAATTACAGTCCTAAACAACAATCAGAAGATTCAAATAAAATGACAATACCAAATGAATATGTATGTATATAAATCGATAGATTTTTTTGTTCCCTGTACTGCTTGTTTACAGTATGAATGTAGTTAATGATTGAATGATAATGATTAATGATCGTCATTATTATTCTCCTGATCACCCTGAACCCGGCGCCAGGTAACAGCTTTCAACCAATATCAAAGTGAAAATCTTCAATACCAACGTCAAGGCAGTTCTACTGTATGGAGCTGAAACTTGGAGAACTACAACAACCATAATCAAGAAGGTACAAGTATTTATAAATAGCTGTTTTCGCAAGATACTCAACATCCATTGGTCGGATACCATCAGCAATAGCATTCTGTGGGAGAGAACAAATCAGCTTCCAGCTGAAGAAGATATTAGGAAAAGACGATGGAAATGGATAGGACATGCATTACGTAAATCGTCAAACTGCATCACAAGACAAGCCCTACCTTGGAATTGTGAAGGGAAGCGGAAAAGAGGAAGGCTTAAGAACACATTGCGTCGGATAATAAAAGCAGATATGAAAAGGATGAATTACAACTGGACGGAGCTGGAAAGGATTGCCCAGGACAGGGTTGGATGGAGAATGCTGGTGAGCGACCTATGCTCCTTTACAAAACGTAACAGGCGTAAGTAAGTAAGTATTATTATTCTCATTCATCATAATTATGTGAATATTGTACAGTTGATTGATTACTGAACGGGTACAATTTTTCACGTTTTTTTTTTGTTTTAATGTCGATCAAATTTAATTGATCAATGTTTGAAATGTGATCATTAGTTTAATTGGCTGAACATTATGATCAATGATTGGAGATGATGGAAATTAAACTTTATAATGACATACATTATGTATTATTTGGTATTTATGGTGGGCAATGTACTTCCCTAATTACGTCTGTTACACCTTTTATATCATGATCTGTTGACCAAAAGTCTCCAAGCTCTCTTTTCTAAATGTTTTCAAGTGCTACTCATTCTTCTGATGTCTGCCTTATTAGATAATCGTATAGTTAGTTTCGTAACCTATGACGTTACCACTAAACTCCTAGGTGGGAGACTGATTTATTTATTTAAAGATATTAACATTTGGTACAAGAAGGCACCAATCAGATATGCGCCACATAAATCATTCGATTTGTGTGAGGGTTGAGATACTATCCGGTTGCCCAAACCAAAGTAGGTGGTTTACTTGGGGAGCCACACTCGGAGTCTTCAACCTGAAGGTCAGTTCCACAACGCAGTGGAGAAACTTTGATAGATGCAGTTGGATGATGGCTGGTCATCAATAATTGGTCCATACGCCATTTATTCACTCACGATCCTGGAGGCCATGTGTACCATTAGTTTGGAATGAGGGTCATCGAAGTGTCCTGGGTGGACCCTCCGTGTCCAACAATCCGGTTAAGGATCCTGCCAGACATTCGCTTTTTATTGTCTTAATTTCGTAAACAAGAATAATGCTGCGAGAAGGCAGTGATTAAGACCTTTTCTGTCAGTGGTTATATACACGTAGTCATGTGATAGCATTTGGAGTGGGAGAGAGGACTTTGTCCACCCTCGGCTGTACCAGGGCATTTGGGAGACTGACATTATATGAGACAGAGATACAATTGATTGACCACTGATAACATTGCAAGTTGATCGATAGAATTAGATTGACAATAAAAGGCTAGACTTTAGTGAAGGCCCGTAGTTTGATTTTGTCTGACTATAAATATTGAGTAACGCTTGACTAAAATGGAGTTGGCTTCCCAGGCATCTTCGATACGTGTCATTTTGCTTTTCTCTGTTTCATTCGCTTCATATACAAAATATATGTATTCACAAATCAATTCTCGTTATTCGACTTATTTAATTCCGTTATTGGATAACGTGATTTAAGTCGACTATTATACACGAGAATAGGCGATGAAGTCAGATCCACGAGCCACTAAAATGGTGAGCCTTTCAACGAATATCGTCGAGCTAAATGAGGACAAAATCAAACTACGGGCCTCCACTAAAAGACAAACACAAACGGTTAATCAACTATAATTATCTCAATCCAACAGAATATCAGGCGGTGTTTGAAAAAGTCAATAGTGACATCTTAGGCTCTTTAATTGGCATACTGTTCGATACATCAAAAGAAACCAGTTCCTGATGATTACAGGTACCGTATGCTAATATGTGTCCGTTAGCACAATAAGCAAATTTTCAAAAGATTTTTTGTCAGGCATCTCTTATCACTTAACATGTTAATGATTAGTTGTATAATTCATGATGTTCCAAAATGATACTCATTTAAAGTTACTAGGTTGATCATAAATTTGTCCACCTCATACCTTTTACAGAAACGTTTCATAATCGAGGGATCCTTAACATCTATTAATTTATTTCATAGATATGTTGGACCTTTGGTCATGCGTAAGAACTCTTAATCTGTAGACTACTAAGTCGACATCCAATGGTTATACTGTTGAACTTCAATCGATTCATGATGTTGCTCAACCTTTCATTCATTGTCAGTAGTGGATAACTGTCTCCATCCAACACAGATTAGACTACTCTAGTTATTGTTTCTCACTAAAACTCTAGGAAACTCATCTTAAAGCTAGTCACTTGTGAGCACATGATTCGTATCAGAATAGGGGGTGTTTTGTGAAGAACGTAGTTGAATTCATGAGTCGATTATGTATTTTTATGACTGTAGATAATATCGATTATTTGAAAGGCTTTGTATCTCAGTGTTCATTAAAAACTATCACATTAAATGGTTGAAAAATTATAATCATAAGGGTATACCAAAAACTATATCCATAAACTATGTCTGATCGTCTAATTATCTCTAACGACGATTTTTCTATTTGAGTGAATAGAACTAAAATCCTGAGATTACATCACAAAATAATCAATAAATCATTGATGTATATCTCTATTGAATAATTAAACTAACTAGTTAGTAACTGAAATGTGACATCAATTCATTTAATTGAAGTATGTTAATGATTGGAAACCTCCCTAATTGGGAGGTAACTAATAATAACAAACATGATTTAGACTTGGCCAGAATGCGACGTTTTGATTTACATTTTGTCTTCATTTACGACTAGATGACATCGTTTCTACCACAAACAATGTTGTTGGTACGAGGAGTCACCGAAGGAAATTTCAACAGACTACTGATTGAAGATTTTTTTTTAATAGAAAGACTCTGGAAAAAGTGATCACAGAACAAACTGAGCGCTCGCTCGCTCGCTCGCGAGAGAGAGAGACAAAGAGGGTGATGTGTATGCAAAAGTTCGACATGAGAAATTCCATACCAAACTGACTTTATGAAAATGTAACTGAAAGGAAAAAAACGAAAAAAAACAGAAAAAAAGAAGAAAAAAGAAGAAGAAAAAACACCTTCATGATAGTGTTTTTCAAGTTCGACATTTACAGAAAGATGGTAGACGACACTATGTGAATCGTAGAAAACGTAAAAAAGGAAAAAAAAAAAGAGGAAACTATAACCGTTTAAATTCTATAGTTTATTTATATAAAAATGCATTGAATCTTTGTATTGATGTACATTGAATAATGATATAGATTTAAAGTGTGACATTTAAATGAGGGGGGGGGATGGATGGGTGTTGGAAATGATTTGTGTATGCATGTGTGTGTGTGTGCATGGGGTATTTAAAAGGACACATTTAGATTAGTTAACTATGGAATGAATGTCATTTATTGATAAAGATTGTTAAATTTTTACATTATATATTTGGAATAAATAAGTTTATCGGAAAAAAAGGGGGGAGTTATGTGGAGATATTAGTAACTGTGTCCACTAGTGACTGGCTCGAAGTTCTAGTGAGAAGTCGTAACCAATAGAGTTTAACTGGGTCTGTAGTGAGATGGTAACTTATTGCTAGACAATGGTAGACAGTGGCGGAAATTTGTGGATTGGTTGATGTTAGACATTAATAATGTTGGATGCCGGCTTAGTGGTCTAGAGGTTAAGCGTTCATGTGCAGAACCGAAGGTCTTGAGTTAATAATCCCGTGAGCGGGGTAGTGGTTGTGTACTGCTGAGGAATCTTATACTATGACAAAACGGCCGTCTAGTGCTTTGACGTTATCCATGATGGTCTAGCTTTAATTGACTCATGAATTGAATGATTAAATTAATAAACTTATACTAAAATGGGTTTATCTTTCAACATTTTCATGAATTTTGTCTGGGTAAGTGTTGAAAAGCATAATGAAGCAAACAGGGTTTTTTTCATTATTGTTTGGATTCTTTGTAAGAATTCGACTCAAGATCTTCATAATACCTTTTGCGGACGGATATTTGACTCCAGTTATATCATATGTTGATCTTTATGGAGTTATTGAAATATACATGACGTCTATCTTTATCGACTTGAATTATGTTAATGAATAATGGGATTAAATAAGTCAAATTTGAGAATGGATGTTTGAATATGTACATTACATTCACTCATTGATTTGACCAGGCAACTAGGGAGATGAAACAAAGAGGGAAGAATGAAGGAGATTGAAAAAGCGAAAAGAAGAGAACGGAACCGAAGGTGTAAGCCAACTCGACTTAAAGAAGCGTGAATTCATATTTATAGTCAGATAAAATTACGTTATAAATATATGTTGAGTAAGATAAGAAATACATATACATATTCTTACATAAAACAGTCAAGGTTGACAAGAGAATGTTTACTAGACCGTAGCTGCTACCTTGACGTGGTGGTCGGGTTTGCTTATCGTGTTGACGCAACCGAGCTATATTGGCTGGAAAATATGTTCCTGTAGGTTCTACCATGCCAGGCAAGTCGATTGGAGAACGGTAAGACTAAAAGCAGCAACTCAAGGTCTGAGGGTGAAGTAATACTGCTGACGGTAGAGGGGTGTAACAGCAGTAAGGTGTTTCCCTCCAACAACCAGCATCTGCAGCGATACTGCCTTCTCATAGGGAAGGAAGGGGTTAGAAAAGGTCGACCCTAAAAATGTCACGCCTCACCTTGCCTCACGGATTCCCATCTCCGGCGGTAAGACCCTTTGAAGAACGGAGCTAACAAGTTGAAAACCTCCCATTAAATGCCTTACGCGACCGGCCTCAAGCAGTTCTCCCTTGGGATCTGCGGTCACGCTCCTAGGTCGTTAAGATCAACATTAATCCACCTTCTGTTTCCTCAAAAAATACCTTTCCACTTTGTGGGCAGCCGGGAAACGATATCAGCCCTCATACCCATAACAGCACACGAGAGAATAATTGACAAAGTCAAAATGTAGCTTGAGAAGAATGGATAAGACCATTTGTCCAGAATCTAGAATAAGCTATATGGGTTTAGCATAACAACCGACAATACATACCCTCATCCTAATGACGTCGAGAAATGGTGACAGGCATGAGAAAAATGAACAAAAACTGGTTAGACCTGGAAAGGAAAGCCAGGACAGAGTGGGTTGGAGAATGGTGGTCCGCGGCCTATGCTCCATCGGGAGTAAAAAAGGTAGGTAAGTAAGTAATAATGGATAAGTATAGGGTTAGGTATTAATGAATATTTTTGTATATAAATATATGAACTATCTAATTCTAATTCTAAATAAAAACAGGTATATTGGATTTAGGGGTTAAATACTGAATATTTGAGTGTAATTCTTAATGAAGCTTTCACTATGATAGTTATTCGTGGTTATTTCATATAATTATGCTATTGTAGAGTGGTTCAGTATGAAGGATTGAAGGCATAGATCTTTTTAAAACATGGAAGCACTAGACGGCTGTCTCGTTCTTGTACGAAACTTCACAACAGTGCTCATTCACGACCCCATATGCGAGAGTTGAACCAGGAACCTTCGGTCTCGCACGCGAACGCCTAGCCTCCAGACCGGTGAGCCGGCATGCCTTCCAGTACTTCCAGGTTTTCTATGATAATCCAACTTCAATGGATTCATGAATTCAACGAATAAACTACTACAATCTTCACAAACCTCGTCTATCATCTTTAACCAATTTATTTACTCTTGACTTGTTCATGTGTCTTTATCGATTGAATTCGATCAGATAATATTCTTCAGAGAGAGAGAAAAAAAACTCGAATAAAACTCATCCAAGAAATCTACAACATCGTTCAATTACAAGTTCCGGAGAGGCTCTGATTTATGGACGAGCCAATCAGAGGCGTTTTAGAGATTTCAAGGTTACAGCGCCAACTTCAGTGTTTAATGCTAATGTACAATCGGTTCACAGGGAGTTTTGTACAAAATGCGATAATTGAGTGACTATAACAAATAAAACGACGAAACTATAATTTGTGGACGAATCAATCAGGTATAAGATAATAGATCTCGGATTTTAACGCGAAACCCTTTCATCCATTTGGCTAAATAGAGTTTTGGCATTATAGCTGATGTCGGTTCGTGATGAAAACCCCATATATAATTCCTAACTAAGGCAAATTACGACAATTATTACGAACTGGATAATAAAAGCACCAGTAACACTGGTTGCAGCCAGGTACTACACTACATACGGATGACTGGAGAGCGTACAGACTCCTACATAGGCTTGGTTATGTGTATAGTGTCGTTATCCACAAGTAGCATTTTGTATACTCAACAACCGGAGTGCACATAAACAATATTGAAGCTATGTGGTCGAGGCTGAAAGAGTATTTGAGACTTTATCATGGCTCCGGAGGCTGACTATTCTGTAGCCGCCGTATGGATGATTTCCTCTACTGCATACATTACGATTTTAGAACCTCTGAACCTCTTTCTAACTTTGACAAGTTTTTGAACCACGTGTAAGAAGTGTATGCAATTTATTTCCTTGGTTTTGTATAACTTCTTTTTACTCTATACTGACTGTTTGCTGATTGGCTAATATTTCCCAAGGTCACTTAAAATTCGTTCAAAGGTCATCGATAAATAAGAGCCTCGCCAAAGTTCCTTCTGTTACCAACGTGATCTAGTTTGAATGAAATGTCTATTCAAAGTCATTTTTATCTATATTCATAAGTAGTATAGTAAAAAATTAACTGTTATATAGGATAATCACTGATAGAGAATGAATGAATGAATGAATGAATGAAAAAAAGACTTAGTTACATAACAGCTGTCCCAGTTACATTAACAACATGAATTCCTTGTGTGCACATAGAACAAAAAAAAGTTGTGTATATTTAAATTTGTTACTATGCCTTAATTAATTAAGCAACAACAACAGAAAAGAAGTGTTGTGTACATCATATCATTAATTGTAAAGGTTGAAATTAACCAGTTGTTGCTATTTAAAATTGAATTTCAATTAAAGATGCATAGTGATTAGCAATGAAATCTAGAATGTATGTTTCATTTAATACGATTTAAGTCAAACGATATCGAGTAAATTTCACCTCTTCAACTCATTGCACAAGTAAATGACTATCAAGACTCAATTGATAAGTGGCGTATGAATCTATTGTCGGTTACCCACCACCATGTAACTACTTCTTCTAACGCTGTTCCACAATCTTGCGGGTAAGACCTTCAAGTCGAAGGCTCTAAGGGTTTCCTACCAAGAAAACTACCCACTTTGGTCTGGGCACCCTGGTTTGTGTGGTGCATGAATATCCGGTGCCCCTTTGTACCAATATTTATGTGTTCAAAATTACATAGTTACTTGATAGAATAGAAAAACCATACTCTAACACTTCATTTGCAGAATGTTCATTCATTTTTTCAGACTTCATTGTTCCCGTATTTCCATACCAATTACTTACTGTTCCCATTCCTTCCTCCTTGATCTACTCAACATTCTGCTTCCAGACATTCTATTCCTCAATAGTTTTATATACTACTTATGTGAACATAAGTAGCACACACCATATAATATGAATAATTTTTTGTTACTGATTTTTACAGATCAATGATTGCCCAAATATTGATTTTACAAAATAAATTGATCTATAAAATGTCAACCAAATCAGGATTGAAAACATGATACATAGAGAAAATTGTACATAAGTCAATTCATATCTCTAAAGGGATTAATTTTTTTGGACAAAATGACGATCATTATCTTTTTACTCACTAACTGAATCATATCATAGTTACTATGGTAAATAACTCCGCCTGGAGTCCCTCCGGTGGCTACTGCCGGTTCCAAGCGCGGATAAAGGAGGAGGGTCGGGCATGGGGTTAGCGACCCCATCCCATAGAAAACTAACTCGCTAAAAAAACGCTAACCAGAAAAAATTATTCAAACCTTTTAAATTATTCATTTACTATAGTAAATGAAGTATCTGGGACCAATCTTGAATAAAGTTGTGGATATTCATTGTAGTATTTGTCTAACTAAAAAAATATCTAAGAAAAGATGGATGGTAGCTTGCAGTGGGATATAGCATTCATGTTTCATCTTATTTGGAATCTGTCAACTGTGTGTATCTACATTCCGAAGTTGATGTTCAACCCAGGACTCGAACTCAGTACCATTCATTCCAAATACCATCACATTATTCACTTAGCTACTAAATCTCATTGATGTTTATGACTGTAAATGATCAGTCTCATATTGACATATGTATATATCTTGTGTGGATTGCCTTGATATTCTCATAATTCACAAGCATTCTAAGCAGAGATGAATAATGGCTAATAGTGGAATTCAGTTTGATGCGCGTTTCATCCTATTTGCAACTCTTCAGTTAGATTCGAGTCCCAAAGTGAACATCAACTCTGAGATACAAGTACATCCAGCTGATACCTTAAGTCAAAGTTGTTATACATAAAACATATCAGTTTATTCAATAGTTCGGTCTTTTTCTTCTATATGGTAGAACATTCTTGTTAAGATTCGAAATTGTTTAATGCTATTCATGTTTATGTAGTAAAGCATACCAGCTAATTAACCGACAAACATATAAAAGCGAATTATGTAATTAAACCAATTAAGCAACCAGTCAATCTTGAATACGTTTACATTGTCAAGAATGTTAGATTAATTAATTAATTGATCGATCGATTGATCGATTGATTGATTGATCGACTGACTGATTGATCGATTGATTGATTAAGTAAAGGAACGAGTGAAAAAGGTGGGTAAGGATTGAACATTTTCTTATTATGTTTCATGATTGATGACAATGATAAACAATAAGCTCAGATAAAAAACAAGTTATAAGAGTCGAATTGATAAGTCGATCTAAGTTAAATCACCATTGAAAACTGGACGGCCATTTTGTTGTAGTATGCGGCTCCTCAACTGTGCACATCCTGTATTGAGTAGAAGTGTTATAACTTGTGGCATTATGTCTTATTAATATATATAACGTAATGATACCGCCAAAAAGAGAACAGGAATTATTGACCGGACCAATGACATATAAAACTATACGAGAAGTCTAGAGTCTCTATCGCTCTTTCTTTCGATCTAGTCCTGTCTGTTGAGTCCAGGTCACCAATCTCGGCCTCCATGATATGAATTATGTATTTCAAACACACTGAGTTTATTTACAAACCAAACAGATCACATCGTACCACAAAATAGAAAATACACATTTGTACAAGATCAAGCCAAAAGTATCTGTGAATGGGGGAGACTGTAATTAATTGACTGAACATAACTGAAGAACGGTGAATCGTGTTATAATGATCTGTGAATCAAAATACAGCTTAGAATAAGAGAAATATGAATCTACGTAATATAGTTACTCAATAGTCATACTATAAGAAAAATATATGTAGTATTAGTCCAGAAACGAATCCAAATAGTTACCATTCATTATTCTTGTCAGGATATAACACGTCCTAGTATAGAGCTCCTCAACATTGTGCATCCGCGCACGAGACCGAAGGTTTTGTATTGGAGTCCCGTGTGTGGTACTGTGGATGCGTACTATTAAGGAGTCCAATACTAGGATGAAATAGCCATCGAATTCTTTCAGGATTTCAACGGTGATTCAAGCTTAGATCGATTCATGAATTCAACAATTGAAATTACTACAATCTCTATAACACCCCATTCTCATAAAAACAAATTAATCATGCTAAACTTTAATTGAATAATCTCTTCATTTTAAATGGTTCATTAGCTCAATGGTTATGTACCTTTTACTCACTACTGATTACATTTCAAGCCGAGAATCGGAGTCAGGCATCAAAAGAATGAATAGAAACTAGAAAGAACTAGGAAAGATTATTGAGAACAACGTTGGATAGTGAATTCTGATGGGTGGCCTTTTCTTTTCCACAATGAGTAACAGACATAAGTAAGTAAATAAGTTAAGTTTATTATGTTTTGAATCATTATGATCAGACATTACAGAAGAATTTTCTACTTCAACTTGGAGATAATATTGACCCATATATGAACTAAATCTTTTTCACTACAATTCGGTCTGGGCACCCGGGCAGTATTACAGCCCACACACTCACAAATATAGTGTGGCTTATATCTATTTGGTGCCCTCTTGTACCAATATTTATATATTCAAATAAAATATAAAATAAAAGATGATGCAACTATGATGTTAAAATGATCATATGATTACTGAAGTCTTTCGACAAGTAGTCTGTATACAAACTGAATGTATTCGACAGAAGAAGCTTGATATACCTCGTGGAAGAGAATAGTAGAATTAACTGTCTTCACATTCGTATTGAAGATTGTGACTTTGAGATTGGTTGAGTTGCATATGTTGATCAGCTTTAGGAATGCGGCCGTCGCTTAGCCAATCCTCGCCTTTACGTCTGCATCCAATCCTTCTTGTTCATCGGTGATACACCATAAGTATGTGAAAGATTCCACTACTTCCAGAGCTTCTCCATTAAGTGTGATTGATTTAGTGTTCTCCATGTTGTATTTGAGGATCTTACCTTTTCTTTTGTGTGTGTTAAGGCCAACCAATGCAGAGGTTGTTGCTACACTAGTTGTCTTCATCTGCATTTGTTGGTGTGTATGGGATAGAAAGGCCAGATAATCTGCAAATTTCAAATCATCTGGTTTCATCCAAACTGTTCACTTTATTTTGGGCATCTCGTCAGATAAGAAGGTCTTCATAAAGCAGCCAACCACCAGAAGAAAGAGAAAGAAGGGGAGTAAGCAGCCTTTTCTGACACCTGTCCTTACTTGGAATGCATCTTTCAGCTGTCCTCCATGCACGACTTTGCACTGTAGTCCATCGTATGAGTTCCGGACAATTTTTACGGTCAGGTGTCAGTGTTGGAGAAGTTCCCATAATGTCCTCCTGTCCACACTGTCAAACGCCTTCTCATAGTCAATAAACTTGATGTATAGTGACGAGTTCTATTCAACTGATTGTTCAACAATGATCCGTAGTGTCGCGGTTTGATCTGTTCACGACCGATTCTCACAGAATCCGTCCTGGGCGTCTACTGCGTCTTTTATCCGGTTTAGCAACAATAATCCTGTAAACAGTTTATTATGGCCTACATAATTCTAGTAACCAAATCCACTGAAAGCTTAGGAAGATCTAGACATAAGACAGTGACATCAAAGAATCATGTTTGAAAATCGTTATTCAGTTTAACATTATTACGGCATCAAATGATCTATTATTTCGTGGACCATCAATAAAGTTTTCCTTCTTTGATTGCCTAACCTTTGTTTTATATTTTAACTGAAATCGGTTTACATCTGTTAGTGATTGACATGATCTTCAGATAAAAAATGTTATCAATATTTTATTGATTATCATACAGAAACTAGTCAACTAAGGTTTCAGGCACAAACTATTAGATTTTAACTTAAGATGAAACTGAACAGTAGCTAAAACTGATACCTAAGACGTCCTATTTGGAACTTATCCGATGAATATGCCTTTCACTCAAGTTCTTGTCGACACTCAAATTCAAAATCATCTTAAGATTCAAATAACCCTTACAAATGAATTGAAATCTACAACTTTGTGTAAATTAGAGACTGTCTGGACTTAGTAACTAAGTGGATAACGTGATGATATTTAGAGTGAGAGTATTGTAGTTAGGTCTTGATGTAAAACGATCAACAATACTGTGCTGATACATCCAGCTGACGAGTTCAAAATAAGACGAAATTCACGTCATGAATTCCATTGCTGGCCCCTATCTGACTCCATTTATGAATTTGATAAAGTTTAATGATAGATCTTTAGCAATGCGAGCACAGAATACAACGCGCGATAGAGTGAATTCCTTTTATTTCACCTACACCAAAATCTTCCAAATATGGTAGACAGAATGATATCAGTCGTAACAAACTTAAATTTGTCATAACAATGGTGATAATAATGGTAATAATTGCTGAAGAAGCTAAGAGAAGTACTTGGATAAGTAAACTGATAACATGTCAGATGTTCTATTTAAATGCTGAGACAAGTTCTAATAACCACAAATTATAAATAACATGTCAATCTTAATCATATTTTTGTTCGTAAATGCTATATATACTCGATTAATTCACGGACATATAAATATTGATACAAAGGGGTACCAATTACATATGCGTCATACAAGTCACTTGATTCATGCGTGGGCTGTGATACTGCCCGAGTACCTAGACCGAAGCAAGTGGTTTACTTAGGAGGCCATACCCTGAGCCTTCGACTTAAAGATCTGATCCACAAGGCAGTGAAGCAAGGTCAATAGATGCAGTTCCATGGTAGCCAGTGACCAACAATTGGTTCATACGCCAAATGTTCCTTCAGGATCCTGGATCCAATGTGTACCATTGATTTGGAATGAGGGTTATTCAACTCCCTTAGGTGGACCCTCCGCGTCCACCAACCCGATTTAGGGTCCTGCCGGACATTCGTTTTTCGTCCTCCTAAGTTCGTAAATAACAGTAATGCCTCGAGAAAACAGTTAGTAGGACTTCTCTAGTGATGGCTGTATGCACGTAGCCATATGAGAGCATTTGTAGAAGTTGAGCATGTAGGGCCAGCAAAATGTCACTAAGCCCTAGCCAAATCATCCGGCAGTTGGGCCATTGAATATCGGGCAAATCATCGATCCTCGTCAAGGTCAAGGACAACCAACGTGCATCAGTTAATCGGATGCCATGGACTGGCCCATGCGGCAGTGGTCCTACTTTCTCTTGTGTCTACTTTAACTAATATATTTCTGTAATAACGTCCTCTGTGTTGTACAGTCTTCAAAGCATCTATGGTACCTTGATACTTCAATGGGGTAGTCCACATAAGGTGCTGACCACGAGGTGTGACTTCGACGTTAGCTAGTTTTTCACACCGTTCCCGTCAAATTCGAATAGGTCTTTAATCATTTCAACATAGATCATCTACGTTGGTGATTTACAAGCTAACTCTCCCTACTCTCGACTGTACCAGAGCATTTGTGATATGGAAAGTACATAATAATTAATTCTTCTTTTTTCACGAAAATTATATTTTTTAAAAACCTTCTATATTTGTATCTACACAACAACCAACCGTATGAAACAATCAAATTACATGAAATGAAATGAATTCACTTAATCCTACAATGTTCATTGTTCATGCTTAGTAGACATTTACCAAAAGAATTGATTACATAATAAGTTTTTTGTTGTTGTTGTTGTTGTTGATGATGATGATTGAATAGAGTAAAAAAGCTGATGATAATCTAAATGAATCTATTCATATAAATAACTCTTATTCTATATGGAAAACGGATAGGTGTCTGAGAATATTGATTAGAATTATTGATTTCATTAAACACGAAATGAACATAGGAAGATTGATGATACAGTAGAGTGTTCATTTTATTAAAATATGGTGTAATATTAACCTGATCAGAGTCTTAATACGGGACTCTCTAATGAATGTACACCCACAACCCATAATCTCAAGGGATCGAACTTAGGACAGTCAGTTTTGTGTTGAACGGTTTCACCTCTAGACCACTGAGTTGTTATCTAGTAGTGCACATGTCTAAATTCAATCAATTCACCGTATTGTTTAACTATCTTAAAACTAACTATGGTGAATACCTGTCTCATTCCCGACAGAAGGTCTTGGGTTTGATGCTCTGTGATTGTGTACTGTCACTGAGATGTCTAGCACTGGAACAATACAATTGTCTAGTGCTACAGGTTTTCATTGTCGATTTATCTAAGATAAATTTATGACTGATAGTATGAAAATAGGATTTTGTAAATGTTAAAAAAAGACTTCAGTTTTGAAGACCAATGGTGTCTAAATTAATAATCAAACAAAATAAAAGTTGAAATATAGATTTGGAATGTCAAT
Organism: Schistosoma haematobium; assembly: GCF_000699445.3. NCBI lineage: Eukaryota > Metazoa > Platyhelminthes > Trematoda > Strigeidida > Schistosomatidae > Schistosoma > Schistosoma haematobium. The sequence goes on along the minus strand of NC_067202.1, from coordinate 16,602,410 downwards.
CAGTCACATGATTTGGAGTCAACCAGGCATCTTTAGTGTTTTGAATGGATAATGATACAGTTCACATGAAGGTATATTAGATCCAGTCATCAATAGAATGAAATATACATTCTAAATCCTTACACTGTTCATTCAAAATGATTAATATTCACAATATGAAACTTGAAATAGTCTATTACATATGTAGTTTAACCAACTTAATCAAAATTGATGGAGAAACTCTGGAAGATGTGGAATCTTTCATGTACCATTGATGAACGAAGAGGATCTGATGCAGACGTAAAGACGAGAATTTGTAATGCAAGGACCACATTTATACAGTTGAAGAGCATAGACAATTAAAAACAATCGTCTGTTAATCAATATGAAAGTCAAAATCTTCTATATGAACGTCAAAATAGTTCGAAAAGAGAATGGTGGTGTGTAGCCTATTCTTTTCCACGTGGAGATTTTAGAAATTTCACTGGTTGAAATCATGAGTCAATTGAAGCTAGACCACCATGGAAAACCTGAAAGCACTAGACGGCCGTTTCGTCCTAGTATGAGACTCCTCAGCAGTGTGCATCCACGACCGGCATTCAACGATGTTAATATATATTCTTTTCAAAAACAATAATAATCAGTATATCATTTACTTACTTCATGTATTTCACGTTTATAATTTGATCTTTTCTGTGTTGATTTTAATTTACATGTATAGCAACAACTAGTTTTACAATGATCCGGATCACTTATTGATTGTTTATTCCGTTTAGGCATATGTTTATCAATAGTATTATAGATTATTATTATTATTACTTTACTTGATTGAAACTATCATAACATAAAGGCAAATATAGATTTAAAAGAAAAATTTTTAAAAAAACATTTCTCCGATCAATTTCAAAGAAAAAAACAATCATGGTATGACGTAATCTATAGTTTCCATGTTCAATCATCAATGTTTCATATCACGAATAGCATAGATACAATTTTGTTGTTGTTGTTGTTGCTGTGATGGGAAATATTCTATCTAATTAATCGATTATATTCCATATAATTTGAGGAATAAAAATGAAATATGTTAGATAAATCAATGAAAAACATTTGAGCTCAACAGTATTTCAGTTTGTTTGTTTGTTTTACTATGACATAAACATTTTACAGATGAAACAAGATTGTTGTTAAGATTAATTCATGATTATAGTATGATAAATAAATGAACATTTGTTACTATGCTGATATATATATTTATATAAATCTATAATCCAATAAGCTGAAAAGAATATGAAAATAGGATTGGTGCGTGTTTATTTTGTTTGTTTTTTTTTCTTGTTTTTTTTCTTTTTTTTTGTGTGTTTTTTCGATAACCTTGAAATCGAATAGCTATTCCCGCTTTTTGTTCAAGGTCATATGAAACAATTTTCTATAACCAATCAGTGTTTAATGATGGAGAAAATCATGAATAGTCAGGCAAAACTAGACAGTGGACTAGTAATCATAATGATAATAATTCACATGCAAATCTAGTTGCAACAAGGTTGTTTCTATCTTCTCTTGTTTTTGTTGTGTTTTTTTTTTGTTGGCTCCTGGAAACAAAATGTGGTTGATTTAAACATTGAATATTTTGCATAACTAAAATGTAAAATGAAATGGTTAGTCTGTTGTTTGGTTGTTTGTTTGTTTGTTTTAGATGGAGCCAAACATAATAATAGATATTCATGAAATATGATCCATAAAAAGTGGGTTTTGTGAAGATTGTAGTATTTTAATAGTTGAATTCGCCACGGAATACCTGGAAGTACTAGATGGTCATTTCGTCCTAGTATGTAATTCTTCAACAATGTGCATCCACAATCTCGCATGCAAGAATCGAACCTAGGATCTTCTGTTTCATGGGAGAAACTTTAACCTTCAGAATGCTGAATTATTAAAAGGGGTATTTTGTGGATATCATAGCAATTTCATTAGTTGAAATCATGAGGTAATTGAAGTTAGACCACAATGGAATACCTGAAAGCACTGGATAGCCATCATTATGGGTCCAATGATCCAATCAAGCGATAGAGAAAACTTATGATAAAGGTGATTTATTCATTATTACTCATAAAAAAATCTAGTAATGTTTTCTGTAAGATATTCATTACAACTGGAATGTTAAAGTTTACATCATTGATTGATATTTGTTAGTTCCAGACATAAATAGTGACAAGTGTGGTTCTATCATATCGAGATGGTGGAGAAGATTTGTAGCTCAGATGGATGAGTTTGATTAGGTTTTGTTCTCTGAACTGGATAGTTTAATCGTGAAGATTTCATCGTTTTACTGAACGATACCATCACCACAAACTTCGGGTAGAAGTGAAGTGTTCGAATTGCTCCACATGTAGTTCATAGCTTGTCCTGCTGAGCCATTCTTTCCCAATGATAGTTTCTTTATCTATTTACATGATGAATATTTAAAGCATTAGCAATCAAACAATTTTTAGTTACCCTGTCACCATGTCCACCCGAAGTTTATTATCAGTATTATTGTGATTATTTTCATCATTGAGTAAAATAAGTATACATATTCGTGATTGTACAGCTTTGAAAATGAATTTACCGAAAAGAGAACACTTCACTAAACCAATGCTTCTTACCGTTCACTTCAACTTAATCATTGTCAGAAACAGACTATAGTTTCAATTCACTTAGTATTATTTGCTTATATCTTCCCACTGTTGTTTAAGATTACAACTGATCAGTCTCTTATTGGCATATGTGCATACTGTGTGTATTGCCTCGATATTGTGTTAATTCACAAGCATTCTAAACAAAGATGGATAGTGGCTAACAGTGGAACCTAGTTTGACGCGCGTTTTGTCCCATTTGTGATACATCAGTTGGATATACCTACATCCCAGACATGTTGATGTTTACTCTGGGACTCGAACTCATTACCATTCACTTCAAACACCATCGCGTTATCCACTTAGCTACTGAATCCAGACAGTCACCTCCTTATGCAATAGATTGAAATTGAAATTCGCTTGGTATTATCATCCATCTTTACTTATAAAGACTACAATTTAATTCAGATTTTCATATAAACTTATTGATTATCATAACAGTAGACAAACACTAATCAAACCAGTCGTCATCATGAATATTATGGATAAAGTCGAATATTTTTAAGATCTAGACAATGTTAATTAAGTAATTTCTTAATTATTTAATGATGTAAGTTTATCTATGAAACATCATTTATGTTACCATCATCGATAAGATCTAAATTAAAAAGAATAAAATCGATAAATAATTTGATCATCCATATTGAAAGCATAATGACAGTTGATTATTATTATTAGTCATGTATAAAATAACTCCACTTGTAACTCTTCCATAGTTACTGCTGATCTCAAGCCCGGGTAAAGGAGAAGGGTTGAGCATGAGGTTAGCCACCCCGTCCCGTAGAAAATTGACTCACCTTTTAGCGATAATTCACTGATTCCAAGCACCTCCAAGTTGTATCTTCATATTTCGGAAGTTATTTGGAAGACTAGACCGATCTCTCACATTGTACGAGCATTCCATTTATCTAATTAAATGGTTGCTCTGGTTGTCAGAATAATAATAATAGTAATTGCTTTGATGAAATCATCCATAGTATTATGTAATCTTGTAAGTAACAAGAAGAAATCTTGAAATTTATAGATTATTCTATTAATACTATCATAGGTTACGTGTGAACACGATGAGGATGAAATATTGCATTCGCTACAATAGCGCTCGCCGTAGGACTTGTCGATAGATGTTGCTGTCTATAGTAGTTGGAGAGCTTTTTTAGAATATATATATGTATATATATAGAAAGTCCCCAAATGTCGAAGTAAGGCTGGAGGTGGGTTTAGTCCGTCTTCTCTCTACAAATGCTCTCACATGGCCACGGCTATACAGCCACCAACAGGTTAGTCCAACTCACTATCTTCTCGTGGCATTACTGTTATTTACGAACTTGGGAGGACGAAAAGCGAATGTCTAGCAGGACCCTAAACCGCGTTAGTGGACACGGAGCGTCCATCTAGAGGAATTGAAATGCTCTCATTGCCAACCGGTGCTGCAAATGGTATCCAGGATCCTGAAGGAACAAATGGTGTATGAACCAATTGTTGGTCACCCGTTGCCATGGGAATGCATCTCCTGAACTTGCGCCACTGCAGCATCCATCCACCAAATGGACGGATAAATGGCTAAACCTTTTGGATATAACAAACTTTGAAGATGTTAAGGTCAACTCACATCATAAAATAATATTCCATTTATCAAGAGATGGAAGTTTTGGAAAGTTAATTACTTCCTTCCTCCTGTTACCACCAATGGAGCATAGACCACCAACCAGCATTTTCCCATTCCCTCTATTATGAGCCTTCCTTTCTACTTCTCTCCAATTGTTATTCATTCTTCTCATGTCTGTTTCCATTTCTCGGCCTAATGTGTTCTTTGATATTCCTCTCCTCCTTTGGCCTTGAGAATTCCAAGTGAGGGCTTGCTTTGCGAAGCAGTTATGTGCCTTCCTCAATATGTGTTCTATCCACTTCCACAGCTTCTTCCTGACTTCTTACTCCGCTAGAAACTGCTTTGTTCTCTCTCACAGTAATTTGTTGCTGATAGTGTCTGGCCAACGGGTCCGAAGTAGACAACTTTCAATAAATACTTGTATCTTCTGGACCATGGCTTTCGTAGTTCTTCACGTTTTCACCCCATACAGTATAACTGTCTTGACATTTGTGTTGAAAATTCTGATTTTGGTGTTGGTTGACTGACAGTTGTTTTGAATTCCAGATGTTCTTCACTTGTAAATATGCTGCTCTCGCTTTGCCAATACACGCCTTCACATCTGCATCAGATCTACCATATTCATCAATCATGCTGCTCAGATATGTAAATGTTTTTACATCTTCCAAATCTTCTCCTTCAATTGTGATTTGATTGATGCATGTTGTGTTATATCGGCGAATCTTGCTTTTCCCTTTGTGTTTGTTGAGACCTATTGTTGCTGACGCTGCTCCTACACTGAACGTCTTCCCCTACTTTTGTTGCTGCGTGTGCCATAGAAGAGCCAAATCATCTTCACAGTCTAGAACGTCTTCCTGCATTCTATTAGTCCAGCTGCATCTTATCTGTCCATTATATCCCATGCACCCACCCCCCGAAGATGTTGACTTCTTCATGATCCAATCGATCAACAGTAGAAAAAGAAAATTTAATATTGAAAAGTATCATGGTTTAAAATGAAGCTTTAACAAAAATCGAAACACACATAAAATCATTCACATTCCATATATCATCCAAATTTCATTTTGTTTCTATGCCAATTCATTCATAGATTTGTTTATATAAATCATATGATCTTAGTTGAAAACTATCACTGAGTATTACACTTGTGATTACATAACCATATTGATTCATGTGAATGATGTTTACAAATTAGATTAGGTAGAATAATTAGTGAAGAATGTCTACTGTTGATTTATGTCAACTATTTTAAATTTTATAATGGAATTTTATTCTAACAAGACAAGTATAAAGAGACAGGTATCTACCTCAGTACAATGGAAGATGGTCGCGCGATTTCGTTGAGGTCAGACATTAACACCATTTGATGTCGGCTCAGTGGTCTAGTAGGTTGAGCGTCCGTGCGCGAGACTGAAGGCCCTGGGTTGGTATCCCGCGAGCGGGATCATGGATGCGCACTGGTGAGGAGGCCCACGATAGGACGAAACTGCCGTCCAGTGCTCCTAGGTTTTCACTGATGGTCTAACATCAATCGGTTCATGATTTCACTCAAAAATATGATGGTCTGCACAACCCCTACACTGATAAAAAGAAATCCACTGATCAGATTGAAAGGCAAACATAATGATGACTGTGGAACACTTGAAATAACAATTTATTTGTCTATATTCTGAGATTCATGTGAGAAACTGTTGTAACGGGTGGACTGCAGGTTTTCATAAGCAGACTTTATATCGATCGAATCAGTGACACGTAAAACACGTAAGGATGACCTAGAATCCCGATTGGTCCCGCTTCCCTGTCTAGCCCAGCCAGTTGAGTCTAGAACGCAAGTCACAGCCTCTGAGTTATGAATCGTTATATTTCAAACATACTCTGTTTATATACTAACCAAACAGACCACATCCTACCATAAAAATAGAAAACAACATCTGTACAATATTTAACGAGTGAAATAAATAATGGCCAATAGGGAATGCCCATTTAGAGTCCAAGGACATCATTAGACTTAACATGATAATTATTGGTATATTCCTCAGCATCCTTAACAGAAACAATGACTGATAGTGTTAGATCATTCACAATTAATTGATCATTTGGTAGGTGATCTATGTCATTTATATCAGGTTCTTCTTATTATAGATCAAATCCTATCGACCAAGTTGCAATGTTGATTTGTACTACGTTGAGATAATATGTTGGTTGGAGGTAGTCGACAGGAATCCCTGAACCCAAGTTTCGTGCTATTTGGCACTCGTCAGTAAGGTGCACGTGTCATCTTGAGGGAACGGATGTTAGAGGTGAGACAAGTTTTATCAGTTCCATCGGATAATGATCATTCAATGTAATGAGTCGGTTGAAGTTTTAAGGTAATGGTTGCGAACGTAATAGTCTAGTCTAAGTGTTTACCAAAAGACATGAAAATTTTGGGTCTGATCCGTGCTGCGTTAATTAGTGTGTGTACCACTGAAGAGCTCCGTCCTAGACTCAAACAGTTTTCCAGTGTTTAGAAGTATTCAATATTTGTCAAAGGCTATTTCATGGTGTGAATAATAGTGTAGAAAGCTGAACATAAATATTTGTGGTACTACTTAAAAATCCATCTGGTGAAATCAATAAGAAAGGTATTTCAATCATCACATAACTCACCTTTATACCATCGGATGATAAATACTTTGTCATAATTGATTAGTTCTCTGTGTGTTTGAATTCAATCAACTGCTTCTCAAAAACTAGATATGTGGGTCGTTTATCAAAATCGCTTCATTGTCATATCTGAGAGAATCATTCATAATGATTTAGCAATGAAAAATATCGATTACTTATATCTTTTGTTTTGCATTATGCAATAGACTCAAGCTTATCCATTGATGCCAATAACTAGATTTACATGAAGATTAAGAGAGATCCTTAGGTTACAGTTGATTCTGGCTGCATACGCGTGGAAGAGCGGACTCTTCCCATCCTTGACGGTACCAGGGCATTTTAGGGTATGGTTGGGAGCTACCAGTTGGATCCAGAACATGCGTTTTGCCCTGTCCAAGACTTGTCAGCTGAATGTACCTGCATCTCGAAATTGTTCATTCCGGAAGTCGAACTCAGTACCGTTCGCTTCAGATGCCATCTTATTATTCACTTGGACATTATTGATCATAAGTTCATTGTTAGTCTTCAAACGCCTGAAATATTTACTCAGTAGTACGTGGTGTGTTTTTAAATCAGATCTTTCAATTAAATTTAGTGATTTAATAAACAGCCAAATCCTAATGTTCACAAACCAATTTACTTAGATACTTACACCTGTTACCGTTCTTGTGTTCACCTACCAAGAATCTCTAGCCAAATCTATTATGACCTTTCATTTCCAGTTATAATAAGGTTTCACACGTGACCTTGGTATCTACCTCTAGTTGCCGTTGCCATATGTTCTTTGGTTTGTCTCTTTACCTTTCACCTTGAAGATTTCAATTTACAACTGACCATAAATTATATCGTATCGACCCCCAGAGTCTTTTCCTAATAACCTTAACTGGAAATTGGTTTATTCTTAGTCAGAGAAGAATATTTCCGATAGTCTCTGGTCAATAGATCTGTAGTGAATTATGTAGACAATTGTTTATTTATTCATGTATTTTTTTAATGTTGTTAGTAGAGTTGTTGTCAAGGTTTCAGCAGGTCATGTAACAGTTGAAAGATTGAAGTTTAACTTCATGATGCATTTAGAAAACTGAACAAATAAGACTGACAGCTTTATGAAAATGTAAAGGACTTCAGATCTTTAGTATAATAGGAGACTGGCTAATAGTAGAATCAGAAACTTAGGTTTCGTCCGATTTGAAACTTGTTAGATGGATGTGTGATGTATGCTACTTATTTTCATAGATATAAGTAGTATGTAACATCAATCACCATTTAATCGAGTTCATAGTTTTGTAAAGGATGTCATCATTTACAGATTAAATCAGTTTAGATTGATGATGAATAGTCCTCTGAATTTCACCTTACAATCAAACCAATACTATTCGAATAGATTACTCCATCATTTGCTTAACATTATATCGTTATTGATGTATTGAGTAACAAGAACTGTGTCCTAGAAAGTTTCACTAGGGACATCAAGAATGTCTTATACCTCGTTAGGTTTACTTTACAGGGAAATTAAGAATAAATATTGTAAAAGTTACTTAATCTTAATCTAGTGTGGTGTTATCTGATTTCGATGGAGTAAATTTGGATCTGTAGTTGTCATTTCTAACTTCATTACTGTAGCCTGCTTCATGTATAAATGATCTTTTCACTTATTCCACTGATTCTTTCCAGGTAGTCTTGTTTAGAATTGGCTATGTTTTTAGGTTTTGTTGCGTTCATGTTAGACAACCGCTGAAAACCTGGGAAAACTGGACGACCATTTCGTTCTCGTATGGGACTACTCAACAGTGCGCACCCACAATTCCACACAGTGGATTCGGACCTAGGACCTCCCGACTCGTGTGCGAATGCTTAATCTCTAGACCAATGAGTCGGTATCCAACGGCGTTAATGTCTAACTCCAACCAACCCGCGATATTGCACGACCATCCTTCCGCGTATAGAATCGTCGATACGTGCTGATGAAGAGTCATAGCCTATGAAGAAATGACCATCGATTGTTTCTAAAATTCTAATGGTGGTCTAATATTGATCGATTAATAATCCCAAACAGAACTCAACAATCTCTAAAACCCTTTACTGATAATTTGTTGTCTTCGTTCTTGTAACAATATCTAGGAAGATAGTCAATTGCAAACAAGATGATTTGAGTAAAACAACTGACCAGTGCTTCATAGTTCTTTTACCTTAAGTATATCTACCATCTGGTACTTTGGATTCAATGGTTTATGGATATACCGGCTATCTTACGAAAATGGATACACCGTGAACCTTCATAAACCAATGTTACACCACAAGGAATTAAACATACATGGTTAATCATTTTAAAAATATATTGGTCTAACGGTTGGTTGAGTGTGGTCAGAGGATTTCAGTGATAATATCTCTTAAGCAGAAATTGTATTAGGCAAATTCAAATCATATAAGAACCTCTAGTTCTTTAAGATTATAGAGACGCTTTACTGATAAAATCACTATAGTACGAAGTGTTTATTAGTATTATTGGCTTGATTCAATATGATGTGTTTTGTAAAATATATAATTCTTATAATAAAGCCTGGCGCAAGACTAATAGTTCCTGGGTTCGAATCTCGCGGGGTGTGGGATCGTGGATGCGCACTGCTGAGGAGTCCCACACCAGGACGAAACGGCCGTCCAGTGCTTCTAGGTTTTTCATGGTGGTCTAGCTTCAATTGATTCATGATTTCAATCGAAAAATTTCAACAAGTTATCGCTTCTTATTTCTTGATAGATCCCTGAAGACACATGCTGAAATCTTGTAGTGATATTGAACAATCGTCTTCAATTGTGATTACGTTATAATTACGATACATGTTTAGACTTAACAGGAATCAAAGATAGTCCACCTTGTCAATTAGCGGTAGGAAGTTACATGTTAGCAGTTCAGGAATCGTCATTTGAACAATCTTTATTCTTTTCGGTGGATATTGCAAGCAACCACAATATCTTTCATTGGACTCTTTTGTAACTTGAACACCTAGAGGTCGTAACCCGATCGTTGTTACTACCTTGACGTGGTGGTCGGGCTTGCCTATCGTGATGAAGCAACCGAGCTAAATTGGCTGGAATAACCGTTCCTCAAGGTCCTACCATGTCAGACAGGTCGGTTGAAGAGCGGTAAGACTAAAAGCAACAAACCCAAGGTCCGAAGGCGAAGTCGTACTGCTGACTGTACAGAGGTGTGACAGCAATAAGGTGTTTCCTTCATACAACCAGCATGACAGCGATGCTGCCTTTCCACAAGGAGGGGTGGGGTTGGAAAAGGTCGACCCCGAAAATGCACACCTCGCCTTATCCCATAGATATCCGTCTCCGGCGGTAAGGTCTCAACAAGTACGGAGCTAACACAAAAATTACCCATAAAATGGTCGTATGTGACCGACCTCAAGCAATTGTCCCTTGAGCAATGTGGTCACACTCTCAGGTCACTAAGACCACCTCTAATCCAATTTCCTTTTCAGGTACCTCTAGATGAACCCTTCTACGGTGTCGGCAACCGGGAAGTGATAACCGCCCTAGTACCTCTAACAGCACTCTTCAAAGGTCGTAAACTTTTTACAAACACATTCGAATAGGTTATGAGACTAAATAGGCATAATGATGTGTTAAAACAAGCATAAAAAATAGATAACTTGTTGAAATATCTAAATAGTAGCGGGGGGGGACTGGTAACTCAGATATTCAAACAAACCGCGTTGCAGATTGTTTTCAACTATTTGACATTCATACTACTTATTATCTACCCAGTTGTATACAACGTGTAGATGTCTATATGCATTTAATCCTTATAATCCAATGACATAATAAAAGTTTCCCCAATTAAGCTAATAAAACGAAGAAAACAACTAAATAAAACAAAACTGGCGTCAACCACAAAAGAAAACAGTGATGAATAATGTGCAATGAATTGTAGTTTCAAGCAAATTACGGGTTAAACATTTGATTTATATGTATACGTTTTGTCAAAAGGGTTTTATGGTCTTAATGCTACTACCACCACTACTACTAACACTACTACTACTACTACTGTTACTACTACTACTACCACCACTACTACTAATACTATTACTCTACTACTGCTACTACTACTACAACTACTACTACTAGTAGTAAGAATAATAATAATAATAATAAATCACATCTGTTTAAATTGTAAATGATTGGCGTCAATTGTGTCTTGCGGCTAGTAGATGATTGACTTACAATTAAATCAGATTATATTAACCGACAATTTAGAAAAAAACTGTTCTACAATGAATACTTATAATAGTTTATAAGATATAATTGCCGATACATCAGTTTAGTAATTAAAAAGCGTGAAAGGATAATTTGCTAAAACTGTATTCTTTATAGCCGAAGTACGACAGCAGCTCCACGGAAATCAGTCTTTGTTGTCCGACCTGCGTCCAATGTGTTTCACTGATCCAAAGCACCATCAAGTTGTATCTTTTCATTTCTGCAGCAACTTGGATGATTCTCCCAGTCTTTCACATTGTACGAATATACCATGTACCTAAATTAATGGTTGCTCTGGTTGTTTGAAGGAGCATCAACCTCGTGACTTCCGAAGGAACTCGGCTTTCATTATGAGACTTGATAACTCTTCTAAATGAAGACCTTCTAACTCCCAAGGCAGAGTTTAAATAGTTTGAGTTATTTTTTGGTTAGTGTTTTTTTTTAGCAAGTTAGTTTTCTACAGGATAGGGCCGCTAATCCCATACTCAACCCTCCTCCTTTACCCGGGCTTGAGACCGGCAGTAGCCCCAGAGGCGCTCCAGGCGGAGTTTTGGTAAAACTGTAGGATTAAAAAAATTAACTCTTGGGCATTTCGGATGAAATTCATTATACAGTAAAGGATAATTTCTATTAGTATTGGTTGTTTAAATCTTTTCGTTGATTCTTGGGACTGTATTTGATCTTTTTTTTGGTATGTATGTGTCCTATGTGAATTGACTCGATACTGTCAGCAAGTCACCAGGATTATAAGCAGATATGGATGGCGGCTAACAGTTGGATACTGGACGGTAGGTTTATCCTACTGGGTTCCGGTCCTGAAGTAAACATCAACACCGGGATGAAGGTAGATCCAACTGACGAGTCCGAAAATAGAACAAAACACTCATCCTTGATCCAACCGATTGCCACCTTCTAACTCAACCGTGAAGGATAGTTTGACTGTATTTCGTATTTTGACTTATTTCGGTAACGATTTGACCATCTAGCATTTAGAAAACACTAAGCCTCTTAGCGCCAACATGTTATGTGATTGTGGACAATAAATAACGTGTAGAGAAAGTATAGAATCAAGGGTTGAAACAGCTTTACACCATAGTGTGAGCTGATTGAGGACTTCTATATTAAGTGGCATATTTTTTGACAGATCAAGTCTAGAACTTCAACAGATCAGTGTTTTATCGATTAAGTTGATGTTGTAGACACAATTTATTACTTGTACTACACTAGCAGATGTTGCTGATGTGTCAGCAAAGTATTGATATCTGTACTGTGGAATAATGCGGTTAGAAATACTGCTAAATTTGTATGCTTCCGTCGATGGGCTTAGAGGAATCATCGAAATTGAGAAAACTGTTGTTTACAAAAAGAAGTAAGGGGTAGAAGAGATAAAATAGAGTAAGTACTTACTTACTTACTTTCACCTGTTACTCCCAATGGAGCTGAGACCACCAACCAGCATTCGCCAACTCACTCTATCTTGGGCCTTCCTTCCTAGTTCTATCCAATTGTTATTCATTCTTCACATGTTTGTCTCCATTTTTCGGCGTATTGTGTTCTCTGGTCTTCCTTTTCTCCTTTGTCCTTGAGTAGTAGAGTAGGAAAACAACACTTTTTTTCAAGCTTACTAGACATGTTTTTATAATAGAAGATCGTATGTTGCAGGAATTTCATTTTCAAATAGAATAACGTTAATCTAAAAGCTTTTTTCAACTGTGAATGAAAGTTGGCCAGAATATTTGTAGCCCTCTATAGTTAAAAATTAAGTGAAATTTAGATCATTGTCAATAGCGTAAACAGAACGTTCTCTTAGCAATTTCTAAATAATCCAGATATCTCTGTATTACAGGTGCGACCACTTTTGCCTGATTTTTATTCAGAATCGTCTGTACTCAATGAACTGACTAATATAGTTGAAGTTAGATACTATACACCGTCGGATGCCGGACAGCTCAGTGGTCTAGAGGTTAAGCGTTCACACGCGCGACCTACAGGTCCTGGGTTCGAATATCGCGGGGTGATATCTTGGGTGAGCGCTGTTGAGGAGTCCTACAATAGGACGAAACGGGCAGCCAGTGCTTTTGGGTTTTCCATGAAGGTTTAGCTTCAATTGACTCATGATCTTAACCATTGAAGTCACTGATATATATATATATTGGTGTTTGGATCTTCCTATTGATGTTCAGGATTATAATTAATAGGTCTATTTGGACATATATGCATTTTGTCCACATTGTCTCGATATTGACAATAAGTTACAAAGATTTCAAATAGATCAGATTGCATATACACCAACAAAGAAGATTGAGCATTTGTAGTGGTTATCTGAACTTAGTAGCTATGTGGATTACGTGATGACATTTGAAACGATAGATACTGAGTTCGAGTTTTGAAGTGAACATTAACAAATGGAAGTTAGGCATAAATAGCTGATGAATCCGAAATAGGAATAAACGTACATTCTAAATTTCACTGCTTGGTACCGTTTATCTCTACTTAAAACTATAACATTTATCAGAAATCAAAATAGATTTTTATCAAATTGAGGGTTTTTGTGGAAATTGCAGTAATTTAATAGTTGAATTGATGAGTCGATCCAAACTAGACCAACGCTGAAAATCTGAAAGCACTGGATAGTCGTTTCGTCCTAGTATGTGACGCTTCAGTAATTCATATCCACAGTCTCGCACGCGGAACTCGAACCCATAGACTTAGAATATACGTTAGATTTTAATTTTTTTCCAAATTTACAGATCACATTATACACAATGTGAGTTTTATTGAGTTCATGAACAAATCAACCGTCAAAAAGCTAAAACTACTGGATGGTTGCTTCATTCTAGTATGGAATTCCTTAGCCTGAGTGCCCTGTTGATGGATAACGTAATAATACCACTAATCAGAGAACAGTGAATTATCGATCGGACCAAGGACGCGTAAAACACGTACGATCAGCCTATAGTCTTGATTGGTCCTGCTTCTCGCCTAGCCCTGCCTGTTAAGTCCAGGATACTAATCTCAGCCTCTGCGATATGAATCATTTATTTCAAATAGACTGGGTTTATATACCAAACAGACAGACCACATCGTACCATAAAATAGGAAACAATATTTGTACAAGATTTGGCCAAATGTGGGAGGTAGTGACTAATGGAGAGAGAATAATTCAAGAATGATAAGTCGTATAATAACAGTCTGTAGGTCAAAATAAAGCTTATAATTAGAGGCATATGAATATGAATAGTTCAGTTACATAACAATTATACGATAAAAAATATACGTTTAATATTGGTCCATAAAAGGATCCCAAAGTTACCATTAATTATGCTTATCGGGATTTAACACCGTGAGAATTTGTGACCTCGTACGTACGAAATGAACCAAAGACTTTCAGTCTCTTGTACGCGGATGCTTAACCTTTAGATCAATGAGATGGCATATCATATTCAGGGTCTTGGATTCCCAATGCTGAGGAATCTCATACTAGGAAGAAACGGCCTTCCAGTACTGCAAGGTTTTTAATAGTTGTCTAATGTTGATTAGCTCATGATATCATTACAAATGAATCGTGAATCGTGGATGCGCACTTCTGAGGAGTCCCACAATAAGACGAAACGACCGTCCAGTGCTTCTAGGTTTTCAATGGTGGTCTAACATCAGTCGATTCTTGATCTCAGTCAAAAACTTTATAATCTCCACAACACTATACTGACACGTGAATGTTTAACCATAATATCAATGAGCTGGCAGGGTCGCGGATTCCCACTGCTGAGGAATCCCATACTAGGACGAAATGGCCATCCAATGCTGCAAAGTTTTTAATAGTTATCTAATATTGATTAGCTCATGATATCACAACAAATGAATGATTTGATATTGATTCATTAAAACAAAAACTGACTATATTCATAGAGACAATCCAGTTGTCATGTTAAATATATTTTACCTATAAAAATACTTATATATATATGATTAGATATTATCTCATATGTTGTGTTAAAAGTTATTTCCGTAGTGATAAAGCATTTCCTAGTTTACAATTGATTATCTAATTCACAAAGTTTTGGTCAGATTCTATTTGTTTTATGATCGTAATAGCGATCAATGCATTGAACAAGAAAATAAGTATATATTACTGATAATGTAATAAGTAGTTTTTACATGGTATCCTGACAACTAATTTCAACCGTTTAATATTGTCTCCATTCCATGGTTTCCATGGTTTTCTGAACGTCCCCAAATGCCCTTGTACGGCCGAGAGTGGGGAGGATCCGCAATCCTTCTCGAAATGCTCTCATATGCCCACGCGTACACAGTCTCTGCCAGGGGAGTACTATTAACTGCTTCCTCACATCACGGGTGTTGTTTACGATATTGAAAGGACGAAAAGCGAATGGCGGGCAGGAGCTTTATCCGGGTTGATAGACACGGTGAGTACACCTAGGGAAGTTGGAAAACCCTCATTCCAAACCAATGGTGCATATGGGCTCCAGTATTCTGAAAGAACAAATGGCGTATGAACCAATTATTGGTCCCCGTGGGACTGTATCTTTTCACGATGCTCTACTGACTTGTGGGTCAGACCTTTAGGTCAAAGGCTCGGAATATGGCCTCCTAAGAAAACCACCTGCTTTGGTCTGGGCACACGAGTATTATCACAGCCCACACACAAATAAAATGAAATAAATAAATAATAACGATTTTTGGACTGATTTTGTGATTATAGTTAATTTATGTTGTGAATTTAAAATCTCTAGTGTTTTTTTTAATGAGTCTACAATATAAGTCAACAAATGTAGGAGAAGACGATCAGTGCAGAAGCAGCCTCATCAACAATAGGTCTCAACAAACACAAAGGGAAAAGCAAGATTCTCCGATGTAACACAACATGCATCAATGAAATCACAATTTGACGGAGAAGATTTGGAAGATGTGAAAACATTTACATATCTGAGCAGCATCATTGATGAATATGGTAGATCTGATGCAGATGTGAAGGCGTGTAGAACATCTGGAATTCAAAACAACTGTCAGTCAACCAACACCAAAATCAGAATTTTCAACACAAATGTCAAGACAGTTATACTGTATGGGGTGAAAACGTGAAGAACTACGAAAGCCATGGTCCAGAAGATACAAGTATTTATTGAAAGTTGTCTACTTCGGACCCGTTGGCCAGACACTATCAGCACTAAACTACTGTGAGAGAGAACAAAGCAGTTTCTAGCGGAGTAAGAAGTCAGGAAGAAGCTGTGGAAGTGGATAGAACACATATTGAAGAAAGCGCACAACTGCGTCACAAGTCTAAGGGAGAAGAAGAGGAAGATCAAAGAACACATTGCACCGAGAAATGGAGACACATATGGAAAGAATGACCGAGAATCGGATAGAACCAGAAAGGACGGCCCAGGACAGAGTGAGTTGGATAATGCTGGTTGGCGGCCTATGCTCTATTGGGAGTAACAGGCGTAAGTAAAAACATGTTAACAATATAGGCCATATTATTGTGAACAAGAATACAACTGGGGACAACCGAATGTATTTGCACACGAAATTATAAAATCTCATAGTGGAATCTGAGATTCAGTAGCCAAGTGGATAACGCTATAGCGTTTGTTGAAATGAACGGTACTGGGTTCGAGTTCAGAAGTGAAAATCAACTCTGGGATATAGGCACATGCAACTAACGAGTCCCAAATAGGACAAAGTGACTCTTGTCCTTTACATTGTTTTCTATTTCAAAAATGCATCTTATACACCGAATCTCTTGTATCAATGTAGTGGACGAGAACATAGGTGCGGGTTCTAAGTTAGGGCTTGCCTTGTGATGCAGTTTGGTGATTTCCGTAATGTATGTCCTATCCACTTTCAACGTCTTTTCCTGATTTTCTTTTCAACTGGAAGCTGATTTGTTCTTTCCCACAATGGGCTGTTGCTGTTGGTATCCGGTCAACGGATATCGAGTATCCTGTGTGGACAACTGTTTATAAAAATCTGTACTTTTTTAATGATGGTTGTGGTAGTTCCAAAGTTTCAGGTCCATACAGTAGAACTCTCTTGAAGTTCATATTGGAGATTTTGACTGTGATATTGGTTGATAATTGTTTTGATTT
Organism: Schistosoma haematobium; assembly: GCF_000699445.3. Lineage (NCBI taxonomy): Eukaryota > Metazoa > Platyhelminthes > Trematoda > Strigeidida > Schistosomatidae > Schistosoma > Schistosoma haematobium. The sequence goes on along the minus strand of NC_067202.1, from coordinate 16,585,137 downwards.
CTATATGTTCATCGATTGTATGAATGACATTCTAGGCATAATCGTAATATTGTGAATATTGAATCCATGTAATCCAAATATACCTAACTGTTTAACCTTCATATATTCCATTTAAACTACGAATAGTCGAATAGAGAACTTAACATTAATATTCAACACATGAATAACAACAGAATTTACTTACTTACTGGCTTCCTTACGCCTGCTACTCCCAACAGAGCATAGGCTGCCAACCAGCATTCTCCAACTAACTCAGTCCTAAACCTTCCCTTCCAATTCTATCCAACTATTGTTCAGTCTCCTCATGTCTGTCTCCATTTCTCAGTGTAATGTATTCTTTGCTCTAGCCTGGAACTCCCCTCTGGGGTTACTGCCGGTTTCAAACCCAGATCGAGGTGAAGGGTTGGTCATGTAGTTAGCGACTCCATCTCGTAGAAAACTAACCCACCAAAAAAACGCCAATTCAAAATAGTAATTTAAGTTATTTGATATTAAGTTTTCTTATTATGCCCTTCGGTGAATAAGATAATAAGATCGGAAATAGACAATAGAATTAGTCTACTAAACAGAAAAAGGGACAAGATATTAGAAATGATAAGAAACAAATAAGAAAAAATCAGCCGCCAGACAATGTATTATAGGAGAACAAAATAGTTTTGTCATTAAGTGTATTGAGTATATACATATCCTTCAATGACATCAATAATGGGGAAAAGATTACGTAACTCATTAAACTATTTAGATTTACATATGAAATGATAACTCTAGGAAGTAAAGGACAGTAATACTTGACATCTGTATTCATTAGAACACATAAGCTAATTATGGTAATTGACAAACTTCTTTCTGTGAACTAAGAATAGTGATTTGTAAAGATGGTTGAATACATGAGTCGGTTTAAACTAGATCATCATTGATAACCTGGAAGTAGTGGACCGGATAAATGGTTGTACAACATCATGGTTAGATATTAACACCATTAAATATCAGCTTAGTGGTCTAGAGATTAAGCATTCATGTGTGAGACTGCAGGTTTTTTTGAGTTTGAGTCACGTATGAGGGATCATAGATGTGTACTACTGAAGAGCCTCATACTAGGACGAAACAACCATCTAATGCTTCCACGTTTTCAGTGGTGGTCTAACTTACATTGACTCATGAATTCAACTATTAAAATAAATTTCTTTAACTAAACTTACTTTTAAATCATTTACTGATCAATTGCAGTCTTAAACCTCAATGGGAAGATACAAGCCAAACAATACCAAGTGAATTCAAATTCACCCCATTGCACAAGCAAGTGGCTGTCAGGACTCAGTAGCTGAGTGGATAACGCGATGGCGTTTGAAGCGAATGTTACTGGGTTCGAGTCCAGGGTGAACAGCAACTATGAGATACAGGTACGTCCGGCTGACGAGTACCAAATAGGACGAAACGATCGTCCAGGATTCCACTGCTAGTCACTACCCATCATTGCTTACAGATAGCTTGCGAATTAAGGCAATATCGAGGCATACGCACAGTATGCACATATGCCAATAACAGACTGATCAATCGCAGTCTTAAACCTCAATGGGAAGATACAAGCCAAACAATACCAAGTGAATTCCAACTTCTAGTTGTCAAGTAAATTGATATCAGTTGATTTAAGGCAGTTTCCATGACCTATGTTTTGTGCTAGTTGATACTCTTCAGAATGGTGTGAAAACAAATTCGTTAACTGAGAAACAGTACCACAGTGGTGTGTGCTACTTATGTCGATATATATAAGTAGTATGTATAATTAACCAAAAGGGAAATGCCTGCAGACGGAAGGTTAAGAAGATTGAAGAAAAGGGAACGAGAACAAAGAATGATTGGTGTGGAAACAAAACAACAATGCCAACATGAGACTGGTGAATTGCAGTCCTAAACAGCAATGAGAAAGTACAAGTAAAACAACACCAAGTGAATTTAAACTTCACCTCGTTTCACAAGCAGCTGACTATCAGATTTCAGTAGATAAGTGGATTTCGCAATGGTGTTTGAAGGGAACGATACTGGGTTCGAGTCCCAGGGTGAAAGTCATGCAGATAAATTCTGATGACGAGTCCCAAATAGGATGAAATGTGCGTAAAACTAGATTCCGCTGCTAGCCACTATCCATCTTTGTGTATAATGCTTTTGAATTAAGGCTATATCGAGGCAATACGCACAGTATCAACATATACCAATAATAAACTGATCGATTGCAATTCTAAACATCAATGGGAAGATTCAAGCAAACAATTCCAAGTGAATATGCCACTTATGTAGACACATATAAGTAGTATTTAACACCAATCAAAAGTTGAATGTCTGACAGTATGAGGCTATGTAGATCGATTTGGAATATGACTTGGAAGAATCATACGGATTATGAAGGACAAATGATTTAAATTCGCAAATGAAGTATGCTGATAATTACCATATGCTCACTAATGGCTAGCTTAGTGAAGGAGTTCTCGGAGTTCTAGTAAGAATCAGTGACCATGTCAGGTAGAGACAGGTATCAACCTCAGTAGATTGTTTCAAGTTAGAGATTAACATCGTTGGATATCGGATAAATCAGTGGTCTAAAAATTAAGCATTCGCACACGAGACCGAAGTCCTTGGGTTTGAATCTTGAATCATGGATGTACACTACTGAAGAGTCCTATACTACGAAGAAACTGTGATCCAGTGTTTCCAGGTTTTCAATAGGCGCCTAACATGAATCGATTCACGATCTCAATCAAAAAGATACGTTTCAGCTAAATCCCTAAGCTGATTGACCATTCAACTAATAAAAACTAGTAATAATCTGATCATGAAGAATTTACAATTAAAGATTTCTTTCTCACTTATCGTCAGTCATTTATGTCACACCATAAATTGTACAAAAATCAATTGGCATGTTCAATTGCTTTGTTTGTTTGCTTGCTTTTCCGGTAATAGACATTTGAATATGTTTATTGTCCAATAGAAAGGTTATTTACAATAAAGAATTAGATAAAGAAATGAAGTGTAGAACAAACCGATAAGTCTTGGATTCGAATGTTGTGTGGTGAGATTGAGGATGCACACTGCTGAGGAGTCATGTGTACGAGGCATAAAACAACAGTTTTACATAGTTCTAAATCAATAAATGAACATTTCCTGGAGTTCTAGTGAAAAGCAGTGACCAGTGGAGTTTAACCGGGTCTATTGTGAGATAGTAACTCACTGAAGATAATTTTGGATGTGTCACTCAATTTCATGGATAAGTTGAAGTTAGACATTAACACCACTGAATGCCGGTCGACTCAGTGGCCTAGTGGTTAAGCGTTCGCGCACGACACCGACAGGTCCTGAGTCCGAGTCTTGCGAGGCAGGATTGTGGATGCGTACTGTTATGGAGGAGTTCCACTATAGGACGAAACGATCGTCCAGTGTTTCCAGGTTTTCCATGATGGTCTAGCTTCAATCGACTCATGATCTCAACTATTAAATAAAGCAGTCATTCAAACAATAAAAACAATGAAATTGGATGAATAAATTTAAACAAATAGATAATATCATTGTAACCAAATAGATTTATGGACAAACATGTTACTATGCAGTTGTTGATCTGACAGGAAAAAATGTGATTACCATTTGCAAAACAAAAATACGTTTTCAGATATACAGACTGACAATCATAAACAGAAAAGTGTGATATAATCAGGGAGGGATTAGTTGGAGATTGTAGTAATTTAATAGTTGAATTCATAAGTCCATTAAAACTAGACCACTATAGAAAACCTTGAAGAACTGAACTGTTGTTTCGTTCTAGTATGGGACTCCTCGGCAGTGCACATTTACGATCTTGCCCCGCGAGACTCGAACCTAAGATCTGTCGGTCTTGTACACGAACGCTTAACCTTTAGACCATTGAGCCGGCATTCATCGGTGTTAACATTTAACTTCAACCAATTCAACTGTGATATTTGGAGTATTTGAATTATTGCACAAACTAGATGAACACGGACGAATATATTGTATTTGGAATTCGAAATCAGACAGTCGTCAATTACAAAGGAAGCATTAGTCTATAAAAACACCACATAAAGTATAATTCACTATCCAAATCATTGTGATACTATTATGCTTAACGCATATTTGTGAAATATGATCACTGAGTAATGAGAAGATTAGTAGCTCTCTACTCTAGCTATCAAATTTGCAACAGATCTATCGGTCAAAGTAACATGTGTTCCACCTTCTCATATTAAGTGGTTGGAATCAGTCTTTAAGATAACCTAGAGAGAAAAAGAGAGAAAGTCTTTAAATTAGTTGGGAATCCTCAACTGTTGATATTTTTACAGGGAGTTGGACTGGTGTCAGTGTTAGTTATGCTACAACTGTGGTGTTCACGATTCGAGTGATATTCATTTTGTTTTCAACAATAAATTATGTTATGGTCATAAGAAAATCAGTGTTAAACGATCATTGGAAACCTGAAAGCACTGGATGGTCGCCTCGTCTCAGCATGAGACTCCACAGCAGTGCTCAATCATGATCCCACATGTAGGACTCGAACCCCGGAACTTCGAACTCGTACGCGAACTCTTCATCTAAAGACCATTGAACCAGTATTTAGTGATGGTTTAGGGTCCTGGCAGACATTCGCTTTTCGTCACCTCAATTTCATAAATAACAGTAATGCCGCGAGATGGTAGTGAGTTGGACTTACCTGGCGATGGCTATTTAAGCGTGACGATGTGAGAGCATTTGGAGAGAGGGGACGGACTAAACCTACCTTCAGCCTTACTTCGTCAATTGGGGGCTTACTATATATGTACATATATATCATCTAAAAAAGCTCTCCAACGACTATAGACAGCAACATCTATCGACAAGTCCTACGGCGAGCACTATTGTAGCGAATTAAATACTTCATCATCATTGTGATCACATGTAACCTCTGATAGTATTAATAAAATAATCTATAAATTTCAAGATTTCCTTTTGTTACTTGAATGATTACATAATACTATGGATGATTTCATTGGAGCACTTATTCTTATTATAATTCTGACAACCAGAGCAACCATTTAATTAGATAAATGGAATGCTCGTACAATGTGAGAGATCGGTATATTCTTGCAAATAACTTCAGAAATATGAAGATACAACTTGGAGTTTATCGGAATCAGTGAATTATCGCTAAAAAGCGAGTTAGTTTTCTACGGGACGGGGTGGCTAACCCCAAACCCAACCCTTCTCCTTTACCCGGGCTTGAGATCGGCAGTAACTATGCAAGAGTTACAGGTGGAGTTATTTTATACATGGATAATTATAATCACATATCATTATGCATTTGTGGACATGAAGAGTCCTCCTTGAGGAGTTGTAAAACCCTCATTTAAACCAGTGGTGCACATGGGCTCCAGTATCCCGAGGGAACAAATGGTGTAAGAACCAATTGCTGGTCACCGGTTACCATAGAACTGCATCTGCTGACGTCACTCTACTGCCTTGTGGATCAGACCTTTAGGTCGAAGGCTCCGAGTGTAATCCCGTAAGAAAACTACCTGCTTCTGTCTAGGCACTCGGGAAATATCACAATTCATATGTATTCAACTCCCTTTTATGTTCAAATAAATAAATAAATTCAAATATACATAACACCATCAAAATCATGACAAACAAAGAAGAAGAAGAAGAACATCCGATAGGTAGTTACAGATAAACAAATAAATAAATAAAAAGAAAATCAACAACTTAATGTATACTATTTAATAAACAAAGCACATACAATAAACTGTAAACAATTTTCCTCCTTTTTTTTCTGACAATTCGATCAGATTGTTCGTCTGTTTGTATGTTGCTATACTGAATTTTTGAAAACTGAAAGGATAGAAACACAGATGCCCATTAGTAAATGATCCTTATTATAAATTGAATTGTAATTGTGTTTTTTTTTACTGTTTCTATTTAAGGAAGATAGATTAGTAAAGTGTAGATATGCCAAATCTGTTCAGAAGACTATACTGACTTACTCTATATATGATACACACACATATACATATATGATTAGTTACAAGTGTATGAACTAAGTTTGGGGTAGATCCGTAAACTGATGAATCATTTAATGAAATAATCCTTATTTTATGGAGAATGGTGATTATTATTGTTTATTTTTTTCGGTTTAATTTCTTTATTATGATATGAGTTTATTTAGGAGTAATATTTAAAGGCATCAATAGCCGACTTAAGGTATCCTCGAAGTATTTTTGAATAGTAGGCGTAATTTTACATGCTAAATTAGGCGGTCGATGAAGATCGAACTAATCACTTACTCTGTCGAATGATTGATTAACTCGGGTTTTACCCGGGGCTTATTTAACCTCACCGGACCACCTGATGTATATGCTTATGTATAAGAAATTACAAAATTCCTCAACTTTATGTAGTTCATGTGTGTAGGTATATGCAAAGGGTTCGCGTGTGGTGTCGTGCAATGGAAATGTTAGCTGAAATGTTTACTGCCCTATGCTTAATAAAGTCAGCAGCCTAATCTGTCAGGTTGAAGACATAATAAAAGTGTATAATAGCAAATACTAGGGAGAGGCAACCAAAGACCTCTCCAGAGAGAATGCTCGTACTTACGTGTGTGTCAGGAAGTACTGGGATGGTAGCCATGTGCTGAATGTCACGCATGTATTGTGTAAGAGCAATCTGTTGTAGCAAATACGTTTCAGTGGGAGTGGTGAACATCTACCCTCCCAAATCAATGAATATATCTTTATGTATAATATGGGATAAAACCTGTGCTACCAATGTGCACGTAACGTATATTTGCTAACAGGTAGGTCTACCTATACATATATATATATATATGCCAAGGAATACTTGAATTAAAGTTCATGTATTACCTAGTATGCAGTAGACTATACCTATGCTGTACTTGCTCTTCTTACGATACCGAGATACACGGAAAGACTTGTGGGGCTACGGTTCCTCACAAAAAAATACACACATGTAGTGAGTTTGTGAGCCTTAAAAGCACGTAACCCATTTTAGAAGGGTCAACTGAGGCCTCTTCAGAAAAGGCTTTACCAACCAATCTGGCTGGAACACCAACAGTAATATATGAAACTAGTAAACTATATCCAGAGTCAGACTCATACTGCAAATGATCGATGGTGGCCCATTATCACAAAATATTTGAGATTAGAAATTTAAGCCAATCAATATCAACCCTATGGTCTGAAGTTTATGTGTTCACCACAAGTCCTGGATTTGGTCACTGATTGATTTCTGAATATACACAATTAACGGGTCTCCAACTAGGGTTAAACAGACAACCAAGGTGAGTGTGTGACTGGATATTTTAAAATCTCCCCAACACTCCATAGTAAGAAGTTATATCAGTTTTCTTTAAAGAACATGGTTTTATGAGTTGACAATTATGATAACGAATTGTCGATCAATTGATAAACGAATGTAAAACTACATCCTATCTTAAATTATACTCTTACTTGATAATAATTACGTGTTCGACTGTGTTCCCTTGATACTAGTGGGAACATAATTCTTTTATTTAAGACCACTATGCATACAACTTGACATTGGACTAAACTAGACCAATGAAGTTAATCTGTGTCGAGTGTGAGGCAGTTAGCTACCGAAGATAATTATAAGGTTGTTGAGCAATATCGTGAATTGGTTGAAGTTAGACATTCATACTGTTGGGTGCCGGATTAATAGTCTAGAGTTTAAGCGTTCACGCGTGAAACCAAAGGTCTGAGTTCAAATCGTACGTGTGGAATCGTAGATGCGCATTGATGAGGCATCCCACAATAGGATGAAACTTCCATCAAATGCTTCCAGGTTTTTTAATGCTGGTCCAATATTGATCGATATGATGATCTTAATCAATAACTAAACAATCTTCAAAAGCCCTTTACTGATAATAGTTCTTTACACTTCTTTATGAATATAAATTTCAAGATAGATCAATGGAATAGGCCAGTAATCATATTTCAGTATCTCAATTCTATTCAAAGTTTGTTTGAATAATGATGTAATCTAGACAAATCTTGATTACACTATTCAGATCAGAGAATATACCTACATTTTGTATTGATTATAATTTATATGAATTAATGGTTGAAACATTCAAATAATCTAAATGGAATAAACGTTACTACGAATAAATCAATGACGTAATTCAAGCAACTAGTACCAATGAATGAATTACGGTATCATCTTTATCTCTAAGGGGACAATATGTAAAAAAAAGAGAGAACAGAAATTGTCGTCAAGGCACTGTTTGTATCTATGCATTCATTCATTCATTCATTCATTCATAACATGATTTATACCCTTAAATGTAGCTGTTGAAATATATACATATATATACATGTATATCAATGCAATGAACATATAGCATGTATAGAATAGGAAGATTTTTAGTTTATTTTATACAAAAGACATTCCATTCTTCTTTTTTATGAAACAGCTTTATGTATTAAAGACTTGATATGATATATAGTTTAGAACTATATGACAGAATACATAATGTGTTGTAGTTATCTTGTCTAATGGATACTTTTTTCTATAGTGGATAGGTATGGGGAGATTATTTTAAATTAAAATTGGTATACATTTACTTGGTGTTATTTTACTTATTTACTTACTTACGCCTATTACTCCACGTGGAGGAGCATAGGCTGCCCACAAGCACTCTCCATTCAACCCTGTCCTGGACAGTCTTTTCCAGATCTTTCTAGTCATTATTTATCTTTTCCATTTCTCCTTCTATTTCCAGATGTAATGTGTTCTTCGGCCTTCCTCTTTTCAGATTCCCTTCACGACTCCAAGTTAGGACTTCCCTCGTGATGCAGATTGATGATTTGCATAATTTATGTCCTATCCATTTCCATTGTTTTTTTCCTAACTTCCTCTTCAACTGGGGGTTGGCTTGTTCTCTGCCACAGTAGGCTGTTGGTGATGGTATCCAGCCAATAGATGTTGAGCATGTTGCGTAGACAACTATTTATAAATACTTGTACTTTTTTCATGATGGTTGTAGTCGTTCTCTCAGTTTCAGCTCCATACAGTTCATCATATCATTTATTTGAACACATAAATATTGGTACAAGAGGCACCAAATATATATGCGTCACACTCAGCTCCATACAGTAGAACTGTCTTGACGTTGTTAGGACCCGAGTTATACTCAGTAGATTAATTATTGCTTGATATGATGGAAAGAAAAGTCAGTCTTCGATTGATTTACTCATTATGAGTTTTATTGAACATTCAACATCCATTTTGATTCAACGTGAGGATCATTCAGTTTAGTATTTATTACTGTTATCCAAGTATGATATTTTCTTCTGTATAATAAACGATATCCTTGTATTCAGTTGACATGAACTATGCTCAGTAAGTGATTTGTTATAACTGAGTATGTGATTTCATCTTAATTATTAATCAAAATGAGTGTACAATCAATATATAAACCAGTGTATTTTAGACCATTTTGATTCGTCGTCGTCATAGTGTTTTGGGGATTAATAAATCTTCACTTATACCAGTCTTTGTGTCCTTACTTTCGCATCGTGGGAATCGCAGAGGTCCCTCATTCCGAGTATAAGTGATAAGCGTTTTTGTATTTCCGGCGCAACAGACGTTCATATTGAAGATTCTGACTTTGATATTGTTTGATAGTTGTTTTGAGTTTTATATGTTCTTCAATTGTAGGAATGTGACCCTTGCCTTGCCAATACTCGCCCTTGCATCCGCATCTGATCGTCCTTGTTCCGAGGTATGCGAAGGATTCTACATCTTCCAGAGTTTCACCATCAAGTGTGATTGGATTGGTGTTCTCCGTGTTGTATTTTGAGGACCTTAATTTTTCTTTTGCAATCACGTTTTTTTGGCATTTGTCCAATCTGGAAGCTATATTTCGATATTCTGGAACGTTCTTTTAAGAGATGATTAGACGTAATATCTTCGGCTCATTCAGAGCTACTTAGAGCTTCCTTGAGTTCACTAGGAGCAGTCCCTACAGACATCACTAATGATATTGAACGATTGTCGTGGTAAAATAAAAATAACTGGAGTTGAAACTTATGCAAATATTGTACTCGTCGTGTAACCTAAAAATGGATACTCCTAACGAGTAGTAGATGAATACATTATTAATAAAATATACGTGCCTAAAATATGAACAGATCAAAATTTGTTTCGTTGCTTAAAGTTGTATTTATTGACAAATTTTTCATATGTAACTGTGGTGTATACTACTGATGTCGTCAGATATAAGTAGTATATCTCATCAATAGGAAATGAAATACCTAACGGTAGAAGATTAAGAGAAGAAACGAGAACGAGAATCAAAGAACGATTGGTGTGGAAATGAAGAAACAATGAAGTCTGAGACAATTGATTGACGTGCTGCAAATGAATTACTTACAGTATGGTTCTCAGATTGCACTAAGATGTTCTGTAATTTTGTGTTCAAATACATTCGATTGTCCCTACTTGTGTTCTCGTTCACTACAAAACCATCGTATATAACTAACTAAATTTCAGGTATTAAACTATTTTATAATGACAGTGAGCAACTGCGATATCCAAAACTTTAGAATTTGATCAACATAAAGAAATAGACAAAGACAGTATTGGTCATCATCGGACTATTATTCAATGTAAATATCTCAGTTCCGTAGAAAGTCAGTCATGTTCCAAATAGCCAAGTGGTAATATCTATGTTGTCGATAGTGTATGACACAGGTTTAATTGTAACAGAGAGCTTCAGTTCTCCCAAGGTGACAAATACGCATCTTTAATTTGGATTAAAATCTCAAAGTTTGTTGTGAGGCAGTAACTCACTGAAGACAATGGTGGACGGTCATGCAATATCATGGATTGGTAGAAGTTAGACATTTACACCGTTAAATTCCAACTCACTGATCTAAAGATTAAGCTTTCGCGCTTCATGGGTTAGAGTCCTGTTTGCGGGATCGTGAGTGCACACTGCAAGGGAGTCCTACACTAAGATGAAACGACCGTCCAGTGTTTCTAGGTTTTCAGTGACGGTCATCCATTGATGGTATCAATCTAAATTCCTTAATAGTTCGATAATGACTTATTAGCGTAGCAGAAACACATGATCATCATTTATTTATTTATTTGAACACATACATATGGGTACAAAGGGGCATTAAATACATATGCGCCACACAATGACAGTGAAACAAAAAATATAGGGTACGTATAAGAAAATGGGGAAACAAATCCACCACAGGCGAGCTGCTGTTTAAGCTGGAATATAAGGATACACAAAGTGAGAATAAGAGAGAGTAGTTAAGTGACGTAGTATATAAAAAAAGAAAAGTAAAAATGAATGTTATCAGATGGATGTGAATTGTCTGAGTTTTATTTAGAGTGAGAACAGTATTTCTAATAATTATTGTCATTTCATTTTATTTGTGTATGGGCTGTGACACTGTCCAGCTGCCCAAACTGAAGTAAGTGATTTTCTCAGGAGGGCACAACTTGAGCCTTTAACCCAGATGTCTAATTCACAAAGCACTGGAATAACATTAGTAGATACAGTTCCATGGTATCTGATGACCAACAATAGATTTGTACACTATTTGTTCCTCCAAGATACTGGAACCTATGTAAACCATTACATCATCAAATTAGGAGGAGATAGATTGACTTATATGATTTTATAACTCAAATATAAGTATATTCAATATTAAACAGATAAATCTTCAGTTAACTTTATAAGTCAGTAAATAAATCTCATTTCTGACTTTTTTCATACATAATTACTTACGCTTGTTACTCCCAATGGAGCATAGGCTGCCGACCAGTATTCTTCAACTCACTCTGTCCTGGGCTTTCCTTTCTAGTTCTATTCAATTCTTGTTCATTCTTCTCATCTGTGTCTCCATTTGTCGGTGTAATGTGTTCTTTGGTCTTCCGCTTATCCATTGCCTTGAAGATTCCAAGTGACGAAATTGAGAGGACGAAAAGCGAATGTTCGGCGGAACCCCAAACCGGGTTAGTGCTCACGGAGGGTCCACCTAGAAGAGTTGAAATATCCTGATTCCAAACCAATGGTGCACATGGGATCCAGGATCCTGAAGGAAAAATGGTGTTTGAACCAATTGTTGGTCACTGGCTACCATGAGACTGCATCTCCTGACCTTGCTTCATTGCAGCATCCACCCACCAACTGGACGGATAAATGGCTAAACCTTCTGGATATAACAAACTTATTGAACGTTGAAAACGTTGAGGTCAACTCACACCATAAAATAATATTCGATTTATCAAGAGATGGAAGTGTTGGAAAGCTACTTACTTACTTACACCTAATACTCCCATTGGAGTATAGGTCGCAGAACAGCATTCTCCAACTCACTCTGTCTTGAGCTTTCCTTTCTAGTTCTATCCAATTGTTGTTCATTCTTATGTCTGTCATCATTTCTCGGCGTAATCTGTTCTTTGATCTTCCTCTCCTACTTCCGCCTTCAGGATTCCATGTGAGGGCTTGCCTTGTGATGCAGTTGTATGCTGTCCTCAATGTGTATCCTATCCCTTTTCAACGCTTCTTTTATCATAATTATTCACTAAAATGTATTAGTTTTTCATTTCAAATAAACAGATGTAAATAAATAAATGTACAAATCAATGAATGGTAAATATTCAACAAAGAACTAGTCAGCAACTAATCACAGATGTTGTTACTATGGGAAAAAGATAATAATAATAGTAATAATAGGATAAGGTATCAATAATGAACCGGATTCAAGAATTAGACATTTAATTATGTCCAGTATTTAGTAGACAGTTACTAGAAGAAATAAAGAAAATCAATAAATGCATTCATGGTAGTTGTGCGTATATAGGAATGCCTGTCTATCTAACTACTGTTTGTCTGTCTATCTATCTTGTAGTGCACATTTTCGTGTGGATATATATATCACATTACATTAATGCCAATAATTACCTCGAATAGACCGTGTAGATATTGATGCTTACTTACTTAATTATGCCTGTCACCTATCGTGTACAAGCATAAGCCACATACTATCATACTCCATCCAACTCTGTCCTGGACAGACCTTTTCAGTTGGTATTCATCCTTTTTATGTCTGTTTCCAATTCTGGACAAATTGTGTTCTTTGGTTTTTCTGTTTACCGTTTCCCTTCAACATTCCCAGGTGTGGCTTGCCTCGTGATGTAGTTTGGTGATTTCCTTAATGTATGTCCTATCCACCTCCATCATCTTTTCCTGATTTGGTCTTCAGATGGTAGCTGGGTTGTTCTCTCCCACGGTAGACTGTTGCTGATGGTATCCAATCAACGAACATTGCATATCTTACATAGACAACTGTTTATTATTACTTTTTTGATATTATTTTTCATAATGACTGTGATAGTCCTCGAAACTCCACTTGTAGCTTTTCTAGAGTTACTGCAAATCCCAAGCTCGGGTGAAGGAATAGGGTCAACCACTATCAGAGTCAGAATCTTCAATATGAACTTCAAGACAGTTCTACTGTATGGAACTGAAACTTAGTGAACTACTACAACTATCATCAAAAAGGTACAAGTATTTATAAATAGTTGTCTATGCAACATGCTCAATATCTATTGACTGGATACCATCACCAATAGCCAACTGTGAGAGAGAACAAACCAACACCCAATTGAAGAGGAAATTAAGAAGAGATGATGGAAATGGATAAGACATATATTATGCAAATCATCAAACTGCATCACGAGGGAAGTGCTAATTTGGAATCGTGAAGGGAAGCGGAAAAGGGGAAAGCCGAAGAACATATTACATTGGGAAATAGAAGGAGAAATGAAGAAGATGAATAATAATTGGAAAGATCTGGAAAAGATTGCCCAGGATTGGGTGGAATGGAATGTGCTTGTAGGCGGCCTATGCTCCTTCATGAGGAGTAACAGGCGTCAGTAAGTAAGTAAGTCCTTGAAGTTTCAGCTTCATACAGTACAGTTAACTGTCTTTACATTCACGCTTTGATGTTGATGGACAGACTATTGTTTAATGTTCCATGTCTTCTTCAACCGTATGACTACTATCATTACTTTGTCCGACATTCATACGACAATACAAATGGTTTCATACAACTATTGTCTAAATCTAGACGATTCAAAAGAAAGAAAAAGAGAAACACAACAACAAGATAGTAATTTAATAGGAATAACAGATGATCTTTTAGAAACATTCAATCCAAACTACATACATACACACATAGTAACTAACCGATTGTTGGATCAGTTAAAGAAAGAAGAAAAAAAAGGAAGCTGAAAAATCAATCAATATCCAGTGATCGACAACCTGTCTGTCTGTATCCAACTGATGCACATACACATACATACACTTATACACACAGACACATAAAGCACACACGCACACATACATACAACAGTTACATTTAAATATCGTAAGATAGACATTTATGTTAGAAAGACAGACAGACAGTTTTATATGATACTATATTTATATATGTGTCTAATTAATAAATGTCTGTCACATATTATGTTCACATTTGGAATGATGTACATAGACAGTACTGAAGTTATGTGTGATTTGAGTAATTCAATAATTTACAAATTTAGTAGTTGAATTCATGAGTCCATTGAAGGCAGACCACCATGGAAAACCTGGAAGTAATGGATGGCCGTTTCGTCTTATTGTGAGACTCCTCAGCAATGGGTATCCATGATCCCACCACACGAGATTCGAACCCAGGGCCTATCAGTCTCGCGTGTGAGTGCTTAACCATTAGACTAAATTATACATTTTAGACATTTTCACTGGTAGGTAACAAGCAACACATGTGATTAACCTGTAGATCTAAGATCTTGGATTCAAGTCCTGCTTACGGATTCATGAATGGAGTCCTATACTAGGATGAAATGGTCATCCAGTGTTTCCAGATTTTCAATGGTGGTTTAGCTTCAATTGAATTCAAGTAATAAATTACAGATGTATTAAATCTATTGATTATTGAAACTTTGTATGACTTAGAAGCGCACGAGACCCAAGATCCTGGGTTCAAATTCCTTTAAGATTTACCTTTGTGAGTGTTTGACGTAACTGTTCAATCCACAATGAAATGGAACAGATCCAGAAAAAAAACAATCCTATGACAGCTGATAACCTAAAATATGTTTGGATGCCACTTGTACTATTAGAATCCTGAAGTTCAGTGTCTGGTAACTCAGACATCCATTTTGCATTATTATTATTTTAGAAATAAGCCTTCAGTATAATAGTCATCAGTGAGCATTTGGCAAACTAAACAACCAGCACATTTGAATGATACATGTTTAATTCAATGGTGGTCTAACATCGATCGATTCATGATCTCAATAAAAAAAATCAGTTCAAGGTCAAATTTAAAGTGCCATCAAATGCCCTAGTACGGCTGAAAGTGGGGTGAGTTAACTGTCCCTCTATAAATGCTCTCAAATGGCCACGTGCATAAAATCAACGCCACAGAAGTCCAACTCACAGCATTCTCGCGGCATTACTGTTGTTTACGAAATTAAGAGGAAGAAAAGCGAATATCCGGTAGGAGCTTTACCCGGGATCGTGGATTCGGAAGATCCACCCTGATTACAAACCAATTGTTTACATGAGCTCCAGTATCCTGAAGGAACAAATGGCGTATTTATGAGCCTATTGTAGGTAACCGGCTACCATAGACTGCATCTCCTGACGTTGCTTCACTGCCTTGTGAGTCAGACGTTTAGGTCAAAAGCTTCGGGTGTGGCCACTTAAGAAAACCACCTGCTTCGGTTTGGGCACCCGGGCAGTATCTCAGCCATCACATAAATCAAGTTACTTGTGTGGCGCATATGTATTTGGTGCCTCCTTGTACCAATATCTATGTGTTTAAATAAATAAAGTTTAACGTAACTTTCTCAGAAGACATGCATTCTATTGGTTAAAACGTGATTTAATCTTCTGAGGGACACATATCTATATAACTGAATAAGTTCGTGACTACATTATGATTTAATTAGCTAATACATGCTCCCTACCCACCATTAGTTTCCACTCAGCAAACTAGGCTATGTAGGAGACAAAATTGGAGTATCTGGTTCCGTTTATGTGAAGTGTCAAAATTTATGACAACAATGAATGAGTCAAATGTAAGCTTTCAATTCCTATACATAATAATAAGAAATATGAATGTTGATGCTTAGCACCGGAAATAATTAACATAAATAACTGTTCATGTTGATTGATTGTCTAATTGTAACATTATTCTATTCAAAGGTTAACTTATAAGGTTCTCAGTGAGGTATAGAGGTTATAAGTTTGGTAAGATGAACTACATTGTTTAAATACATTAATATTGAGTTTCATATTAGGATGAAACAATTGTCTAATACTTTCTAGTTTACATTGATGATGACAATCGTGAAAGGGGTCACAATTTCGTGGATTAGATTAAATTAGATACTAACATAGTTGAATGCCGGCCACCTCACTTAAGCGACTGAAGGTGTTGTGTTCCAGTCGTACGTTCAGGATTGTGGAAACACACTACTGAGGATTCCTATAATAGGACAAAATGGCTATCTAGTGCTTCTAGGTTTTCCTTGGTGGTCTAGCTTCAATTGACTCATAAACTCAACTATGAAATCACACAGGTTATATTTAAATCAAGTTGAATTCATAATGAAAACTATTACAGAATTAAACACAATAATAATATTTGATCTATCTATCTATCTATATATATATTTGCTGGGTAAACAAATGATTCACCGATTGTTTGTTTTCGATACGCTATTCATATTGTATATGATTTTGTAGTAAACCGGATTATGAGAAATGTTTCAGTACAGTTTAATTGATGGGTGTTTTGTTTTGTTTATGTAAATAGATAGATTAATTAACATGTGCTCACTAGTGACTAGCTTCGTGAGGGAATTCTCGGAGTTCTAGTGAGAAGCCGTGACCAGTGGAGCTAGTTCTTGTCGGGTAGAGACAGGTATCTACCTCAGTACAATGGAAGTTGGTCGCGCAATTTCGTGGATTGGTTGATGTTAGAAGCTATCACCATTGGATGCCGGCTCAGTGGTCCAGTTGGTTAAGCGTTCGCGCGCGAGACCGGAGGCCTTGGGCTCGAATCCCGCTCGCGGGATCGTGGATGCGCACTGCTAAGGAGTCCCACAATAGGACGAAACGGCCGTCCAGTGCTTCCAGGTTTTCAATTGTGATGGTCTAACATCAATCGGTTCATGATCTCAATCAAAAACTTAATAATCTCCACAACCCCTATACTAGTAGATAGATAATAAGTAGTATGAAATGTTTTGAATATAATATTGGAACATCAATTGAATCACATATGGAAGAGGTGAAGTCTTTCATGTACCTGGAAACGATCATCAATGAACAAGGATGATCGGATACAGATGTAACGGTGAGAATTGGTAAAGCAAGGATAACATTCCTACAATTGAATAATATATAGAACTCAAAACAAATATCTGTAATTGGACGAAATTCAGTGTAATTATTTCGAGCAAGTATCGACGACCAAATATAATAATTGACGACGGGGTTAAAAAAAAATACAATCCAAAGTTAACCTTCAGCATCCAGATTAGTCATCAGTGTCCTTCAACCACATTGGTCATTAATCATACAGTAATTTTCATTATTGATGCTGATTAAAAAAAAGACTCTTCCTTCCGATCGATTACAGCATCTATTTGAGCGACAGTTGGAGTTCTTAGTCAATTTACGCACGCAGCTGTTAAATCACTCATGCTTTGGAGATGTGACGGAGGTGGATGGATTGATTTCTCAATTGAACACTGAGCTGGAAAATGATTGCAGCCTCTATGAATCCTCGATAAACTGTACTTCAAACGAAATAGCAGTCATTCATGATGCACCCAGTGATCCAGAAATATCCATTTCAGAGACATGCCCTGTCGTGGTTCCCGAAACACTATGTACATACACTGGATTGTCCAGCTCACAGAAAGAGGATGTCTTATTAAACACTCATGAAATTATTGCAATACCTGCCCAAAAAGAATCAGAAAATGAATCAAGCATCATAATGAAGACAGTTGCATTAAATGGAGCTCATCATTCTACGACAACAGTTTCTGATGAATGTACTTATTGGAGTTCTCTAGTTAAAAGACTAATATTTGAACGAAGAATATTCTTTTCGATAAATTCCCATATCCAAATTATTAATCCGAAAAATGGCCAAGTTAAGGGTAAAGTACATCGTTTAAAGCATGTGAATTTAGGATTGTGATAAACAAAATACAATAAAATTGTTAATGTTAATAGGACTCATATCAGAATGTAAACTTGAATCTGTGTATATGTTAAGTGAAATCTTTTAAGATCCATGATCAGAATAAATATGGGTCAAATAGGATGAGAGTGAAATAATAGTGCAATTACAATTCGATCAAATAAGTAAGACGTAATACGGAGGGATGAATGCGAAGTGACTGAATCATGTATAGGGGAGATTAATGATGTTTAACCAATAATAATAATAATAATAATAATAATAATAATAATAATAATAATAATAATAATAATACAAAGATTTATGAATAAAGATAACAGGGACAATTACAATTGACTACGAAAGGTCATAGTCAAATTGGGTCATTCAATAGTTAAGATTACGATTGATTAATTGGCCTTGATGTTGGCCAGGGAGGAGGAGTGGTTGAATATATTTCTTCTGTACGCATAGCTCCGGTTTCTTCATTCGGATGGCTACTGCTTCAGCCATTTGAAGGACTTTCAGTCTGACCAGTTTTGGCAAAAAATTACTTACCTTATAAATAATTGAAAAAGATTGGTTTATACTGGCACTATGACCGGTTTGTACTAAATGGGCCAATATTGAGCTGTTCACCTTCTTCATCAAACCTTTGTTTAACCACGCTGGAAGGTGTTCACGAGCACGAAAATGTAAATTCCTAGAACTTCGACCAATATAACTCGCTCCACAGGAGCAGTTGAACTGATAAATACAAAATGAGGTGGTCATTCTAGGTAATTCATCTTTTAGCTTCGGTGTAACCATTGGGCGCGTAGAAAATACTAATCGCAGTTCTCCGGCGTTAAAAGACTTTTGTATTGTCCAATGTAGTCTCTGAGTTAGTATTTCGCTAGCCGCATCCCCTCTGAATTGTAGACGCATGAACAAGGATTTCTTCTTCACTGTTTGTATTTCGCCTACTTTCGCCTTCGTGACCATATATTTAATTAGAAACTTTCTAGGGTAGCCGTTCTCCCTGAGAGTATTATGCAAGGTGGTAAGCTCTTGTTCGACTATATCAGCAGAACATATAATGCGAATACGGTAGCTAAGGTTTTTGATCAAATTTCGTTTGTACTGTAGAGGTACAAAGCTCAGGAAATTCGTATACTGCCCAGTCCAAGTACTTTTTCTGTTTATATTCCTTTTTAACGATCCATCCACTCTCTTAGTCAAGAGAACGTCCAAAAAGGCTATTCGGCCATCGTTCTCTTCTTCATATGTAAACTGAATGGCTGGATGCACTTCATTAAATCGTCTAAGAACCTCTTGCGGCGACGTATTATCTTTACAGAGGATGAACGTGTCATCCACGTATCTACAGTAAAATATGAAGTTGTGAATAATCTAGTTGTTTTACCAGATATGAGTTATTTTAATGACTCACATGCTTTTGATCAAATTTCTTACAAAAATGAGGAAAATTTGTCGGATGCATCAAACGATGATCAAGAACTTAATAAGATTTTGATAGATGTGGATTATCCTAGTGATCGACTATCTACAAATGACATTTTCAAGAGATCTGATGAAAATGTTTCACAAGAATCAAATCTTAATGACCTCATATCTAAGGTCGCTGATCCTCACCATCTAGTCTGTTCTAGTGGACTCTCTACTCAATGCGGGAAATATGCTTTAAATAGAGTCAAACTAACTGTAACTTGGGAATATGAGGACCCAACGTTATTTCGTGGGGGAGGATGAATTCATAAAATTTAAAGATGGATCTCAACATAGAGTCTTCAAAAAAAGAAGGGGGGGTGATATGATGGAAGGAAAAGTCGAAATTCCATTGATTTATCGATTATGAGTTTTATTCAACATTAATTCCACTTTGATTCAATGTCATGATTACTCAATGGAGTATTTGTTACTGTTATCCCAGTATTATTAATCAAAGCGTGTGTACAATCAATATATAAACGAGTGTATTTTCGACTAGAGTTGTCATCGTCGTTGTTGTGTTTTAGGGTTGATGAATCATTACTTATACCAGTCTTTGTGTTCTTACTTTCACGTCGTCGGAATTGCTGAGGTCCCTCGTTCCGAGTATAAGTGACCAGCGTTTTTTTCCGGCACAACAATTGCGACGACCGAATAGAACACAAACAATATCAAAGTCACAATCTTCAATATAAACGTCGAGAGAGTTCTACTGTATGGAGCTGAAACGTGAAGAACTATTACAACTATCATTAAAATACAACAAGTATTTACAAACAGTTGTCTACAAAAGATATTGAATGTCTATTGATCGGATATCATCAGCAATAACCTACTGTGGGAGAAGATAAATCGGCTTCCAGTTGAAGAGGAAATTAAGAAAAGAACCTGGAAGTGGATACGACATACATTATGGAAATGATCAAACTACATTCACTCTTAAGATCTAATTATTCTTATATTACTAATCAAGATTCTTTAGATAATTCCATCCATCATCCTGTTGCTTAATTATACTCTGTTCACAAAAAGAAACCCCATGAAAGTATATCTTCATCAACACTCAGGGACTTTTTATTGTTACTGAGAATATTTAAATTGAGCTGAATGGTTTTTTTTTAATTGTAAAGTTCTTATTGGCTTTTTAGATGAGAACATTAATATACCCTTGTACAGTTGTGTGTGCTACTAATCTCGACAGATATAAGTAGTATATATCATCAACGTATGGTTACCAGATTTTACTAAGAGATTCTGTAATAATGTATTCAAATACATTTCGTTGTCCTCATTTATGTACTAACCGTAATGACCGGAGAGCAGTTGTATAACCTTTCTCTCTCGCTCTCGCTCTCTACTCTGATTATCGATTAGCTCATTTATATTGTCAATTGGGTCGTTGATCTTTTAGGCATCAATTGACACACTGACCAATCAACAACAACAACAATTAAGACTTTTATGCTCATTGGTCCTGAAGCTCCTACTAACCTAGCGGCCAATCAAAGCACGATTGTGAATCCTCGTTTTAACAACTACACAGATCACGGATTTCTCAATGAATGTTTACATCGTTATGTCACACATTGTTCAATCTTATGAAATGCATTTAAACAAGATCTGAACAGATCTATTATTGCAGTGGTCGAGAACACAAGTGAGGACAACCAAATGTATTTCCTCATCAAATGACAGAATATCGTAGTAA
Source organism: Schistosoma haematobium (assembly GCF_000699445.3). NCBI lineage: Eukaryota > Metazoa > Platyhelminthes > Trematoda > Strigeidida > Schistosomatidae > Schistosoma > Schistosoma haematobium. The sequence continues at coordinate 16,563,633 of NC_067202.1, read as the reverse complement.
AATCTGAAACTCAGTAACTAAGTGGATAAGGCGGTGACGTTAGTTGAAATGAACGATACTGGTTTCGAGTTCAGAAGTGAACACTAACTCTCGAATGCAGGGACATCCAGATAACAAGTATCAAATAAGACGAAGTGACTCTTGCCCTTTACATTATTTTCTAATCCAAAAATGCATTTCTTATTATAGCAACTCACGTGCAAGTGAGTTTATTCTCATTTAACACAGTTAAGCCCTTTAGTTAACTTATTTAGCGGACAAAGTCATCCGTACTATAACAAATTATTGTACCTTTATTATTGTTGTGCTTGTATGAAATATGTATGCTTGAACATTGCTTACCGCCTACACATATATTCATTGTGCTAGCTTTATTATTAACGGCCTAATTGATTCGATGATCCATTCATTTCCCTATATATATACATGTACATTTACACTCGACACACTGTACAATCTCGGTTCGCTGACTCATTCATTTGCCTCACTGCTTTGTGGTCTGAGTTATCTGCTAATAAAACTGTAGTCGCTGCTTCTCTTTACCTTCTGATTTCAAACATCGTTGAGGATTGTATGGTAACGTTTACGAGCGTGATTGGTTAACGAAGCACAGCCACTACACTATACCTAATCTCTTGTGTTATTGTAGTGAAGGAGTACACATATGCGGAAAATCGACTATATTTGAATACAACATTACAGATTATCTTGATAAAATCTGTAAACCATACAGTAAATACTTCATTTATAAAATATTCATCAATTATCTCAGACTTCATTGTTCCTTTATCTCCACATCAATCATTTTTTGTTCTCGTTCTCTTCTCTTCAATCTTCTTAATCTCCTGTCTTCAGGCATTCGACTTTCAAATGATGATACATACTACTTATACACATCGATATCAGTAGCACAAAACACACTAGTATCAACAATATAACTGACAATATTCATCTCCTAATCAAATAGGTGCTGTTGTATTGAAGGTAAACAGAAATGTGGACAACCAAACCTATGTGAATACGAAATCATAGAATCACTTACTGAAATCTGAGATCCATACATTAAATAGTTCATTTACAAAATGTTAATCAGTTGTCTCAAACTTGATTGTTCCTTCGTTTCCACACCAAATATTCTTTGTTCTCCTTCTCTTTTCTTTGATCTTCTTAACCTTCTGCCGCCAGGTATTTCATTTCCACTGATTTTTATATACTACTTATATATATCGACATTAGTAGTATACACCATATTATTATCGTCATCTAAAATAAGGCCTTAATAAATATATAGTAAAAATTAATGTGAATTAAAATTTGCATATTTTACCTGTGGGGGTAGGGATGGAAGGTTTTTTCCTTCTTATCAAAAACAAAAAAAAAATATTGTCACCGATTCTGTATGATTATCGATTTCCGGTGGGAAAGCAAAAAGAAAAACGAAGAGAATTCAGTATCATCAATAATTTGTGTTGATGTATGTGTGTGTTTGTGCGTGTGCGTGTGAGTATGTGTGTATGTGCTTGAGTGTGTTTGTTAGTGTGTGTGTGTGTCTATAATTCCGAAAGTTTAATTTATGGAATTTCAATTTTATCATTTTTTACAAAAAAATTTTTTTTTGTTTTTTTAAAAATTTCCCATTAACATAAAACGGAATAAATTCACTTGATATGGTTGTTTTACTTGTATCTTCCCATTGTTCTTAAGCTTGGAAGTCTCATCAGCCCTTGTGGTCTGGTGTGTGACGAAATCTCAGCACGGATACAGAAGGCTCGACTAGTTTTTCCCAACTTGCGTCATTTATGAAATAGACGAGATATCCGTCTATCAACCAAAGGACGGGTTTACTGCGCAGCAGTCCGTTCCGTCCTACCTTATGGCAGTGAAACATGACCGGTAAGAGTAGAGGATATTCGTAAGTTACTAGTATTTGATCATACGTGTCTTCGAAACATTGCTCGTATATCCTGAGACCACCGAGTAAGTAATTCAGTTGTTAGGAAACGGGTACTAGGTAAGGATGGCAAGTGAATTGATGAAGTAGTGAAACTACATCAGTTGAGATGGCTGGGACATGTGTTACATATGTCCAACCACCGACTGCCTCGACGTAGGATGTTCGCTGGGATAGGAGTAGGTTGGAAGAAAGCTAGGGTCAGCCAGATCAAAACATTGCGCAAATCCATGAAGTCACTGACAAGTGGACTGAGTCATGTTGGTAGGTGTAGACTACCTGGTTGGGGACCGCGAGATGATAGCAACCGATGGTTAGAGACCTTGAATGACATGGCTCAACATCGTTTGCAATGGCGCAGGTGCATCCACTCTTTGTGTTCTCTCAAATTCTAATCTTCTGAAATCTTCATGTCCATTTCTTTTTTTCTCTTTCCAAATTTATTTCACTGGATTATACTCCTTGAATAACATCTTCAAACCCTAATGTTTCTGATTACAGCTTATAATCTTACTACATGTAGCACTACGGGATTTGAATCGACCACTGCATCTCTGTGCTAATGTGGTATGGCAACTCGAACTGATATACGTACGTACGAATTTCTACGTTGTTACTGACTGACTGATTGTTGTTAAGGTCTGTAATTGATCAGTCTCTTATTGGTATATGTACATCCTGTGTAGATTGCCTTGATTTTGTCTTAAGTCCCAAATAGGACGAAACGCACATCATACTGGATTCCACTGCTAGTTATTGTCGATCTTTGCTTAGAATGCTTGTAACTTATGGCTATATCTGCACAGGATGCACATATACCAATAGAAGACTGAACAATTGCAGTCCTAAACATCAATTGGAAGATAGAAATAAAACAACAACACCAAGTGAATTTAAACTTCATCTCATTGCGCAGAACTCAGTAGCTCAGTGGATAACGCGATGGCATATAAAGCGAATGGTACTGGGTTGAAGTCCTCGAGTGAACATCATTAAGTCTGGGATGCAGGCACATCCATCTGACGAGTCTTGAACAGGACAAAACGCGGATCCCGGATTCCACTGCTGTTCACTATCCATCCTTGCTTATAAATCGCAATATTTCTACCTAATCATGTATGTGTATTAAAATAGGCCTGGTGGGAAGGGTGTGAAGATTCTTGAACAGCATAGATTAGAGACTATGTTCTACTTTGATAACTACTGAAAACTAGAAAGCGTTGTGAAATTTGTTTAAGATTTTATAGCAGATCTAGGGCTGAATGTTCTTGATGGAGTTGTAGATGCATACTATTGAAGAGTTGTTGATAAAGTACTTTTCAAGGACTTCCTAGTTTTTTGAATGGTTCTTTGAGACTAAGACAGGTTTTAATGTTATCAATGGAATTTGACAAAGTCTAGGTAACCATTATGGTCATAAGATTAGTCAGAGAATATCAAAACCTTAATTTATTCCAGCTTAATAATATCATTGTTTATTCAATGTTTTATAAGTCTTGTAAGTCAAATACTATCTTACAATTGATTGATCACTGGGTGGTGATTAAGGTCATGTCACCTAGACTGATGGCCACATTGCAACTTGGTCGGCAGGATTCGACATACATGACATTGATCATCACCTAGTGATCAATCAATTGTAAATACATCTTAGTGTTACAGGAAATCAGTCGCGGTCTGGGTAGCTCAGTGGCAGCGTTTCTGAATATGAAGCTGAGTGATATAGAATGGGACCCGTCAAGGAGCACCAGTTCCCTTAAGATTACAGATATGTCTTACTGACAAGCGTCAAGTAACACAAAAACTAGGTTGAGAGTTTCCTGTTGACTACCTCTAACTACCATCTAATCTCAACACAGTGCACGTAATGTCGAGTCACCCAGACTAGTGGCCACATTGCAACTTGGTCGATAGCACTCGATCTGTACTAAGAAGGACTTGACACACATGACATTGATCACCAACCAATGACCAATCAATTGTAAGTAGTAACCTCTTCAAGGTACACATTTCATAAGCAAATTATTGAATGATGCTGTGAAAATAATTTCAAAACTATTTTAGCTACTTATAAGTAGATCAAATGGAAAAGTAGTAAAACACCAACGCTGTTGAGAAGAAATGATTGAAGAAATTTTACAGACATTTTGTATTACTTACTTACTTACTTACGCCTGTTACTCCCAATGCAGCATAGACGGCCAACCAGCATTCTCCAACTTGCTCTATCCTGGGCATTTCTTTCTAGTTCTATCCAATTGTTTTTCATTCTTCTCATATCTGTTTCCATTTCTAAGCGTAATATCCTCTGTGGTCTTCCTTTACTTCTTTGACCTTGAGGATCCCAAGTGAGGGCCTGTCGTGTGACGAAGTTGAGCGGTTTCCTCAATTTGTATCCTATCCCCTTCCAGCACTTCTTCTTGATTTCTTCCTCCGTTGGAATCTGGATTGTCCTTTCTCACAGTAGTTTGTTGCTGATAGTGTCTGACCAACGAACCGGAAGTATTTTGCCCAGACAACTGTTAATAAACATTTGTATTTTTCTGAATGATGGCTTTCATAGTTCTCCAAGTTTCCGCCCCACACATCGGCACTGTCTTGACATATGTATTAAAAATTTTGACTTTGGTGTTGACTTGCGGACAGTTGTTTTGAGTTCCAGATGTTCTTCAGACATTTCGTCATAGTCATTTGTTATTTGACTTCATGCTGATATTAAACGTTAGATATCTTATCTTAGTTTTTTTCCCAGTACGTGGAACAATATATTCACAATGAAAATATACTCAAGTACCATTACCTTGTATTTCACTTGCTTTCAAGATCAGACTATAATTTATGAACGACAATTGAATGACACTAAACTAGCCTTGTGAGTGTCTACCTAATAACTAGGACTAAATGAGGCTTATAAACCAATGTGAAGCTTTAGAATTATAATTTACAGCGGTACTGGAGCTCATGTATACCATTGGTTTGGAATCAGGGTTTTCCAACTCTCCTAGGTGGACCTTCCTTATCCATCAACTCGGTTAAAGCTCCTACCGGACATTCGCTTTTCGTCCTCTCAAATTTGTAAACAGCAGTAATGTCACGAGAATGCTGTGAGTTGGATTTCCATGGCATTGACTTTATGCACGTGGCCATGTGATAGCATTTGTAGAGGAATAGTTAATTCTCCCGACCCTCGACCGTACCAGGGCACTTGGGGGCTGTTAACAACATACAATGTATGCATTATACTAAAAATGGGTATGGAGTGGAAATGAACAATTTTAGATACTGACGCATCTATATAAACTAGACTAACTGACCTCAGGGCCTATAAAGTATAAATTAGATCTCTGGTAGAATAGCGTGTGCACAGTCATAGGCGTCCTATCATAGAATTAAACAGCTTTCAGTGGCTTTCGGCTTTCATTATCTTAATTGTTTTTTCTCCGATTAAGCTTTAACCATTGAGAATTTTCTTTGACACTAAGAGCTCTTCTATGTACGATGTTTGTGGTCGTCATGTTAATAGTCAGCTAGATTCCGCTATCATATGCTTACTAGTAACTATCGGTATGAGTAAGAAGTAATTGTTACTGTGATTTCAACATGTCGAAAATGACAGAGATATGACCGATGAAATAGGCTAGTATTTGCTCTCTTTTGCAAACTGACTAAACATAGAAAATGTGAATCTTTCAAATTTCATACAAAATATATATGAAACTTGGAATTTTAGATCTTGACTCTCATGAATTCATACCGATGATGAGTTGGATATTATGACCATCATTCCTAATAATTTTTCAACTGATGATAGTTCATATTGTGAATATTCTCTCGAATGAATGAAATCTGAACAATAAATGAATATTTCATTGCAATTACAAACCAATCCAACCTAGACAGCTAGTCAAAACCTCTAAGAACTAGATTGCCGTTTTGTCCTGGCATTAGACTACTCAGTGGTAGTGTGCATTCATGATCATGTAACCAGGAATCGAACCTAAGATCTCCGGTATCGTTCTTGAACACTTAACACTTAACTTACCTAAGACTTACCAATATTCCATTTGTTTTCATTCAACATTTGATTAATAATTATAAGGACAGACTTAATGACAATAAAGTGAACTTCATACTTTGTTATCGAACGAAAAATTTGATTTAAATAAATTTACTACTAATAAGTAAATCAAGTAAAATCAACAAACTTCTAAGGATAATCCATATGATCTAAATAATATATGGTTTAACTGGATTTTGAACAGGCAAATATAATTCAATTATTTTTAACAAATTACACATTTGGAAGGATTAGATTATCTATATACAAAGAGCATGAATGAATAAACAGTAATCTGGGTGAGAGATTCTAGCGGAGGAAGAAATCAGAAAGAAGCGTTGGAAGTGGATAGGACACCTATTAAGGAAAGCACCCAAATGCGTCACAAGTCAAGCCCTCAGGAAAGGAGAAAGATGAAAGAACACATTACGCCAAGAAATGAAGACAGAAATGAGAAGAATGAACAACAATTGGATAGAAATAGAAAGGAAGGCTCAGAATAGAGTGAGTTAGCGAATGCTGGTCGGTGGCCTATACTCCATTGAGGGTCACAAGCGTAAGTAAGGTACGAATAGATTTAAACTGAGACATGAGAAACTTCACACGATAGGGTTTGAGGCATGATAGAGTATGGTCAGAATAAGTCTTAGGAAAGAGAATAAGATGAAAGCATGTTTATATGCCAATTCCTTCTGGTATAGGTTTCTTTAAAAAAATGTATTCCTGACTAACCATTGAACGATAGTCTATTTTTTTTAAAACTACATCCTACTTCTGAGAAAGAATGCATTTGTAAAATAACAGGGTTGGGGTTTAAATTATTCTAGTAAGCGTCTTTTTAGCGAGTTATTTTTCTACGGCATGGTATCGTGAACCCCATGACCAACCCTTCTCCTTTACCCGAACTGGAGACGGTCAGTAACCCTAGAATAGCTACAGATAGAGTTGATGAATAGGTATAATACGTCCTAAAATATGATGGATTTGTCTTCATTTTGTTGACAATTTCAAGAGTCTTATGTATTATGTTTCATAACCATTTCACTGTAACATGATGGATAGAATTATTCACATTTATAATTGATCGGACAAGCAAGAGGTTTAGATTCATTTATAATAAGCATCTTTTAATGGTTTCTTAATCACTGCCGAATGATTTATGAGTTTAACTTCAGGCGATTCCCATCCCCCCCGCAAATACCACTATCTGAATGATTATGACATCTAAACCATTGAATACTCCCACAGTGGTTTAAAGTGTAAGCGCTCGGCCTCTAAACTTGATTATACTGGGTTTGATGCCTCTTAGTTACACATTATTCTAGGGTCTCATCCAAGAACGAAACGGTGGTTCAGTGAATTTCAGTTTTCAGTTGTTGCATAAATACAATCGTTTCCATGGTGTAAACTACATACGTTTATAACAACGTAATCTTGTAATTCGACTTACCTCATTATATTTCTATAAACCAATCGATAACTCACTTGATGTTGTTTTACTTATATCTTCCCATTTTTATTTAAGACTGCAATTGATCAGTCTCATGTTGGCATATATGCATCCTGTACGGATTGCCTTGATATAGCCTTAGGTTACAAGCTTTTCAAGCAAAGAGGGATAGTGGCTAACAGTGGAATCCAGTTTGACGCACGTTTCGTCCTATTTGGGACTCGTCAGCTGGATGTACCTGCATCCCAGAACGCGATGGCGTTAGAAGCGTACGGTACTGGGTTTGAGTCTCGGAGTGAACATCGACTCTGGGATTCCGGTACATCCTGTTTACGAGTCGCATATAGGAGGAAACGTGAATCCTGGATTCTAATGCTAGCCACTATCCATCGTTTTAATCGGTAACTGTTTAGAAATTAACAAGTTCAAAACTTAATACTTACCAACGTGATGATATGGATTTAGATGTCATGTGAAGTAATTAGTAATTGATACTAAGTATTATTATCATTTTAAATGTTGAAAACCTGGAACCTCTGAACTGTCACTTCGTTTTAATATTGCTTATAATGATAAACAATGTGTTTACTAGTGACTAGCTTCCAAAGGGAATTAACAGAGTTCTGATGAGGAGTTGAGATTATTAAAATTCAATTGTATCTGGTGTGAAGGAGTTACCCACCAAAGAGGACGAAAGATTATCGCACAAAATAGTGAATTAGCTGAAGTTAGACATCAACACTATTGTATTCTGGCTTTGTGGTCTAAAGGTTAAGCATTCACACGCGAGAGTGAAGGCCTTAAGTTCGATTTTCGGTTATAGGATGGCGGATCATCACTTCATACTGAGTTCCATATTAGGATGAAACGATTGTCAATTGCTCCATCGTTCTCAAAGGAATTAAATTCAACCATCTTCACAACTCTATACTTACTATATGGTTAATATAACGTTTGTCAATATTCTACTCTCCTAGCTGAATTAGATAAATTCTCATTATGGATGACATCAATGCCTACATACTGCAGACTGTTAGGATGACATTTCACGATTAGGCTCGAAGATCAGAACATTGATAAAACCGTTCACTTAGGATGAAACTCTAATAAATAAACTTACTGTAAACATTTCTGTGGATACCTTTATTTACAGATATGATTTAATCACATATTATTCTGTAGTAGTCCTATAAGAAATCGGATCATTATCGATTTCAGATAATCGATTGTATTCACAATTGATTGAGCATTGGGTGATGATCAAGGTCATGTGTATCAAATCAACTGTTGACAGAATAAATGTTGATTACTCATGAGTAATATATGTTTACTCATAAAAATTAGTATCCATGTATATGTCTACGTATGTATATATTTGGAACTCATTTATTTATTACTATTAATGATTGTTTTGATAGTTAAGACAGATAAAAGACAATATGCTTTTTTAATTTAGTCGTATACAAAGCAAACAAAGATACTATTTGACATATGCCCACTAGTGACCGGCTTCAAGAGGTATTTCCTGGAGTTCCATTGAGAAGCAGTGAACAGTGGAGTTCAACCACGTGTACTATAACATAGTAAGTCACTGAAGACAATGGTAGATGTGTCGGTCAATTGGTTGTAGCTGGACATGAACACCGTTGGATACCGGCCAGCTCAGTGGTCTAGTGGTCATGCGCTGGCGCGCGAGACTGGAAGATCCTGGGTTCGAATCTCACGAGGTGGGATCGTAGATGCGCACTACTGAAGTGTCCCATAGTAGGACGAAATAGTCGTCCAGTGCTTCCAGGTTTCTCATGGTGTTCTAGCTTCAACTGACTCACTACCTCAACCATTTAAACAAGAATTTTGATTTTATTCTAAAAATAGATTTATAGTAGTTAATTGGTGTCACCGAATGGTGACACTACGGAAAATCCATTGAGTGAAACTTGTCACTATACGTCAACTTCCTAGAACATGAGAAGGCGTTTGACAGTGTGGATAAGAGAATATTATGAAAAGTTCTTCGACATAGTGGTTTACGTGAGAAGATCTTCAGTATCATACGGAATTCATACGACGGACTACAGTGTAAAGTGATGTATGGAGGACAGCTTACAAACTGTTTCCAAGTGATGACTGGATTCAAACAAGGCTGTTTACCCTACGTTTTTCTCTTTCTTCTGGTGGTTATGAAAACCTCGACATCTGGCGGGAAGCATAGGATACAATGGCCAGATTGGATACAACTAGACAATTTAAACTTTGCAGATGTCCGACACTCTGCAACGAATGCTGATGAAGATAGCTAGTTTATTTTCACCGTGTGTGCTGCTGTTTCCCTAGTTGTCTAATGTCTCTTTGGCTTCAGTTTAATCTTGACCACAACATGTAATCTTTCAAACAGATGAATCAAAACGTATCAATCGATACTGCTGACTTCAATTAGTTTACGATGCGACATGATGATCATTAAGTGTCATTTGATCGGTAGCTATTTTAGTTTTGAATCGATCAACTTTACGGATTCTTACTAGTTCCCAATGATTAACTTTATGTGTGGGCTGGAATACTGTACAGATGTGAAAACTGAAGCAAATGGTTTTCTCACAAAGACCAACCTCTAGAGCTTTTAACCAAGAAATATAAGGCATGAACCATTGCTGCAGTGTTAAAAACTATATTCTTGTGATGGATTGTGATTTAGATGAATTCATGCACCATTCATTCTGTTAAGATGCTGGTACTCGTGTAAAACATCGGTTTGGAATCAGAAATTTTGAACACCCGTTCCACACGGTGGCAGTGAATATATTCTATGGATTTCATTGTTTATGTGTAAAACTGAATTTGGCGAATTTCAACATCTAATAAAAACTTTTTTGATTGAGATCATGAACCGATTGATGCTAGACTATCATTGAAAACCTGGAAGCACTGGACGGCCGTTTCGTCCTATTTTGGAACTCCTCAGCAGTGCGCTTCCACGATCCCGATTCTGGTGAGAGACCATGACCAGTGGAGCTAATCCGTTTCGGGTAGAAACAGGTGTCCACCTCAGTACAATGGAAGGTGGTTGCGCAACTTCGTGGATTGGTTGAGGCTAGACATTAATACCATTGGATACGGGCTCAGTGGTCCAGTAGGTTAAGCGTTCGCGCGCGAGACTGAAAGCACTGGCTTCGAGTCCCGCGGGCGTAATCGTGGGTGCGCACGAGTAAGGATTCTCACGACAGGACGAAACGGCCGCCCAGTGCTTCTTAGCTCTAAAGAACATAGAAAAGATCCAGTTTCAATCAATCAAGTTCATCAGCTCATCAAATTGTTTTTTTTCAATCACTCCTTCTAAATGAATTGAATATTGTCATCATATTTCTCAATGCAATTTCCACCCCACAGACACGGAAAATGTCGAAAAATATCCAGTTAAGTTTTTCACAATATAGATTTACCCTACTAAGTAATTTTATAAATGCTACCCTCTCTCTCTCTCTCAAACACACATACCCACACCCAAAAAGGGTTGAATTCAGTAAACAAACATAAAACAACATTATAATCTAGTTAATAGAATAACCTTGACATGAACAAAGGGAGAGAGAAAGAAAAAGAGAAAGAGCATTAGAAACAGAGTGAAAATCCATTAAATAGAATCCACTTGATCAGTTAACGTTCTATATACATTTTTATTGATTAAACTATAAACAATATGAGAATGAATGAATGAATGTATGAATATGAGTAGTAGAAGAAAAAAAATTACATTCAGGTCAACATATTGTGTAAAATGATTATTATTGTTGTTACTTACCCCCCCCCCACACAGACACACTCCACCACCCACTTCACACACCCCCTTATGTATCTATGTGTTTGTTTGTTTGTTTACAATCTAATCATTGAAAAGAAAAGGTGGCAACAGAGAAAAGTTTTTCTTTTGGATAAAAGTTAGGTTAACCTAAAAACTTCAAAACTTCAATAATAATAATAATAATACATGAATAGTTGTATGTTTATAATACATAGAAACAAATGACTTATTAACTAATTATTTCTTTATTCTTTAAATGTTTCCATATTCATGTATAGACAATGTGTATGGTTGTATAAAAGAGCAAGAGAGAGAGGGATAGAGAGGGAGAGAGAGAGAGAGGATAAGAACGCATTCTTGGAAGTGTACACTTACCATGATATCACTGTGTAGTGTACTTGTACTCGTGTATACTTGTGTTCTATTAAATAGAATGCCAACTTGTCCAAAAGTGAGAAAAAGTTTAAATTGTTTATTTATTTATTTATTTATTTTTTAAGATTTTCAATCCATGAATCATCAACTACTGAATAAAATGATATAAAGACATTAGTGAAAGTAACAATAAAGAGTTATTGAGTTTAGATGGAATAGATCAATGTTAGATTATCGTTGATAATCTAGAAGGTTTGGTTGGTTGTTTCATTCTAGTATGGTATTCATTTAGTAAACAATAAACATTCACGATTCTCCACGTAAGACTCGAACCAAGGATCTTCGGTCTCGTGAGTAAACGTTTAACCAGTAGACTATTGAGCTGGCATCGAACAGTTAGATTAATAAGTTTTCGATTGAGATCATGAATTGATTGATGTTAGACCATCATTGAAAACTTGGAAGCACTGGACGACTGTTTAACCGTATTGTGAGACTCCTCAGTAATGTTCATCCATGATCCCGCCTCAGGAGATTCGAACCCAGGGACTTCGGTCTCGTGCGTGAACGCTTAACCTGTAGATCACAGAGCTGACCGGTATCCAACGGTGTGAATGTCTAACTTTAACCAACATTTATCAGTCTTAATAGTTCGGATCATAAGTCAATCGAAGCTAGACCACCATAGAAAACCTGGAATCATTGGACGGCCGTTTAGTCCTACCTCTCAAAAGCAAATAGGATTATAATGATGAACATTTTTTAAAATTTTCATAATTTAAATCATGAACTGATCATAGCTAGAGCACTGTGGAAGATCTGGACCTATTTAAAATTCTAATATAGGACTAAGTATCCTTCACTTATATATACCATTGCCACTGAGGTAACTGCTTCTATGAATTCGGTGTTCATCTTGTTGTGCTAATGACGTATGACAACCTGGATCCATGGATATGTGTTCCTGGTCCTTACTGAGTATCTTCCTCATAGAATAAATAAATTTCACAGTTTATTCAAATAGATAAATCTTATCTTAACATTTATAACACATAAGCATTTTATTGCATTGAACAAATGTTTGTGATCTTGACTATTGGATAGGGAGAGTCCACTGACCCTCTAGAAATGCTCTCACACGGCCACCTATATGCAAATACAGCCACACATGTCCTACTCACTGCTTCTCTCACTTCGGGTGTTGTTTACGAAACTGAGAAGACGAAAAGTGAATGTCCAGCACAGACTTTAACCGAATTGGTAGATATAGAGGATCCATCTAGAGAAGTTAGAGAACCCTCATTCCAAACCAATCGTGCACTTGAGCTCCAGGATCCCTGAAGGGACAAATGGCATATGAACCAATTATTCATCATCGGCTACTATGAGACTGCACTTTCTTACATTGTTCTACTGCCATGTGGATTAGATCTTTAAGTTGAAGTCTTCAAGTGTAACCCTTCAAGTTCACCATCTACTTCGATCTAATCACCTGGTCAATATCCCAATCGATACACAAAATCAATTGACTTGTATAGCACATACACATTTGATGTTCCTTTGTATCAATCTGGATAAGTAAACAATCAATCCATACATGTATCCTTCAACTAAACATCGATTCTATCAATCGATTATTGATTTTTTATAAATAAACAAATAAACACAATACGCAATAACTAGTAACTTTGTTTATCTAATTTGTTTATTCTAATTAATAGAAATCAATCTGTCCAACTATTAGTTTAACTATTAGTTTCTTACAATTCGGTCAATGATAATATAAAATGTCTTTTATGACATTCTATTGATCAAGTTTATATACTTATCTCTCCCTCTCACTCTCTCACTCTATGTTTATATATATATTGATTTGTCCTTGAAATCTTCATTTGATTGGTTAATCATAGTCAGAATTCTATTGGTTAAGATAAATTAGATGAATAAACAAGACATAAATGGTTAAATCATTTTGGGATAATTTAGATTACACCCTTCATTATGATTGTTTACATTTTTCTTTTCTTTTTTCTTTTTTTCAAAGAAAAAACCCCGGACAAATTGAACAAACGAACAAAAACAAACAAAAAACGAGAAACATTCAACCCCATTTAAACTTACCTATTATTATTGATAAGATCAGATAGTTTATTAGAAGAAAAGAAAACAAATGCGTTCACACACACACACACACAATGCTTCCAGGTTTTCAATGGTGATCTCACATCAATCAGTTCATGATCTCAATCCAAAAAAAGACTTGACAATCTCCACAATCCTTAGTTTATTATGAAATGAACAATGGTCATTTCATGTTAACATACAATTGAGAAATGTAATTGATGTAAGTTGAAATTTATAGTTAAATCTTGTTTGGATTATGATGATCTATTATTCAATGAATGATTTATAAAGAGTTTTAAAGATTATGTAACATTCTCTAAGATATAATTAAGAAGATGAATGAATGTTGATAAAGTTTTATTCATTAAACTGAATAGTACTTGATTGTGAAGTTTTTCTTGTTCTTCTAAATAACATTATGTTGTTGGAGTTTTGTTCTCTGAGCTGAATGGTTTGGTCGTGGAACTTTCATTGTTCTTCTGAACGACATCATCAGCATAAAATTCAGATAGAAGTGAAGTGTTCGAATTTCTCCATATATATTTCACAGCTTGTTCTGTACACCTTGACCTTAAATTTGTCTGAATTTTGTGCTGATGATGTCGTTCAGAGGAACGATGAGTGCTTCACAACCAAAACATCCAGCTCAGAGAACAGAAATCCATCAAAATCATCCACCTGAGTTACAAATCTTCTCCATCATCTCAAATAACATTATCAGCATAAATATTTCAGATACAAGTTGATAGATGATGATATTATACAGAAGAACAATGAAAGCTTCTTGATCAAGTATCATTTACTTGAATATGCTTTCATTTAAATGTAATGCTTATCCTAGATTTCATAGTTAGGGGGTTATTTCATTTATTCTAATAAGATCTTATGATTTAATAGTAATATAAAGATAATCTGTTATAGAATGTGCTAAAATATCATAACAATTGAAAGTAATATTTGTTTATTGTATCCAAGTGATTAAATGGTGTGCATTTTGTGAATGTATCACATATGACAGTGCTTGAAGTCATTAAGTTCTAGTCTCAGCCATATTGATGGTAGATGCAGACTACTTGGTTGTGGTTCGCGTGACTATCCCAACTAATGGTTGGAGACTCTTGGTGACATGTCTCAGAATCGATCGCAATGGCGTAGGTGTATACACCTACCACCATTAGCTTTGTTCTCTCTACATCTATGAATTCAATGTTCACCTTGTAGTGCTAATGAGGTATGACAACTTGAACCGATGTATATATGTGCCTAGTCTTAAATTGTAGCTAACTGACTGACTAACTGATGGACAAGTAATATCATATCTATTCAGTTTCTTTTTGTTTGAATAAAACAACTCTGATTTATAGTAAAAGCGCTTTTTTTTCTAATCACTTTTGAAATAGTTGTCAGAATTCTAATCTTGATGAATAAAAAACAATTTGGTTCAATGTGTTCATCGGGATGTTCTTTTCTTGAATATATACTATGATAAAGTTTATGTCATAAAGAATTGGAAGTATCCATGCTGATGGTTAAAATTGCTTTCAACATTCATTACAGAATGATCTCAATCATTTATCCAATACAATTCAGTGTATTTGACTTTACAATGATATATAAGACTGCCCCCGATTGATTGATCAAATCCAAAGAGGTAGCATAGCGAGAGTTTTATTCATGGACAAACCAATCATATTTACGATAACAAGTCTTAGATTTCTGTACGAAATTCACTCATCCATGTAGCTTAACAGCATCTTGATATTTTAATTTATGTCAGTTCATGATGACTGGGATTTGATTAGTTCACTCAGTTTAGATGTATAGATTTTGAGAATGAATTGAAATCCAAGTTTCTTTTCGTTTTCCTAACATAAATAAATCGCGTGCGCAACCAGTAGCTGCTGGGTTCGAATCTTGCAGGGGGCGAGATCGTGGATGCGCACTGTTGAGGAGTCCTACCATAGGACGAAACGGCCGTCTAGTACTTCCAGGTTTTCCATGGTGGTCTAGCTTCGACTAATTCATGATCTTAAACGTTGATAAATAAATCACTTTATTACAGTTTGGTTTACTGTAATTAACATTCATACATAGAAAGAAGATCATTTATGCATAGACTATGTTGATATTTGTTAGAAATTTTTTATTGACCTGATTAGAACAAATTTATTGATTGGTTGGTTGATTGAAATGTGTTATCAAGTGGAATGATCATGATTACATTATGAACTTATGAAGTTAAGGTATATATAAAGGAAACACCCCCCTTAGATACAAGGTTATAAGTGTATATTAATTAGGTAGTATAAAACGTGATTAAGATTATTTAATCTTTTAGGATGTTGCTAATCAAAATTCGATATTTAAAGCACGTAGAACAAAAGAAGGGATTATATTCTAATTACCAAGTGACTAGAACTTAATATCACTTGATAGAAATGGAATTGATAATGCAGAATGAAGTATAAACTAGTAACAAGATGATATTCATTATTAAGGGTCTGATAAGTCTGTGTATCCTGAATATCAATGACGGAAATAGACATCTTGTGGTATATGCTACTTATATTGACAAATATCAGTAGTATGTGTCAGCAATTGGATGTGGAATGTTTGTCAGTGGAAGATTAAACTGTAACGTTCAGTCCAGATTCTGAAGCTAATCAAGATGAGATGAGTTGGATTTTTACGTTATATTATGAATTGTGTAAGATGAATCTAATCTACTTGCTGAATAGAAACGATGATAATAGCTAAGTATATTGGATAATACTATTTGAGTGGTTACAGTTGTGGTGAATAAATATGAAGACTAACGAAATATCATGAAAAAGGGAACATTGTGCATTGATGTCGGTCAAATGAAACTACCTGTACATGAATGGTTTGAGTGCAAAACTGTAGTAAACGAGAATATCAGTGGGGACAATCCAATGTATTTCAACACACCATTACAGATTATCTTGGTAAAATCTGTAAACCATACAGTAAATAATTCATTATTCCTTCGTCTTCACATCAATCCTTCTTTGTTCTTGTTCTGTTTTGGTTGATCTTCTTAACCTTCTGCTACTAGGCATTTCATTTTCAACTGATTGTTATATACTACTTATATCTGTTGACATTAGTAGCATATATCATAATATTTTCATAGTTTATTTATTTATTTCTCAATGAATTCTTAAAGATATTTCTTTTCTGTTTTCTATAAGTTATCCGTTTGAAATACTTCACTACATTGTATACTTAATGAGAATAATAATATTATATGAACGTGGATGCTCCCTGTTGAGGAGTCCCATACTAGGACGAAACGGCCGTCTAGTGCTTCCAGGGTTTTCATGGTGGTCTGGCTTCAGTTGACTCATAATTTCAACCAGTGAAATAACAAGTGTCGATTAATAGTTGAAGAACATATGGAACTCAAAACAACTTTTCAACCAATATCAAAGTGAGAGTCTTCAATACGAACGTCAAAGCAGTTCTACTGTATGGAGCTGAAACTTGCAGAACTACAACAATTACCACCAAGAAGGTGCAAGTATTTATAAATGGTTGTCTATGCAAGATACTCAACATCCATTGGACGGATACCATCAACAACAGCCTTCACTAGGAGAGAACAAACCAGAAGAAGAAATTAGGAAGAGACGATGGAAATGGATAGGACATACATTATGCAAATAATCAAACTGTATCACAAGGCAAGCCCTACCTTGGAATCGTGAAGGGAATCGGAAAAGAGGAAGACCAAAGAACACATTACGTCGGGAAATAAAAGCAGATATGAAAAGGAACAAGCTGGAAAGGATTGCCCAGGACAGAGTTGCATGGAGAATGCTGGTGAGCGGCCTATTCTCCTTCACGAGAAGTAACAGGCCTAAATGAAATTAATAGTTGAGATTATAAGTCAATTAAAACTAAACCATTATAAAACACCTGGAAGCACTAAATGACCATTTCGTCTTATTGTGAAACTCCTCAACAATGTACATCCACGATCTTACTCCATGAAATTCGAATCTTGGCGCCTATCAGTTATTCTCCGATGTGTGTACTTAACCACTAGACCACTGAGTTAACCTAGAATCAAATAATGTTAATATGATATATGATTTGAATCATATTTCACTAGTATTCAACTTATTCTCTATAGAATGATTCAATTCATAATCAGGCCACTTTTTTTTAATTATTATAAATAGGTCATTGATAGAATCAATTAGTTTGTTTAAATGAAGAAAGAATGAATGAATGAAAGAAGAAGAAGAAGAAGAAGAAGAAGAAGTTATTTCAGGACATTTGAATACTATCTGATTGTTGATTGGTTCATTCTATAGAATTTGTCCTTAAATTGAACTGAATATGACCTTAAAACAATTTGAATTCATAAACTATTTAGTATAAATAGTATAAAATTGAATCTATTCACTTCATTTTAAGACGGGTAAGTTGATCCTACTTCTTTGATGAACTTCCATTTTTATAGAGTGAATTTCTGCTTAGAATCAATTCAAACAGAAGGAATCATTCAATGTACAGATTAAGATCAAGGAATTGATTGGTTGTTTCGTCCCAATTGTAAGATTCCTCATCAGTATGTATCCATAATCTTACTTAAAGGATTTGGTTGAAATGATGAATTGATCTATGTTAGATGATGATTGAAAAGTTGAAAACATCTAAAGATTATCTCCTGTTCACAGTAAGTAAATTTTACAATTTTATTATAGTGTTATATTCGTTATTGTGAGAAACAAATTTTATTTAGTTAAACACATAACTATTGTTACAAGAAGGCATCAAACAGAGATGTGCTGGGATACTGTCCGGTTGCCTAAACTGAAACATATGATTCTCTTAGGGGGCCACAATCGGAACCTTTGACCTAGAGGTTTAATTCACAAGGCAGTGGATCAACGTAAGCAGATGTAGTCTCATGGTAGTCGGTGACCAATAATTCTTTCATACATCATTTGTTTCCTCAGGATACTGTGCACAATTCGTTTGAAACTAGGGTTTTCCAACTTCCTTAGGTAGACCCTCCGTGTCGAACAACCCTGTTAAAATGCAAGACATTCACTTTTTGTACTCTTCGCGAGAAGATAGTGAGTAGAACTTTCCGTGACAACTACTGTATACGTGCGGCAATTTGGGAGGATTTGGAGGAGGAGGAGGAGGAGGAGGAGAGCTGACTCTTTTCACTCACGACCATACTAAGGCATTTGGTGGACATTATACTGTATGACTGATAGATATTCAATTAGTAACTGAAGTAAAAAAGTCTGATGACATTAGGTATAGTTTAAAATATAAAAACAAAATGTCAGTTATAGCCTGATAGAATAATCGTCTTACATAACAACTAATCAATCAGGAAGTAAAGATTAACTGTTTGTTATATCCCGACGACAATAATGGATGGTAAGTGTTGAGGTCTATTTCTAGACTAATACTATACATACATTCTTATTGTATAATCGTTAAGTAGCTAAACTATGCATATTCATGTTCTTCTTATTAAAAGCTTTATTTTGATTTATAAACTATCATTATACGATTTACTGTTCTTGAGTTATGCCCAGTATATCAATTACTATCTCTCACATTTGGTTAAGTCTTGTAGAAATGTTATTTTCTATTCTATTGGCACGATGTGGTCTGTTTGGTTGGTATATAAACCCAGTGTGTTTGAAATACATGATTCACATCGCGGAGGCTGAGTTTGGTGTTCTGGACTAAGTAAAACGGGAAGAAGAAAGACCGATAAGGACTATAGATTACTTGTACGGGTTTATACGTCATTGGTCCTATCGACTATTCACTGTTCTCTAATTGGCGGTGTCACTACGTTATATATAAAGTGATAGGGGCAACAAGATCAACAACTTGATATGACATCAAATCTAAATTTTATACCATACACAATACTTTTAGATATATACACTATTACATATTGTATTGAATTCATATGTAATTCAATGATATTCCTATAGACTAACTTGAGAATACTTAAAATTAAGAAATCATAGTTAATGTATGGGATAAACTAATACAAGAAGCTAGACCACCACGAAAATATTGGAAGCACTGGACGGCCGTTTCATCCTATTGTGGGACTCCTCAGAAGTGCTTCCAGGTTTTTCATGATGGTCTAGCTTTAACTCATATTATCCACAAAAGTCCTTCTGATATTCATATAAGAAGCTTAAATCTTCATTGGATAGTCCAAGAAATTGTAAACTTGTCATTTACTGAATGTTTGTTTTTTTTCTTTTCAAAGGAATATCAATAATGAATATCACTAGATTTAACGTACAATATTATTTACTTACACCATATTACCCCTATCGAGAGGAGCAAAGGTCATTCATCAGCACTTTCTATCCAACTTTATCTTGGGAAATCTTTTTCAATTCTTTTCAATTGCTATTCATCTTTCTCATATCTCCTTCCAATTCCTGGAATTCATCTCCCCCCTGATCATAGAAATGACTAAGAAACAAGAAGAAAAACTATAATCATGCGAGTTTGTGGGTGGATATGCTCGGTGGTGTTGTGAAAATCAATAAAAAACATTCTCATACTATAAATCTAGTTGAGAATATCATCACCGGGTGTTTTTCACCCTCACGCGCTTGATAAGTCATCTTTTTTTTTGTGATGAAAATATAAACAGAAAAACAACAACAACAGTAAGTTATAATGTAATATTTCACCTAATTTATTGATACAAATTATGTATGATTAGTATGCTAATATTAATTATGACAATCAAATCAATAATCTATTCATAGTGTGGTCTATACTACTGATGCCAATAGATATAAGTAGTATGTATCATGATTTGAAAGTGAAATACCTGGCGGTAGAAGGTTAAGAAGATCAAATGAAGCAAATTGAGAACAAAGAATATTTGGTGTGGAAATGAAGGAACAGCTAAGTCTGAGACGATTAATGAACTATTTATTGTATGGTTCTCAGATTTCAGTAAGTGATTCTAACGTTTTGTATTCACATATGTTTGATTGTCCACACTTGTGTTCACCTTCACCAAAACAGCACATATTTCATTAGGAGATGAATATTGTCAGTTATATTGTTGATACTAATGTGTTTTGTGCTACTGATATCGATAGATATAAGTAGTATGTACCATCATTTGAGAGTCGAATGCCTGAAGACAGGAGATTAAGAAGATTGAAGAGAAGAGAAGAGAAGAGAAGAGAACGAGAACAAAAAATGATTGATGTGGAGATAAAGGAACAATGAAGTTCGAGATAATTGATGAATATTTTATAAATGAAGTACTTACTGTATGGTTTACAGATTTTACCAAGATAATTTGTAATGCTGTATTCAAATATAGTCGATTTTCAGCACTTATGTTCGCCTTCACTACAATAACACAAGAGATTAGGTATAGTGTAATGGCTGTGCTTCGTTAACAAATCACCCTGGTAACCGTTACCATACAATCCTCAACGATGTTTGAAATCAGAAAGTGAAGAGAAGCAGCGACTACAGTTTTATTAGCAGATAACTCAGACCACAAAGCAGTGAGGCAAATGAATGAGTCAGCGAACCGAGATTGTACAGTGTGTCGAGTGTAAATGTACATGTATATATATAGGGAAATGAATGGATCATCGAATCAATTAGGCCGTTAATAATAAAGCTAGCACAATGAATATATGTGTAGGCGGTAAGCAATGTTCAAGCATACATATTTCATACAAGCACAACAATAATAAAGGTACAATAATTTGTTATAGTACGGATGACTTTGTCCGCTAAATAAGTTAACTAAAGGGCTTAACTGTGTTAAATGAGAATAAACTCACTTGCACGTGAGTTGCTATAATAAGAAATGCATTTTTGGATTAGAAAATAATGTAAAGGGCAAGAGTCACTTCGTCTTATTTGATACTTGTTATCTGGATGTCCCTGCATTCGAGAGTTAGTGTTCACTTCTGAACTCGAAACCAGTATCGTTCATTTCAACTAACGTCACCGCCTTATCCACTTAGTTACTGAGTTTCAGATTTTACTACGATATTCTGTCATTTGATGAGGAAATACATTTGGTTGTCCTCACTTGTGTTCTCGACCACTGCAATAATAGATCTGTTCAAATCTTAATTGAATACATTTCAACAGACTGAATAACGTGTGACATAACGATATAAACATTCATTGAGAAATCCGTGATTTGTGTAGTTGTTAAAACGAGGACTCACATTCGATTCTCAGTGAATTCCTCTCTGCCTCATCAAATATCATCATCATACTTTTCTACTTGTTTGAATTCAAGTGGATTATGCAAATATCGATGATACATTTTGATGTGATGTGATGAATCGTGCGGAAGTGTAACTCGTAGGACCATCTCACAAAGGATTCCTGTCTATATTTTCATTGTAAAATTACTAGAAGATTAGATTGTTATATTTTTATATTCTCCTATCTCTAGACTTTCGTTTGACTAATAAATCCCTGTTACGTCTTATTGTTCCATTGTATCACTTATGACTGAGTTGTGTACATTTTGTACTTCAGCGATTGTAACGCTCTATGGTCAGATATTTTATGTCTGTTATTGTATAAGCCTTGAATTATGATTGAATAGAGTACAATAGAGAAATAAACTAGTTTATATCTAGGGTATCCCATACACACCAACAAGTGAAGATGAAGACAACCATTGTAACATCAGTAGGTCCCAACATACACAAGAGAAAAAGCAACATTCTCAAATACAACACGCAAAACACCAAAATAATCACACTTGATGGAGAAACTCTGGGAGAGGTGAAATCTTTCACATACCTGGACAGCACCATCGATCAACAAGGAGGATCTGATGCAGATGTGTTAAATGTATATCAACCATTAAACACCAAATTAGTTGTCATAAAGTTACTATACTTGAATTGAATTTTCAGTTTTGCAATGGTTATGAGCTAATGAAAAGTTATTGACAAGAGTCGAACATCACTTCAAACCTTTTTTTTTGCATGTTATCAAGTTGGAATTTGTTACTTAAATCTTACACTAAAGAACAAGCAAGTAAACTTTAGCATATGGTTAACTTGAATGGATTATTTAAAACGAATATATACATATATATACTGAATTGCATCACACTGTTTTCAATTAGCTCCTAGACGAAATATGCCCTCAAATGCCTTGGTACATCCGAGGTTGTGGGGAGACAGCTCTCTCTCCCTCCAAATGCTTTCACATGACCACGCGTATTCAGCAAATTTCGGGGAATTCCTACCAACTGCATTCTCGCACTACGGGTGTTGTTTACAAAATTAAGAGGATAAAAAGCAAATGTCCGGCGGGAGGTTGAAACGGGTTGGTAGGGACGGAGGGTTCATTTATGGGGGTTAGAAAACAGTGATTCCAAACCAATGAGCTCCAGGGTACTGAGGAAGCAAATGCGGTACAAATCAATTCTTCGTCATCGACTAACAAGGGACCGTATCTCCTGATGTTGCTCCAGTTCCTTGTAGATCAGAACTTTAGATCTAAGGTTTCGAGCGTGTTTCCATAAGAAAACCACCTGCTTCGGTTTGGGCAACAGAGTAGTATCTCGGCCCTGATAGAAATCAAGTGACTTGTGTGACACATATGTATTCGGTACCCCTTTGTACCAATATTTATGTGTTCAAATAATCATAGAATCATTGATGAAAAGAAGCAAGCTATACATTAGAACCATCGTTTTTTAATGTTTAACAAAATGGGAATATCCATCATTTTCGATAATTTTTCTCCTCATTTATCCAGTGAATGAGTACTATATGAAAGAATATAATTTTCAATAGGGATTTCATTTCATCAGATTGGAGGTATGTAGATGTTGTAGTGATTTTTTAATAGTTGAAGTCATGTGTCGTTCTAAGCTAGATCACCATTCAGAACCTAAGTTGAAACAGTTATCAACCTTAGACAATGGATGAAGAGTTGCGTAAACTCATAGATCGATTAAAGTTAGACACTGATAACGTTGAATGCCGGCTCAGTGGTCTAAAGGTTAAACGTTCGTGTGTGAGACCGGATTTGAATCCTGCGTAGGGGGATCGTGGATGTGTATTGTTGAGGAGTCAAATACTAGGATGAAACGGTGATCTAATGCTTCCAAGTTTTCAATGATGGCCTAGCTTAAATCGACTCACGAATTCAACTATTATGTTTTCATTTTAATCACTTAAGGTTATCTTAATATCTAATATCTATAAACATGCCATTAAAACGCATCTCAAATTGTCGGATAAACAAAATAAAGTGAATGTTAGGGCTATAGTTGAAATCGTCAGTGGAAATTACACTTTTTTATATGAAGCATTCACTTAATAATTCGATAGAAAAATATTAGATATTGAACACATGATAAACATTGAAACGCAGCTATGCTGAAAATTAATAGACACTCATCCTATCCCGAATGATTGATATCTATCGGTTGAACTAAATTACACAGTCCATCAAACTAGGCATGTATGAAAATAATGAACATGATAAAGACAATGATAATGTTGATGATGATGATGATGATGATGATGATGATGATGATGATGATGATGATGATGATGATGATGATGATGATGATGATGATGATGATGATGATGATGATGATGATGATGATGATGATGATGATGATGATGATGATGATGATGATGATGATGATGATGATGATGATGATGATGATGATGATGATGATGATGATGATGATGATGATGATGATGATGATGATGATGATGATGATGATGATGATGATGATGATGATGATGATGATGATGATGATGATGATGATGATGATGATGATGATGATGATGATGATGATGATGATGATGATGATGATGATGATGATGATGATGATGATGATGATGATGATGATGATGATGATGATGATGATGATGATGATGATGATGATGATGATGATGATGATGATGATGATGATGATGATGATGATGATGATGATGATGATGATGATGATGATGATGATGATGATGATGATGATGATGATGATGATGATGATGATGATGATGATGATGATGATGATGATGATGATGATGATGATGATGATGATGATGATGATGATGATGATGATGATGATGATGATGATGATGATGATGATGATGATGATGATGATGATGATGATGATGATGATGATGATGATGATGATGATGATGATGATGATGATGATGATGATGATGATGATGATGATGATGATGATGATGATGATGATGATGATGATGATGATGATGATGATGATGATGATGATGATGATGATGATGATGATGATGATGATGATGATGATGATGATGATGATGATGATGATGATGATGATGATGATGATGATGATGATGATGATGATGATGATGATGATGATGATGATGATGATGATGATGATGATGATGATGATGATGATGATGATGATGATGATGATGATGATGATGATGATGATGATGATGATGATGATGATGATGATGATGATGATGATGATGATGATGATAGTCGATATTGTATTTAAGAAGTTTAGAACGTTTTTTACGTATGTTATTGATAGGATTCGTTCCTTTTTGAAGCGTACTCAGGACAAATAACGATGTTTATGAATCAATGTACAATTAGTATATTAACAAATTATTATCAAAATTGGGTGACACAATAGTTTATGGACGAACCAACTAGATTTAGGGTAACAGATTTTGGATTTCACCGCTAAATAAATCTATCCATTTGGCTATACACCGTTTTGGCATTATAGCTAATATCAGTTCGTGATAGAAAGCCTTAAATCTAATTCCTAGCCCCTAACCATCAATTGTAAATCATAATTTTTATTGCTTCATACAGATTTATAATCCTTATTTATCCCTAGTAAGTAGGTGAACATTCTCATGGTCACTTTAGAGTCATTCAAAGATCGTCCATAAATTAGAGTCTCATCTTCTATGACTAATACATGAATCTAAGTCAAATGTTCATTATATACATATAGGTATAGATGAATAATTGTGTTACCGACCTTTTGGACAAAACAAAAAGTAAACTGACTTATGGAAACAACATCATTGTTTGTATTATTATTGTTGTTATGGTTAGTGTGATTGTGGTTGTTGTGGTTGTTAAATATAAAATAAATTTCTTAAACTGAGTTTAGATTAAAGCCAAAGGTGGACAGTTTTTGTAAAATAGATGGTATAGACGGAGAAAGTAAGTCGACCAAGCCCTACTCATGAAGTGTCGAATGTGACTAACTAACCTGTAGACCACTAACCTGACATCCAACAGTGTTTATGTCTAACTTCAACTTATCCATAGAATTGCTCGGCTGTCCACCATTGTCTTCAGTGTGTAAATATCACACAACAGACCCAGTTGAGCTCCACTAGTCAGTGATTCTCACCAGAACTCCAGGAAATACCTCATGAAGCTAGCCATTAGTGAGTATACGCTGAGAGGGATAGGGGATAGCACTAGGATCCAGGACGCGAGTTTCGTCCTATTTGGGACTTGTCAGCTGGATGTACCTGAATCTCAGAGTTGGTGCTCATTCTGGGATTCACACCCAGCAGCGTTCAATAGCCGCCGTCCATCTCTGCTTATAATGCTTATAAATTAAGGTAATATAGAGGTAATCCGCACTGTATGCACATATACCAATCAATTACAGTCCTAAACATCAATGGGAAGATTCAAGTAAAACAATACCAATTTGCTGATTAGTATCAGCAAATTAATTGTTGAAGGAAAATATTAGAACATTAGAAGACATTCAACAGCATTATAAACAGAACTGATGGTGGGTAACAGTGGAATACAGAACGCGCGTTTCATCCCATTTTTGGCCCGTCAACTGCATGTAACAGATTAATCAATTTCAGTCGCAAACATCAATGGGAAGATTTAAATAACCAATGCAAAATGAGTTGTTTCGCTATGTTTTTTTCTTTGTAGCACTTATAATTGTTTATGGATAACGATCGAGTGGGTTCGAATTTCGCGAGGTGAGGTCGTAGATACACACTGTTGATGAGTCACACAATAGGACGAAACGGCCGTCCAGTGCTTCCAGGTTTTCTATGGTGGTCTAGCTTCAATCGACTCATGATCACAAACATTGAAATGATAAAAGAGGATTAGAATTAGGTTATAAGTTGATTACAGATAGCTATTTATCAGAATAACAATTCTAGTCAATTTGATAGGTAAGTCAAATAAAACTAACAGATATCATGGGATTAAATTAAAGTATGTTAAATGTGAGAAACTTACTAGTGAGACAAAATAGTGAACTATCTTATTCTGAACGAAAGGATGATTAGAAACTAAGGGGCATAGAATTGATAATAAGGGCTTTGTATAGAAAAAGGTTAAGAACCAGGGATTCCTGTATGGCTGTTACGTCATATTAATACTCAATTGTTAATCTATTTATATTCAGAGTCAAGACCTATGGAATTTCATACAAATAAGTTTTGTAAGTGAGTCTATGATTATCCTTCGTCAAAGTTTCTAGAAGCCTAGAAAACATTAGGAAATGCATAATTTATTCAGTATTGAATAGATGCTTCTTAGATATATCTAAAGAAATTCTGTGCACAGAAGATTCCTGAAGATCAGGGTTATATGCAACTTACAATGTATTCTTGATTTCCTGAATATTTACCAAAATTGGGGTAGAGCTTTTAAATTTTGCACCTTAACTCAATTGTTAGAATTTACTTGTCAAAGTAGTATAGGGTTATAGGACTTACTTACGTACTGACTTACGCTTGTTACTCCGAAAGGAGCATAGGCTTCCGACCAGCATTCTCCAGCCAAATCTGTCCAGAGTCTTCCTTTCTAATTCTATTCAATTGTTGTTCATTCTTCTTATGTCTGTCTCCATATCTTGGTGTAATGTGTTCTTTGGTCTTCCTCTCCTTCTTTTGTCCTTGAGGATTACAGATAAGAGCTTGCTTTGTGACGCAGTTGTGTGCTTTCCTCATTATGTATCATATCCACTTTCAGCGCTTCTTCCTATTTGGGATTATAGGAAGTGGATAATTAGTTAACAGTAAGTGTTTCCGATAGCAAACTTATCAACCTGGTGTCCAGTCTATCAGAATAGTGATATTCGGCAATTTTTGATATTTTACAATATCCACTGGTAACATTTGTCTCATACTAAGCCTAAGAACTGAATTGAAGTATAGAAGATTATCCGTATAATGGTTTTTTGTTAATCAATAGTTCTTCTGAATGATTACGAACTTCAAAAGACCTATCAAGCTAGACCACCATGAAAAAACTTGAAGCATATTAACATCTTTGAATGCCAGCCAGCTCATTGTTCTAGCGGTTAAGCGTTCATACATGAGACTTATGGTTCCTGGGTTCAAATCTCGCGTGGTGGGATCGTAGATGCACACTGTTGAAGAGTCTCATACTAAGACGAAACGGCCATCCACATGAATTCAGTTATTGAAAGCAAATTACTAAAATTTTCACAAAACCCTGGTTTGATAGATTATTAATTTGTGATATGAAAATCATACAAAAAAACTTGTCTTTTGCTTAGCAACTAATGATCATGCCAAAACCATTAAAGAAAGAATTTACTTATGTGAATAATAAGAACAATAATAGTACCAATCAATGAATTGTGCATGATTATTGATTTTGTGCAACGTGTATAAAAATGCATAGAACCATTCATTATGTTGTTTTTTCTTTGTATTTTGTCTTAACACGAATGAAAGTTGACATGTTCAACAAATTCATCGATTGTTTCTTTATTGTTAGATTATGTTCTTTATGTAAACATCGACTAGTCTTTTATGTGTTGAAAGTACTGCCTTAAGGTAATTGTCTTAATTCATAAGGTAGCAGTGGAATCCAGTTTGACGAGCGTTTCGTCCTATTTGGGACTCGTCAGCTAGATGCAACTGTATGACGTTTGAAACAAACTGCACTAAGTTAGAGTCCCAGAGTGAAAATCAACAAGTTTTAGGATACAGGTATAATAAGCTGGCTTGTCCTGAATAATGCGAAACACGCGTCAAACTGGAATCCATTGCTAGCCACTATCCATCTTTGCTTTGATTATTGTTATTGAGGTTTCAGTAGACTATTAATTCACCATATAGGGATTGCATTATATCCCATTACTGTTATTATTATGTGTACATAATATGATTCCATTCGTTTTTGTATTTAGTTCTTTGACATTTACGTTATTCCTGATTGATCTCAAACTTTACCTTCATTTTATCATTTTGTTATTATATGGGTGAATACAGAATATCAATGGTTAAGATCATGAGTCAGTTGAAGCTAGACTACAATGGAAAACCTGGAGGCAATGGTCGGCCGTTTCGTCCTAGTATGGGACTCTTCAGCGGTGCGCAACTACAACCTCGCCCCCTGAGAGATTCGGACCCATGACCTACTGGTTTCGCGCATGGGTGTGTCGCCCAATTTCGTGGATTAGTTGAAGTTATACATTAACACCGTTGTATGCCGGCTCAGTGGTCTAGTGGTTAGGTGCTTGTGCGCGAAACCAGCAGGTCGTGGGTTCGAATCTCTCAGGGGGCGAGGTTGTGGTTGCGCACCGCTGAAGAGTCCCATACTAGGACGAAACGACCGACCATTGCCTCCAGGTTTTCCATTGTGGTCTAGCTTCAACTGACTCATGATCTTAACCATTAATATTCTGTATTCACCCATATAATAACAAAATGCTGAAGAAACTCCGGAATAGGTGGAAACATTCACATACCTGAGCAACATAATCAATGAACAAGGAGGATCTGATGCATACGTAAAGGAAATGATTGGAGAGGTAAAGACACTATTTCAACAACTGAAAAACTTATGGAACTCAACAAAAACGCCAACCAATATGAAAGTCAGAATGTTCAATACGAATGTCAACACAGTTCTACTGTATGTAGTTGGAACTTGAAGAATTACCGCAAGTATTATCAAAACGGTACAAGTGTTTCTAAACATTTGTCTACGTAAGATGCTGAATGTCCGTTGACCGGATACCATCAGCAACAACCTACTGTGAGAGAGAACAAACTAGCTTACAACTGAAGAAGAAATTAAGAAAAGACATTAAAAATGGATAGAACATACATTGAGTAAATCATCAAACTGCAACATGAGACAAGTACTTACCTGGATTCCTGAAGAGAAATAGAAAAGAGGAAGACTCAAGAACATACTTCTTCGGGAATCGGAAGTAGACATGAGAAGAGTATATGGAAACTGGAAGCAAATTGAAAGGATATGCAAAAATCACAATGATTAAAAACGACTGGCTGTATCACATACTAAGATGAAATCAACCATCCACAATAAATGATTCCACATGAGATTCCATACAGTAAATTCATGCTTAAATCAAAGTGTCTTGATTTCTACACCAATGAATTGGATTTCAGAAGCTCAACTTTTTATTCTTGTTATTAAATGATCACTACTTGAAATGAAGAATGGTAAGCTGTAGGTAGATCCAATTTAAGGGGTTTTAAAATTAGATGAGTATCATAACTTTCTATGACTTATTTGCTGATATAGTCGTCTATGCGTTCAAACGCCGTGATACAGCCAAGAGTGGGCAGAGTTAACTATCCCTCTCAAAATGCTCTCTTATGGCCACGTGCATACAACCACTGCCAGGGTAGTCCTACTTATTGACTTCTCGTGGCGGGGGGTGTTCTTTTTACGAAGTTGAGGGGACCAAAAACGAATGTCCTGCACTTTAACAGGGTTGGTCGACACGGAGGATCTACCTAGGGGAGTTGGAAAGCCCTGATTTCACACTAACGGTGCATATGGGCTCCAGTATCCTGAGGAAAAAAATGGCGTATGGAACAATTATTAGTCACTGACTACCATTGGACTGCATCTCCTTACGTTGTTCCACGGTCTTGTGAATTAGACCTTTGGATCGAAGGCTCCAGGTGTGGCCCCTTAAGAAAACCACCTGCTTCGGTCTTGGCAGCTGGGCAGTATCTTAGCCCATACACAAGTCAAATGATTTATGTGGCGCATATCTATTTGGTGCCTTCTTGTACCAATATTCATGTGCTTAAATAGTAATAATAATAAGAATGTACATTACATTATATATTAAGATGTAACATATGTCTATTGCCCATTGGTTTTTTACTAGGTATAAACTTAATGAGGTAATTAAAATAACCCATAGTGTCATTGAATAAGAAAAAGAGAATTCAGCGAAGAAAATTTTCTTTTTCGACGAAATCATTTACTTAAGCTGTACATTCGTATATATAGTTAGATATGGAAAATGTATGTCTATAGAAGGATAGAATGGATTGTATCACAAAAATATGGATTCGACAATAAATAACAAATGAGGTTAATGTACTAATCAATGGGTAAGGAAGAACAAAATTTAAGGGTCAGATAATAGTCCAATTGACAGATATGAAGAAAAAACGACAAAACAACAAAGGTCACAATAATAGACTGAATAATAATCAAGAAAACTTGTAAAAGGTAATAATAATAAATGATTAGAGTTTAAAGTGCAAAATGTAATAATAAAAGTTCATTAAAAAAAAACACCTAGAAACATACCCATTAAGGGAATTAGGGCCAGGGTAGGATGAGAGGTTGGATAAATCGTTTCTGCACGCAAAGTTCAGGCTTTAGTTTGTGGATTGCCAATGCCTCTGTGGTGCATAAAATATTGATTCGAACCCCATTCGATCCCGTTCCTTTGACTCTGTAAACTATTTTAAACGAAGAGTCTTTTGGAGCGATATGTCCACAGTTGATTAAGTGCGAAAAACAATCACGAGTTCTATACAGGAGCACTTAATCAACTGTGGACATATCGCTCCAAAAGACTCTTCGTTTAAAATAGTTTACAGAGTCAAAGGAACGGATCGAATGGGGTTCGAATCAATATTTTATGCACCACAGAGGCATTGGCAATCCACAAACTAAAGCCTGAACTTTGCGTGCAGAAACGATTTATCCAACCTCTCATCCTACCCTGGCCCTAATTCCCTTAATGGGTATGTTTCTAGGTGTTTTTTTTTAATGAACTTTTATTATTACATTTTGCACTTTAAACTCTAATCATTTATTATTATTACCTTTTACAAGTTTTCTTGATTATTATTCAGTCTATTATTGTGACCTTTGTTGTTTTGTCGTTTTTTCTTCATATCTGTCAATTGGACTATTATCTGACCCTTAAATTTTGTTCTTCCTTACCCATTGATTAGTACATTAACCTCATTTGTTATTTATTGTCGAATCCATATTTTTGTGATACAATCCATTCTATCCTTCTATAGACATACATTTTCCATATCTAACTATATATACGAATGTACAGCTTAAGTAAATGATTTCGTCGAAAAGAAAATTTTCTTCGCTGAATTCTCGTTTTCTTATTTAATGAGGTAACTATTATCGATTATCTGAAGCACTTACTTTTCATAAATTCAGGATTTTATTGATCCATGTTTGATACAATTAGGTACTGGCTGTTGGTTAGACCACACACAAAGATTTTTTTCATATTGTCTCCAATGTTATCTCGTAAGTTAAATGGAATTAAACGACTGTGTTATGTAGCCACTCCTTTTAATCTTTTAAATGAAACATTCAATTTACAAGGTAGTGGAAGAATGTTAGAAGATGCCTGTCCATGATATCCGATGATTGAAACCTAATTCGTCGACTATTTATTCCTTTGAGATCCTGGAGTTCAAGTTTATTATTGGTTTGAAATAATGTTTTTCCAATGCCATTAGATGAACCATTTGCATCTTTAAACTCGGTTTAAACCCTTCCCATTGAGTGAAGGTAACGAGAAGGACTACCATGGCAAAGGTTATAAACGCATGACATTATAATAGCATTTTCAGCAGGAAAACAGACCTATTCTACAATGGGATTAAAGGGCCTGTAAACCCATCCTTTATCAATGGTTTGTATTTAACTAACTTATAGAAGCCAACTTAATTGAGTATTGTTTACATGAATATTCTCATTGATGTTTAAAACTGCAATTGATCAGTCTCTTATTGACATATGTGCATACTGTGCACATTGCATCGATATAGTCTTAATTCACAAGCATACTAAGCGAAAATGGATAGTGGCTAGCAGTGGAATCTAGACCACATGTTTTGTCCTATTCGGGATTCGTCAGCTGGGTTCGAGTCCCAAAGTGAGCATCAACTCTGATATACAGGTACATCCAGCTGATGTTTATCTTACATTAATATACGATTTATCTGGATTGTTTTAATGAATTTTTCGTAAAGCTATACAATAAAGAAAAATATATTATTGTTTCCAAAGAGTTGAATATTAAGCCCTGTGTTTGAGTCCCACATGCGGGATCGTCCATGCATACTGCTGAGGAATCGCACACTGGGACGAGACGGTTGTCCAGTACTTTCAGGTTATTAATGATGGTCTAGCTTAGATCAATTCGTGAAAATTAAGTACTGAAAACAGTTTATTGAATATTTACTAAATATTTACTCCATTGCATAAGCAAGTAGCTATCAGGACTCAGTAGCTAAGTGGATAACACGATGAAGTTCGAAGCGAACGGTAGTAGGTTGGAGTCCCAGAGTGAACATCAACAAGTCTGAGTTGAGGGTACATCCAGCTGACGGGTCTCAAATTGAACGAAACGTGGGTCAAACTGGATTCCACTACTAGACACTATCCATCTTTGCTTATAAAACTTGTGAATTAAGTCAATTTCGAGGCAACCCGCACAGTATGCACATATGCCAATAACAGACCGATCAATTACAGTCCTAAACACCAATGTAAAGATTCAAGTACAAAACAATACCAAGTGAATTTATCAAATGTAGTTGTTATTTCTGAAAAAGGATAAGAAATATGTGGTCTGATAGTAAAATTATAAAACAGGCAAGAAATTTATTGACCATAAAGTTTATATGAAAACTAAAGAGACAATAAATGAATATCCTTTTTTATGGTGGTTTATGTATTTCAGACAAAGATATAACTAATAGAATAGATATTAGGAAAGTTGGTAGTTTTAGAAATGTTAAACGATACATTACAATTACTAAGTTTGATGTAAAGTTATTAAGTAACTGAGAGGAAAGGTACTGAGTTCGAATCCAGGAGATAAAATCTACATTGTGATGCTATTTGTTCATCTGATGAGTTAAGATGATAGTTGGAGGTAGTCAACAGGAATCCTTGGACCTAGGTTTCGTGCCATTTTGTATTCATCGGTAAGGTGTACCTGTAATCTTAAGGGAAATGATACTCCCTAGTGGATTTAATCCTATGTCACCCAGCTTCATAGTCAGAGATGTTACTACTGGGTTGATGAGTCTCGAATGGGGCGAAATGTAGTTATTGAATCCCACCACTAACCACATTATACCTATTCTTCATAAAATAAATGTTTTACTGTATTTCTTTACAGTCTTATTTATCAGCTTCATTCTCATCATTTAACAATGAATATACGGTTTATACATCTGTTTCTCAGCTGTTTTCTGTCACTTATGGTTTCATTGTGTACAGGCTTTAATTTCTCATTTGTAATGTGTTGTGATCTGGTGAGTTGTGAATAGAATCCTGTGACTGTTTCAGTTATGACAGTAAGGATTCACGGATTGCTATGTTTAACTTCTGCAAAGGCTACTAGGATTCAAGGGATCCGTTTTATTGATTACTAGGAATAAGGAGTTCACTTGGTATTGTTTGGCTTGTATCTTCCCATGGAAGTTTAAGACTACAATTGGTCAGTCTGTTATCGGCATATGTGCATACTGTGCGTATGCCTCGATATTGACTTAATTCACAAGCTTCTTGTAAGCAATGATGGATAGTGGCTAGCAGTGGAATCCACTTTGACGCGCGTTTCGTCCTAGTTGGGACCCATCAGCTGGATGTACATGCATCCGGAACCTGTTGATGTTCACTCTGGGACTCCAACTCAGTATCATTCGCCTCAAACGCCATCGCGTTATCCATTTAGCTACTGAGTCTTGATAGCCAGTTGCTTGTGCAATGGGGTGAATTTAAATTCACTTGGTATTGTTTTGCTTGTATCTTCCCATGGAAGTTTAAGACTGCAATTGATCAGTCTGTTATTAACATATGTACATACTGCGCGTATGGTACTGTGTTCGAGTGCCACAGTGGACATCAACTCTGAGATGTAGGTAGATCCAGCTGACGAGTCCCAAATAGGACGAAACGCTCGTCCTGGATTCCACTGCTAGCCACTACCCATCATTGCTTTCAAAAATAGGAATAAGGAGTTTTGAGGTTATTGCTCACGATCATATGTTTTCAGCCAAATAATGTTACTAGTCAAAAGAAATTGGTCAATTATTTGACTCGTATAAAGTTTCATTAGGGTTAATGGACTTAACCTCATGATTCAATTAAGATTACATAAGAAGACTGAAGGTAATAACGATAACTAAACAATATTTATTTAAATGACTGATTCAAAATGATTTGTCTTATGATAATTGGTATAAGCGAAAATGGTTGCTTATATCTTTCCATTGATGTTTAGAACTACAATTAATCAATCAATCACTTATTGTGATATATACATCTTGTACGGATTGTATCAATAGTGCCTTAATTAACAAGCATTCTAAGCATAAATAGATAGTGGCTAACAGTGGAATCCAGTTTGACGCGCGTTTTGTTCTACTTGATACTCGTCAACTTGATATACCTACTTGGTATTTGAAGCGAACGGTACTGGGTTCGAGTTAATACAGAGTGAACGTCAACAAGTCTGAGGTGCAGGTAAATCCAGCTGACGAGTCTCAAATAGAACGGAACGCGCGTCAAACTGAATTCGACTGCTAGCCACTATCCATCTTTGCTTATAATCATATAATGATGTATTGAAACAAAAAAAGATAACTTGTTGAAATATCTAGATAGTAGGGGAGGGGCAGGTATCCCAGATATTTAAGCAGGTTGCTCAGTGCGTATAAAGCCTCAATAGAAGAAAACAATCTGCATATATATATATATAATAGTAATTTAATAGTTGAGTTCATACGTCAATTAAAGCTAGACGATCATGGAAAACCTGAAAGCACTGGATGGCCGTTCCGTCCTATTGTGGAAATTCTTAGTAAGCACCCACAATCCCGCCCCGCGAGACTCAAACCCAGGAGCTATCGGTCTCGAGCACGAACGCTTGACCACTTGACCAATGAGCTGGTCATCAATCAATCCATGAAATTGAGCCATCATTGTCTTCAGTGATTTACTATTTCACAACAAACTCGGTTAAACTCCACTAGTCACTGCTTCTTACCAGAACTCCAAGAAATACCTCATGAAGCCAGAATTCTATATTGTACCAAAAAGATAATATTGAATAAAGCCATTGATAATAATAATAATAATAATTAGTAAGCATATAATGATTTTGTGAATACTACCTCAATTTAATAGTTGAGTTCATGAGCCAATTGAGGTTGTTCCTATCTACGATCCCACCTGGTGCACTGTTGAGGAGTCTTACACTAGAACGAAACAACCATTCAGTGCTTCCAGATTTTTCATGTAAGTCTACTTTCAATTGCTTTATCTTCTCAACTATGAAATGAGATACTCATGAAAAAGAAGTTTTAAAAATACATTTCAGTTGCTTTGATGAAACAAAACCAAATAGAATAAAATATCATCAAATAATGTATATTACTGATTAGTCATGGTTTTGCAATGTATTTAAGTAGTAATAGTAGTAAAGATGTCGTAAATTAGTTCAATGTTTAATAATCAGTTCTTTTTTTTTCTTTTTTTCTGGATAATCAATTTATTGTATTATACTACTAAGTGTAGAAAATCTCTATTTTGATAGTAACTACCATGCCACAAAAATAAAAGAAAAGAAATGAAAACCCCATGGTATTACATCATTCGATTGTTAGATTGTTAACAATTAAAATTAGTACAATCAAGTGATTCTATGAAATGAGTTCTTGAAATCGATTGTTTATCGTTAACTAATAGAAGCTTAAAATTGATTGAAACATAGTAAATACGTAATGAATGTCGGGGGGGTAGCAGTGGGTTTGTGGAGATTGTAGTAATTGTAATAGTTGAATTCATGAATGAATCTAAGCTTAACTTGAAAGCTCAGTTTGTATGCGTGACTGTAGGTCATGGATACGAGTTCTACATTCAGGATGATGAATGCGTACTGTTGAGAAGTTCAATATTAGGATAAAACAGCTCTGTCTAGTGCTTACAGGTTTTCAGTAATGATCTAGATTAGATTGACTCATGAATTCAACTATTACAATGTTAATATCAGAAGGGTTTTTGTGAATATTATAGTAATCTTAATGGTTGAGATCATGAGTGATTTGAAGGTAGACCACTATAGAAGACCTGGAAGCACTGGACGGCCGTTTCGTTCTATCGTAGGACTCCTCAGTAGTGCTCATCCACGATTCCACCTCACAAAATTCAAATCCAGAACCTATTGGTCTGGTGCACGAGCGCTTAATCACTAGACCAATGAGCCGACCGGCATCCAATGGTTTTAATGTCTAACATCAACCATCTACATCCACCATTGTCGTCAGTGAGTTACTATCTCACAACAGACCTGGTTGAACTTCACTGTTCGCTGCTTCTCACTAGAATTCCAAGAAATATTCATTTATTACTGTAAGCTTAATACATTTAGAGATTTACATTCACCGAACATAGTTTTTGGCACAGACTAATCACAAAAACATATGTATACTAAGATGAATGCTTTCTAGTGGTGTACATCAACGATTACACAAAGAGAATGAAACAATGATTTTCTTGTCCAACAACTGACAAGATATATATGCCCAACTGTGGTGATAGTGAACCAACATAAAACTCTACTATGACTGAATTATGTTGAACCTACCTGTCATTTATTGATTGTAGCTATTGTGCAGTATATAGATTCCTCATCCAGTGCAGCGTACATTTGTGGCTGAACACTCTTAACATATCTTGAACGGAGATAAAAGATTAGTTGATTGCTTCTTCATTTCTCTCAGCATTTCAACTGATGACATTCTTCAATGTAAATAAAAAAAATAGCGTACAGTCAAACTCGGGATGCATCATCATTTACCTTACTACGAATCTGTTCGGTAGATCTACCTTAATCCTTGTATTACTAACCAAATTAACACTCAAAGCTTATGTTTATCTCCTTATCCACAAATCAGTCACCGATTAAGACAGTAATTTCAGATAGTCACTCTATTAATTAACAGATACGATATTTACTTCAAGTTAATTCGTTGTTGATGTTTACGAACAATATTCAATTACCCCCTCTGGAACAAGTCTACGTTACCAAGTGTATTATCGAATTAAACTAGAGTTAAACAAGAGTTGTCAGTCATTAGTAGATCATACTGTCTAATCCTTAGAGCATAGTAAATCTTCTCAAGCAGATAATAGTTACAGACTAAATATTTACAATTTATATTAATAATGAAGGGCTTCTGAACAGTTAAAGCAAATGGTCGCCTATCAATTTAATCCATAGAGTTATAATTGTAATCATTAGGCTTTAGTCTGAGGTAAAATGTCAGGAAATCTAGTGTATATTCATTCGGTGCTCACCATAGAGACATGGGTATTTGTCCACTCAGTAACATTCCGAAGGTACAAGGATCTTTTTCAACTGTATAGTTACTGACGTTTGCTTCATGGTAAGTGATATTCATCTACGATCTTCTCACACACAAGCTTCATTGACTGTTTGCGTGAAAAGACTGCTAGTGAGAAAGGCAGTTTAATAATTAAATCTAATCGACCATATATATATATATATATATATATATATATATATATATATATACCCGTTAACATAAACATTTGTCTACCTTTTAGAAAACACGGCCAACATTAGTGTATATCTCATCCTTTGGGAATGAAAACGATCTCTTAACCATTACCGGCTCAGTAGTCTAGAGGTTAAGCGTTCACGTGAGAGACTGAAAACCCTGGGTTCGAATCTTGTGGGATGGGATAGTGGATGAGCACTGCTGAGGAGTTCCACAATAGGAAGAAACGGCCGTCCAGTGCTTCCAGGTTTTCAATAGTGGTCTAACATAAATCAATTCATGATCTCAATCAAAAACCTAATAATTTCCAAAACCCTATACGGATCGTAACTAATCATATCCATTTGTCACTTTGACCGATTTCCCGTTTAACCAACAGATTGACTAATGGATTATTACGATTGAAAATGCTTTTCCTACCTTATTACAGAAACATGTATATGGGTGAACTGTCAATCATTAAACAATATCATAAGACTTTACCCTAGAAAGATGATTGTTATTGATTAAAAGGTTAAAAAAACAGTTATCGTTTTAGGTTATATTTTAACCCCTAACAATCTCTCAGTTAACATACATTTAAACCCAATCAAGCCTTCAAACAGCTACCAGTTGTTCAAGTTATAATTTTAAAAAGAAGACAGATAATTGTATGGTATGTGCCAATGATATCGATAGATATAAGTAGTGTGTGTATCATCAATCAAAAGTGAAATGTCTAGTGGTAGAAGGTTAAGAAGATGGAAGAGAAGAGAACGAGAACAGAGAATGCTTGGTGTGAAAACGAAGGAATAGTCAAGTCTGAGATGATTGATTGGCATTTTCCAAATGGAGCATTTACTGTATGGCTCTTGG
The DNA here is from genome assembly GCF_000699445.3 of Schistosoma haematobium. Taxonomy (NCBI): domain Eukaryota; kingdom Metazoa; phylum Platyhelminthes; class Trematoda; order Strigeidida; family Schistosomatidae; genus Schistosoma; species Schistosoma haematobium. The sequence goes on along the minus strand of NC_067202.1, from coordinate 16,524,135 downwards.
ATATTACTAAGATGTTCTGTAATTTTATGTTCTAATACATTCGATTGTTATCACAGAAGGAACCTGGAAGTTAAGCATAATATGATTACTAGATTAACAGTTTAGGGGTTGTGGAGATTATTAAGTTGTTGATTGAGATAATGGACCGATTGATGTTAGACCACCTTTGGAAACCTGGAAGTACTGGACGGCCGTTTCTTCCTATTGTGGGACTCCTCAGCAGTGCGTATCCACAATCCCGCTCGCGGGTTTCGAACACAGGGCCTTCGGTCGTTCCCATTTGTGTTCTCGTTCACTACAACTGTAACAAATGCTATTTGAAGTTCATTGACATATTCAGGTTTGAATCAAGTTCGAAAGTTAATTGATAATATGATATTTACATTGACCGATCCCTGATAGGAAGTCAAGTGTTTCATTCTTATTTGATCAATTGAATTCCATTGATCACATCCTCACTTACTTACTTAATCCTGTTACCCCTCATAAATGAGGATAGGCTGTCTATCAGCACTCTTCATCGAACTCTGTTCTCAACAATTCTTTCCGGTTGTTGCTTTTCATCCTTTTCATATCTGCTTCCGTTTCCCGACGTAGTTTGTTCTTTAGCCTTCCTCTTTTCCATTCCCCTTCAGCATTCCAAGTTAGCGCTTGCTCCGTGATGAAATTTAATGATTTCCAGTGTCTTTCCTCAATTTTCTCATAAACTGTGAGCTGGTTTGTTCTCTTTCACAGTAGGCTGTTACTAATGGTATCCGGCCAACGGACATTGAGTATCTTGCGTAAACTATTGTTTAGAAATACTTGTACCTTTTTGATGATGTGATAATTCTACAAGTTTCAGCTCGATTCATTAGAACTGTGTTGACATTTGTATTGAGGATTCACACTTTGATAGTGATTGACAGGCTATTGTTTTGAGTTCCATATGTTCTTCAACAATCTAACATCAATCGGTTCATGATTTCAATCAAAAACTTAACAATCTCCACAACCCCTAAACTGATAATCTAATAATCATATTATACTTAACTTCCAAGTTCCTTCTGTGATAAGTCATTATATTGATTTTAAACTATATATTCAAAATTTTATTGATTATGAGATGGTGGAAAAGATTTGTAGCTCAGGTTGATGATTTTGATGGAGTTTTGTTCTTTGAGTTGGATGGTTTGGTCATGGAGCTTTCATTGTTCTTCTGAGTGACATCATTAGCATAAACTTCAGGTAGAATTCTGTATTCCGGTAGAAGCTTTTACTGATGGTATCGTCCAGAAGAACGATGAAAGCTCCACGACCAAACCATCCAGCTAAGAGAACAAAACTCCATCAAAAATTAATTGGTAAGTAATATTTTGTTACTATTTTAGTCAGAATTGTACGGTTGATTTCATTTTTGTTGTACTCTCTGGACTTACGTCTTTTTCTCTTAATGGAGAATAGGACGCCGACCAGCATTCTCCAACTCCCTATGTCATGGGTCTTCCTTTCTAGTTCTATCCTATTCTTGTTCATTCTTCTCATATCTGTCACCATTTCTGGACGTAATGTGTTCTTTGGTCTTCCTCTTCTCCTTTGGTTTTGACGATTCCATGTGAGGGCCTGCTTTGTGACACAGTTGGGTGCTTCCCTCAATGTGTGTCCTATACACTTCCAGCACTTCTTCCTGATTTCTTTATCCCCTGGAGTTTGGTTTGTTCTCTCCCATAGTAGGTTGTTGCTAATAGGGTCTGGCCAACGGATCAGAAGTATTTTGCGTAGACAGCTGTTAATAAACACTTGTATCTTCGGGATTATGGCTTTCGTAGTTCTCCGAGTTTCCACCCCAAACAGTAGAACTTCTTGATACTTGTATTAAAACCTTGATGTACTCTCTGAACTGAATGGTTCAATTCTAAAGATTTTGTTGTTGTTTTAATCATAATGTGGAGGTAAACTGTTTATTTACTCCGCAAGAGTCGAATACACACTTACTGATGATTATGTGTATGAGCGGTTATTTTCAAAAGTTTCTTGTATTCCTGTTCTTTATATTTCAGTAGATTTTTAACTGATATCATGAACTGTGATAAGTATAAGACCACTATTGAAAAGTTGGTAACATCTGAAGGTCTTTTCATCCTTGTAAAGAATTCTTCAGCAATGTACATCCACGATTCTTCACGTTGAAACTTAACCTGTAGTTTGCTGAACTGTCATCCAACAGTGTTAATGTTTAGCTTCAAACGGTTTACGATATTGAGTGTTCATCGTGCATTGTCTGTGGTAGGTAACTGCATCATATTGTAGCGTGGCGTCGAGTTGAGGTTAACTATGAACACCGCTACCAAGGAACACGTGCCAAGTAAATCAGAAGGCGAAGGTTGAACGTAACCAAATAAATCCATAAAATCTCCGAGAAGCCAAATATCAGAAGACAGTTAATGGACCAAATCGAGATATATTCACTGGCGATCTCGTGGCATCGAAAGGATACCGAGATCGTGCCAGGATAGAAGCTTGGCTACAGAACGTAACCGAATTCGCGCGAAGTTACAATCAAAGTGTGTGAATAAGAATGGAAGCACAAAATAGCTGTCATTAGCACAGTCAAACAAAAGCACATTAAAACAAACACTGGTACACTTGGTTATAATAATAATTGTTTTTATTAAACCAGTCGTGTTCTCGTGATAAATGTGAGTCACTACAATATCCATCACGGTTGAGCTCTAATGTTCATGGCTTCAATCTATAACTTGGACGCAGTTACCCATCGATGACAATTGAAGACGGTTGCGCAATACAGGAGATTGATTTCTTTACATTCCTTCGGTTCATAGTTAAAATTTCTGTTAACCAGACTTCTCATCCAAAACATGAATAACATTTTGTCACTTTGCTTGATTGGTAGCCTACTTTTGTGCATACCTAGATAAAGGAGATTTGATTATTCAGTTGGCAGTATTTAGGACTGCATTTACTTAATTTCTAGAGCTTAGATCCAACGGTGTTAATGCATAACTTAAACCAATCTACTTTATTGCCCAACCGTCCTCAATTGTCATCTATAAGTAACTGCTTGATGGTCATAGTTTGAAGCCATGACCATTGGAGTTCAACCGTTTTTGGGTGTGATGCAGTTACCTACCAAAGACAATGCACGATGAACACTCAGTATCGTGAACCGTTTGAAGTTACACATTAACATTGTTGAATGACGGTTCAGCGAAGTACAGGTTAAGTGTCCACGTGACGAATCGTGTACGCACACTGCTGAAGAGTCCTATACTGAGATGGAACGACCCTCCGGTGTTTCCAGGACTTGAACCCAGCGCCTCCAACCTCGCGTGCGAAAGCGTAACCTATAGACCACTGAGCTGGCCGACATCCAATGATGTTAATGTCTAACTTCAAAGAATTCACAATCTTGCATGACTGTCTTCTATATTCTTCGGTAGGTAACTGCCTCACGCCCGACACGGTTGAACTTCACTTGTCATAGATTCACACTAGTCTTGACAATGTAATTTTTTTTATAATAGGTGATTTATCTACGGTTTACATAGGTTTATCATCATTGGAGACTAAGTATGCCAAATTAATGATCATTGAATAACTTGACAGAAATGACTGAATTTTAAGAAATCTGAATCCATCAATAATTGCTGGTTAGAAACAAGGTTATTTGAATCTACAAAATTTGGAATGTAATCACAGAAGTTGTCTTTTGTGTTTGTGTGTGTGTGTGGGTTTCAATCATTCATCATGTTACATAACCTTTGTTTTATTCATATGGAATACTTTTGATATATGAAATGTATTAATTAGTTGATGAATAGATTTTACTAACTAATTAATTAGTGATTGTTTGCTTTTGTTGGAAGAACGATACTTTTCAACAAAGGGTGTAGAAAGTGTTCAAGTTTATTAACACTTATTCCATTTTGATGACGATTGTGATAGTTCCCGAAGTTTCAGCTTCATACAGGGGAACTGTTTAGATGTTCGTATGAAAGATTCTGACTTTAATGTTGGTTGACGGACAGTTGTCTTTTGAAAATTGTCTTTACTTTGCCAACCTTCGCCCTTATATCTGCATCAAATTCTCCTTGTTCATCGATGATATTACTCAGATACGTGAAACTTTTCACTTCTCTTAGAGTTTCTCCATCTGCGTGTTCTATTTGAGGGTGTTGATTTTTCCCTTGTATGTGTTGAGATCTACTGATGCAGAGACTGTTGCTACACCGATCGACTTCATCTTCATTTCTTGCTGTGTATGGGATAGAAGAGATATGTCGTCTGTGAAGTTCAAGCCGTCAAGTTGTATCCAACCCGTCTATTTTATTCCGTGCTTCCAGTCAGATATAGGGGTCTTCTTAATCTAGTAGACCAATAGTGGAAAGAGGAAGAAGGAGAGTAACAGCCCTGTCTGACACTGGTCCTCACTTGAAATGCATCAGTCAGCTGTATCCCATACATGACGTTGCAGGGTAGTCCGTCGTATGAATTTCGTATAAAATTGACGATCTTCTCAGATACGCCTTTTTGTCGAAGAAGTTTCCACGATGCTCAAGTATCCACATTGTCAAATCAAGGAAATTAATGTATAGTGACGAATTCGATTCAATTGTTTGTTCATCGATGATCCGTAGTGTCATGATTCGGTCTATGTATGATCAATCCTTACGGAATTCAGCCTGTTGATCTCAAAGTTGGGTGTCTACTAAGTTCTATATATGGTTCAGCAATACTCTGTTGATTGACCGTAATTAAAATGTCTTCCATTTCCTCGCTATATCTTTAACATGAATTATATTAACTTCTAAATGTCCATGTCAGGGTTGAGGCCAAAACACGTCTGTAGCTTTTTTTCCTGGAATTATTTTCCATATCTTCTTTGTGTTACAAACACGAAAAGCTGGTACTTGACATAGGATATTTTAGTTTGCACTACACAAAGAAGAAGACAACACCGGTAACAGTGATAGTATTTATTTACCTTGAAGAAAATGCTACAACCCTTGAATACAAATACACTTGTATTATCAGCTATAATGACACCTAATAAACAGTTAACGAATATTATGTCAACATATCAAATATCATATCATTCGACTAAATGCAAAAAATGATCATTAGTTTGGGGTATTTGTAGAAATAGTAGTATTTTCACAGTTGAAACGACTGGTCGATCTGAGCGCGATCACCAGTGAAGATCTGGAAGCATTGGACCACGGTTTAGTCGTGGTATGGGTTTTATTCAGCAATGCGCACCCATGACATAGCACGTAGGAGCCGAAGTCAGGAAATTCGGTTTGATGTGCGAACGCCATTGAACAGACATCCACCGGTGTTGTTGTGTACGCTACTTATGTCGCGATAAGTAGTATATAATGATAACCAGACGCAAACAGAACTCCACTAGTCATGGTTTCTCATTAAAGTTCTAGTGGTCTCATACTAAGACTAAACACGTGTCCAGTGCTTTCAGATTTTGGATAGCGGTCTGGCCTAAATCGATTCGTAGTTTTAACGGTGAAAAGTAGTTATTACACATAATTACTTCAAAACACTCACTGCCTGTTGCACTGAACAAAAGTGACACTAAATTAATGAAACGAATATTTTGTTTAAAAAATGTTACATATATGAATTCAAAGATATACTGGGACTCTCTATCCTAAAATCTACCAATCCGTGTTTTTTATGCTATCCTAGTTTTAAACCTTCATTTGACCCATTAATAGTTGTGTTATCTTTTATAACCCGTAAATTGCAAGTCACTAACTATAAACCTATAACTTATATACATATTGTTATGTAATCATTTGGATTTTATGGTTCGAGGAATACAAGTAATATAGATGGACCTAGTTGGTCTTTCTGATTTTTTGGATTAGTAGTTTAAAGAAAGATGAATTTCTTATGTGTATAGTTAATCGTTTGTGTCACTAACAGATTTTATTTTCATAGCGTAGGCAATATTATAACAATGATAAGTTCTACATTCTTGAAATAACTTATACAGCGGAGAAAAAAAAAGGTAGAACAAATAAATCTGCTTTATTAAAAAAAGGTATTTCTGTGTTTGTTAAAGAAATCCAGTAAATTCTTGGAAAAAAGCCGAAAAAAATCTCTGAAAATACTGAGAAACATCTTATCCAATCAGTATTCAATAGAAATGTGACCAGAAAGGTCATATGTCATGTTTCTGATCGGATGATTATCTATACCGCTTTTATGTTTAGTAGAGTTCCAGAAATCTTCGGAAGCCCAATATCATCTAAAATACCATAAATACACTATATTTTCTGCATATAAATGAACCTCTGAAGTAAAGCGTTTCTTCCGTATTTCACACCTTTTCTTCAAATGGTTCAATGGTTGTAGACGGAATAAAAGAAGCTCTTCCGTATTGGGCTTCCGTGTGTATTAGCAGTGGATGACCAATACCTCCAGTCAGGAATCTAGGTATATTAATGATAAAGGAGGAAAAGGAAATCGGTAAATCATTACTTACTTACGCCTGTTACTCACTGTGGAGGATCATAGGCTAACCACGAGAACTCTCTATCCAACTCTATCCTGGGCGATCCTCTCCAGCTCTTTACAGTTGTTATTCATCTTTTCATATCCGTATTTATTTCCCGACTTAACGTTTTCTTTGCCCTTCTTCTTCGCTTCCATTCAGGGTTCAAAGTTAAGGCTTAACTCGTGATGCAATTTGATGATTTGCGTAATTTATGTCCCATCTACTTCCATTGTCTTTTCCTAATTTCCTCTTTAGCTGGAAGCTGGTTTGTTCTCTCTCACAGTAGGCTGTTGTTGATGGTATCCCACCAACGATGATCGAGTATCTTTCTTAGACAACTATTTAAAAATACTTGTTCCTTCTCGATGATGGTTGTATTAGTTCTCCAATTTTCAGTTCTGGATAGTAGGACTGTCTTGACGTTCGTATCGAAGATTGTGACTTTGATATTGGCTTGTATACAGATGTTTTGAGTTCCATATTTTCTTTAATTGTGGGAATGCGGCCCTTGCTTTGCCAATCCTCACCTTTACGTCTGCATCAGATCCTCCTTGTTCATCGATGATTGTTAGATCCATTGAAGCGTCCAAGTAATCCGATTGAGATACGCGCAAAACCGAAGTTTCCAAAACAACAATTTGTCTACAATAGCGGTTCTTTATTGAATATAATACACAAAATTTAGTTGCAAACCTCAACTTGTGAGGTGTCTGGGGCGTTTAAACGCGTCCTTCAAGTATGAAAATCAAAAGGCTTCCTGTAAAAGTAACATAAAGAGTAATTATAGCATACGACAGTACAAAGGACAGCTGATAGCTGTGTCTAAATTTGATAACAGTTTATGAACAACCGAAACCCGAACCAAGAGCAAACAATATGGAAACTGTTGCGTTTAAACTAATGCGCGAAACTGTGGACAACCGCTACAGTGATTAAGATACAGTAATTATAATGATAAATACAATGATAAGTACAATAAACGTTATAAGTATATGTGAACATTTCAGTACAACTTGTGTTACAACGTAAGTTTGAAAATTGTTGGTAATACAACTGCATACTGAATGTAAATAAGTAGTATAAGACAATATACAAAAGAGTAGGAAGGGAACGAGTAGGAACAATGTAAGACAAACTTAACAATGATTCTTCCCAGGTGCGTGACGGATTCCACCACTCCAAGAGTTTCTCCATCATATGTGATTAGGTTGCTCTTCTCTGTGTTGATAAGGTCTTTCGTCAAACTGGCCGAAAATGCGCTTCAGTGGTACCAGTGCAAGGTTCGCTCGTGTTCAAGTTGTTGTGTAAAATCTAGCATGGGGGACGAAGAGATTAGGAAATCGAATCTGTCATTCATCCAGAAGACTTGTCAATATTTTATACTTGAATTCCTTTCGGCCTACTATAAAAAATGCTGTAGTCAAGACACTATTTTACAAAGTTGTGAAGATGCCACAGGTATTTTCAGTTTAACAACTCTTTAACCAGTAACACCTTCAACAATGAATCGTACCCGCCTAGTGAAATCAAACGTCAGAAGCGAAGAAGTTCGAATGTATATTTGATAGACTATCAATATATCAGGAATCGACTGATCTAAACTGGCAAGCGATTGCAGGGAATGTTGGACACGGTGTTCCCTCTCGTGATCTGGTACGGATGCATAACCGAGCGCCTTCAGCTAGATGCGTCCATCAAAACTAATGTGGTCAGCATCCAATGTCAAAGACTTATAGGGCTATTTATTTTGAGGATTTCTTTACCGCTACTGATCTCTCCCCTTTTAATGGGGTATTGATGGCCATAAGACATGGCCAGTCAGAAGTTTAAACCCAGTGAGTGCATCGTTGGTAAACACTCTTCTAATAGCTTGCTATGTTGGTCAGTGTCTGATCGTCTTTTCTTACCATAAGAGGTCATGTGATACACTACAATAATAAAGAAACAAGGTTGAATTGAAATTTTGGTATATGAAAGTGAATATCGAATCACATTTTTACATGCGTCAAGACACAAAGTGGGCTCATTGACAAATACAGATAAACAGAAGACAACATTTTTATATCCAATAGAAAACATATAATCATGTTTACAACTGTAATTATGATGTAATGTACTTACTTACTTACTTACATCTGTTACCCCTTGCTGAAGAGCATAAGTCTTCAACCAGCATCCTACATAGAACTCTATCCTCACCAATCTTTTCTAGTTGACATTCATCCTTTTCATGTTTGCTTCCAATTCTCGACGTAGTGTGTTCTTCGGCTTTCCTATTTTCCGTTTCCTTTCAGGATTTCAAGTAGACGCTTGTCTCATGATGTAGTTTGATGATATCCTCAATGAATATCCTATCCATTTTCAATGTCTTTTCCTAATTTCGTCTTCAGATGATATAATGTAACATGATAAAACTTTTTATTCGTGATCATATTCTAGACAATAGGTTGATATCTATTACCTTCACTATCCGAGCTGTTACCATTGAACTATTTGAATCTTGAATGAACGCTTAAATTAGTGGTTATATTAGATAGAATTAGACAAGGATAACATTTATCAATCAGTGTTAATATCTCAGTTATACTAGAAGTATAACAAACCCCTAAACGCTGTCTTAGCAATAAGGTTTCAGATTGTGAAACAGTGTAGTGTAATTTCAATTCCACTAGGGATCATTAACTTGCACACGGTTGTAGGTACGCATCACTGATGAATGTCCATTACCAATAAATCCACTTCTTTACAAAGTTTTCTATCGATTACCTTCAACTACTGAACACACCCCTCTCTGTTTCAATTGAAATTTGAGGTTAAATTTGATCAAAAATTGATCTGTTAACAGACCACATCTATGATCTGTGTGTTTAACAGCAGACTTGAGGGGTTCAGAACAGATTTCCGACTTTAAATAGTATTCAATAAAGTTTCATCTTTATCCAATGTTATGATACATGGTTATCGTACGATCAACATGCTTGAACTACTTCTATTCTTGGCAATACTATAATCTATGGACGACCTATGAACAAAACTAAAATGACCTTGATAAATATTAGCTAGTCATAAAACGGTACGTATAGAGTAAAACAAAAGTTTTTAGGGTTAGAAAGAGGTTCTAAGGTTCTGAAATCGTAATACATACGCTAGAGGAAATCATCCATATGACTCCATAATAGTTGACCACTGGAGCCATGATAAGGTAGCAAAAACTGTTTCAGCCTCGACCACATAGCTTCACTATTGCTCGTGTGCACTCCGATTGTTGGGTTCAGAAAATTCCACTTGTGGATGACGACATGATGCATATAACTATGTCTATGTAGGCATCGGTACGCTCTCTAATCACCCATTTTACTATTGCTTTTATTATCGAGTTCGCAACAATTATCATGATTTGCCTTGATTTCAATCTGGATTGAGAGGCAAAAAGTCCCTCCATTATGAAATTAGGGATTGAAAGCACCGAACGACAGGTCCGTCCTATTGTGGAACTTCTCAGTAGTGCGCATCCATGATCCCATTCGCGGGAATCGAACCCAGAACATTCGGTTTCGCGCGTGAACGCTTAGTCTGTAGAGCTGGTCGGCATCTGACAGTGTAAATGTATAACTCCAACCAATCCACGAAATTGCGCCACCGTCCACCATTGTTTTCAGTGAGTAACTGCATCACAACAGACACAGTTGAATTCCACTAGTCACACAATCTCACTAGAACTCCAGGAAAAATCTCATAGAGCCAGTCACTAGTGAGCACATGATGATTATTATCAGAAAGGTTTAGTGGAGATTGTAGTAATTTAATAGTTAATATTCACTTGGTATTGTTGAATTAAATATTCCCATTGATGTTCACAAGCATTATAACCAAACACAGGTAGTGGCTAGCAGTGGAATCCAGTTTGACGCGCGTTTCGTCCGATTTGGAACTCGTCAGCTGGATGTACCTGCATCTCAGAATTGTTGATGTTCACTCAGGACCCGAAACCAGTACCATTCACTTCAAATGTCATCGTGTTCTCTATGGGTCCCAAATAGGACAGAACATGCGTTGTGGATTCCACTGCTAACCACTTTCCATCTTTGCTTTTAATATATAATAGTCAAGCTTTAGTCGACTCATGAATTCATCTATTAAATTACTACGAGCTGCACAAAACCCTCCTTTTTCAAAATAAAAATTCACTTGAAAAATCATAAATCTAACGTTCATTTGATGAACATATTCAATGTATTACTATATCTTGGAAAATGGTTAGGAATGAAATGGAATAAGCCTGGTTTCGTCCTATTTAATACTTATCAGTGAAATATGTTGGATTCTTCATCTAGATGACATTTGATATCACCTTAGTCAACTATGATTGATTTGACTTACGGGGTTGGTGTGTGTTAATGTCTCAACTCAATGACTTCGTATGCAAACGCTTGTTAATTACACAGAATTACCTTCATCAGATCACTAATCAGAAGACAAGAATCAGATTTCTCTAATGAACGGGAACACAAGATCTCCCCCCTTCCAGCCAAACAAGTTGGTGAGGTCTAGTAGGTCCTTCTGGAGAGAAACTGGCCACATCGAAGTACGGCACAACTACCGGGAGTAGAATAGCTGTTTTCGCAACCATTTGGTTTTTGCCCCGTGAGGAGCAACCCCGCACATTATATACATCTTTTTTGTCAATTTTTTGTCGTTTTCCATCCAAGAGTAATTGTGCTGTGTTTCTTTGTGGAGTTCTTAATCTATTTGAGGATATTGGTCGAGTGAGTGATTAGTTCGATCTCTACCACCCGGGTTACCGCTCACGTTAGTTCATGAGTCATTCGTCCCACTGTCCAGGAGGCACGACGTGGATGTGTGAGTCGGATTTTGCCTCCCATTAAAATCTGAGAACCATACAATAAATACTTCATTTCCAAGACGTCAGTCAATCATCTCAGATTTCACTGTTCCTTTATTTCCACACCAGTTGACCTAAACGGCCAATCATTATACAACCCTACTTATTTCAGAAATCGATAGTTCTTGTCTTTCTTGATTCACTATTATTTTTAACAGATTTGATTTAAAAGAACAATTAAATAGTTTTGTCACACACTGCGACTTGACACAATAATACCCATAGATATGCGATATTATATACAGGATAATCGACTGATCACAATAAGATGGTGTTTGGAAGTAATCAACAGGAAACCCTGGACCTAGGTTTCATGCTACTTGGCACTCGTCAGTAAGGTGTACATGTAATATTGAGGGAACTGATGTTCCCTGATAGATTCGATCCCGTATCACCCAGCCTCACATTCAGAGACAATACTGATCACAACAGTAGATAATTCAACCACCATACTCATAATGTTCTATGCGAATACACAATATCAGACCAAAAGTTGAGAACTAGACAATAAATTAGGCCTTGTGATTAGAAAGGTTTTTCGACATTTACGTTGACACATATATGTTCAATGATCACATTATGATTTGAATTGGTTGAATATACACTGAGAACCAAAAAATATTGGACAGTTGTTTTCTCCTTGTATGAGACTATTGAACAGTGTACATGTACGATCTACAGTAATAGTTATAGTCATGTTCTCTAGTGACCACTTCTGTAGTGTTATTCCTGAACTACAAATGAGGATTACTATTTAATATAGTTCGACAATGTTAGCAGTGTGTCATTTACCATCAATATTATTGAAAGATGATTGAGTATTATAGAGAACTAAGTAAGGTTGGACATAACGGCTCTCTACCAGAATTAAAGATTCTGAGTTTCATCTTCGGTAGGGCTTTCGATTCACACTTCTGAGTAGTCATATATCAGGAAAGATTCACTGTTCACTGTTTGTTGGTTTTAAGTCTTCTGAAAAACTAAGTAGGGATTTGTGTTCACTTATTTCAAAGTTATGGTTGACCTTTGAGAGACAATAAAGTGACCTTGAAGATGTCCACCTAGAAACTAGGACTAAATGAGGATCATAAACCATTATGAGAAATCCTAATTATGATTTACGGTTTATGGTTAAGGTTAGGAATTGGATTTAGTTTTTTCATCACAAACTGATACCAGCTATGACGCCAAAAAGCTACTAAGCCAAATGGATGAATGGATTTCGCTCCAAAACCCAAGATTCGTTACCTTATAGTCCGTCCGTAAATGATAGTCTTTCTGTGTTTAAATTAATATCATAAAGAGGTCGATGTTAGACCACCACTGAACAACAGTTTCATCATAGTATGGAACTCCTCAGCACTGCACATCCAAGAAGTATTCGGTAGAAGTGTTCTTCATATTATCTTTTTATGATATTATCATCTTGTTGTATTCCAGTTATTTTTGCACGAAACATGGACAATACGATAATAAATCAGCAATTTGTAATGTGCTACTGACAAATTATAAGTAGTACACCTTTGTTTCTTAAAATGTAAGTGGAAAAAATCTTAGATCCCTTTCAATGAGTTTTTGTATTCAAGAGTATACAGTAATTCTGAAATGAATTACAAGCATCCTTTCATAAAATGAGCCTACTCTATCCCGACTTTTTCACTAGTGTTATGTTAGTAAAGATCCTGTGAATAAATCTGATACATTCACTTGGTATTGTTTACTTGAATATTCCCATTGATGTGTTAGGACTATAATTGATCAGTCTTGTATTGGCGTATGTTCATCCTCTGTGTATTGCCTCGATATTGACCTAATTTACAAAAATTATAAGCAAAGATGGATAGTGGCTAGTAGTGGAATCCAGTTTGACGAGAGTTTCATCCTATTTGGGACTCGTCAGATGACTGTACCTGCATGTCAGAATTGTTAATGTTCACTCCAGGATTCGAATAATGTATCGCTCATTTCAAATACCATTGTGTTATACACTTAGACAATGAATGCTGATAGCTACGTGCTTGTGTAATGGGCTGAAACTCAAATTCATTTTGTATTGTTTGTCTGAATCTTCTTATTGATGTTTAGGCCTGTAATTGATGGGAAGTTTCAAGTAAACAGTACCACGTGAATTTAAACTGCACCCAATCGCACAAGCAAGTGGTTATCAGGACTCAGTAACTAAATGAATAACGCGATGGAATTTGAAATCAACAATACTGGATAGGAGTCCTAAAGTGAATATCAACTTTGAGATGTAGGTACGTCCAACCAACGTGTCCTAAAATAGGACGAAACGCGCGTCCTAAATTCCATTTCTAACCACTATCCATCTGTGCCTGTTCCGTTATTTTCTGTTTGATACACAACAAGTCTTTGAATATATGTCTAATAGTCAATGATTTGCAATGGTTACAACTAGCTTGGTGTTTTTGTCATTGTACCTTTCAATTAGTTACAACTTTCTCAGTAATTTTGTTTGAGCTGACAATCACAGTATCATTAATGTACTATCGTCCTGATGGTGTATACATGTCTATGTCTTTTTGATGGAAGTGTTTAAGGTCATTTAAGTCCTACTCACTGCCTTCTTGCGCAATGGATGTTGTTTATGAAATTGAGAGAACGAAAAACGAATGTCCGGCACGAGCTTTAACCAGGTTGCTGGGTACGGAGGATCCACCTAGAGGAGTCGGAAAACCCTCATTCCAAACCAGTGGTGTACATGGGCTCCAGAATTCTGAAGGAAAAAATGGCGTATGGATCAATTATTGTTCACCGACCACCTTGGGACTAAATCTCCTGACGTTGCTCCACTGCCTTGTAGATAAGACCTTTAAGTCGAAGATTCCGGGTGTGACCCCTAAGAAAACGACCTGCTTCAGTTTGGGAACCCGGTTAGTATCCTAACTCACACACAAATCAAGTGACTTGTGTGGCACATATGTAGTCGGTGCTCCTTTGTACCAATATTTTTCATGTTCAAATAAATAAATAAACGAGGTCATGAAAGGATAAATTGACCTGTCCAGCAGTTAGAACAAGTTATGTGTGGACTTAACAATAGTAATCGACACTACAGAACACTCCCAAGACAAATTACCATCCAAAAAAACGAGCAAGTTTCCTTCCTCCCTCCCTTCCACCCTTATTGAAAACTCACAAATGCATCACATACTTCGCCTGAAGCCTCTCTAGGGCTACTGTCGGTCCCAAGCCCTGATAAAGGAGGAGGGTTAAGCGTGGGGCTAGTGACCCCATCCCGTAGAATAATAACTCTCTAAACAAAACGCCAAATGTATCACATATATACTTGTATATTTATATTGCAAAAAAAACAAAAATAAAATAGAGAAATCATTCATTCAATCATTCATTTGTAACTAAGTTATACAGTGAAATACAATGGAAAACATTGTGAAAAGTTATATATATGCCAATACATTTACAAGTAAGTAAGTAGGTAAGTAGGGTAGGTAAGGTAGGTAAGCAAGTTAATATACATTTATGAATAGAACATTGTATTCGCATTATTTCTTATAAAATTACATTCAAATGGTAAGTAACTCTTTATGTTATTGTTGAGATATTTCAATTATTTGGTTCATCTATTATCTACCGACCCAGAATTGATTATGTTCCGTTGTAATAATGCCTTCTAAATGTATATATACATATAGTGAGTGATTAGTAAATTATCATTCATAGATTATTTTTCTCAATCGAGATTGTGAATCGATTGATGTTAGATCACGGTTGGAAACTTGGAAGTTCATTAGTGACTAGATCTTAGATGATTTCCTAGAGTTCTAGTGAGAAGCCGAGACCAGGGGGGTTCAGTCCTGTGTCGGATAGAGACAGGTATCTACCTCATTACAATAGATGAATGGTTGCTCAGCTATTCGATGGAAGTTCAATATTAACACTACTGGATATTGGCTTAGCGATCTAGAGGTTAAAGGTACGTGCGTGTAGACCGAAGGTCTTGAGTTCAAGTCCCATGTGCGGGATCGTGGGTTCTCACTACTTACTGAGGAGTCTCATACTATGAAGAAATGGCTGTTCAGTGATTCCAGTATTTCAATGATGATCTAGCATTAATCGATTCATGATCTCAATCAAAAATGTAACAATTTCAATAATCTCATACTGATGATCATTTTTTCATGATGATCGTATGAATATCTTCATTTACAAAGAACTGTTGCTAACTCGAGAACCATTGAGAATTAGTATTTATAGGACAGTTACTTCAGTGATAGTGTTCTAGCAACATTAATTAAAGCTAGAAATACGTGCTTTAGGTATTGGATACACACTGCAGAGGAGTCCCACAATAGGACGGAACGGTCATCCATTATTTCCAAGTTTTCCATGGTGGTCTAGCTTCAAATGACTCATGATCTGAACTATTGATACTGAACTAATAGTCTAAAAGTATTCTGATTACTAGAAGTTTTGATATTTGTGTTGACACTTTCCTCGAATCGTGGATGCGCACTGCTGAGGAGTCCCATACTAGGACGAAACGGCCGTCCAGTGCTTCCAGGTTTTCAATGGTGGTCTAGCTTCCACTGACTCATGATTTCAATCTGTGAAAACTTTCCTCGAAGTTAGAACTTTAACAAGAAAGCCAATCTAAGACTATTTGCCTTAATATAATATTCGGAAATGATAATAATAATAACAATCAGTTATAACGTTCGTGAAGGATATTTACTACTACCGATTATGAAGGCTAATATATTTGAAATTATGCAGTACATTGAAATTTAGATTAAGGAGCTATAATACACTAGGGTTTTAATGAGAAGGCAATCCTATAAGTTGCCTTCGAGGAAACGATAAACCGGTCATGCGCTTTACGTGAAAAATATGAACTAACCAATGAGTTTATTTATGCCAGTGATGAATATATTTCCATCCCATGAAACCTCAAATTGTTAAATCCAAATTTAACAATATTTTTAGCGGAAGAACTTTTGCTACTTATAAGTAGTCCAAAATTGATTGTGAAAAAAGTGGCTATCTATTTTTTTTCTCATACATATCACAGCTAGATTACTTGAGCTCATTATCAGGGGGACAATAGTAAAAGTTTGCTAATCATTTTTTTGTTTTAATTTATGATTATTTGTATCATTTTATGATAGTTAGAGGTAGATAGAGGTTAGACATTGATTGGACAGTATTCAAAATTCTTTTTTTACACGATAATTATCTTGTTATATGGTTAGTATCACTGACTGGTCTTAGTTAAATCACTGTTGAAAACCAGGATGTGCTGAATAGCTATTCCGTCCTAGTATTGAACTATTAAGAAGTGAACTACTTTTTAATGTTATCAGTAGGTAACTGTCTTAATCTAGATACAGATACACTTAACTGAATATGCATATTCATATTCCCCCCTATAATAAGCTTTATTTTGAGTCATAGACCATCATTATACAATTTACCATTCTTGACTTACACCCAGTCTATTAATTACAGTCTCTCACATTCATATCCACCTTTAGCTTGATCTTGTCCAGATGTTGCTTCCTATTTTATGGTACGATGTGGTCTGTTTGGTTTGTATATAAACCCAGTATGTTTGAAATACGTGATCCAAATCGTGGAGGCTGAGATTAATGTTCTGGACTTAAAAGGCAGGGTTAGGCAGGAAGAAGGACCGATAAGGACTCTAGACTGCTCGTATGGGTTTACGCGTCATTGGTCTGTTCGATAAATTACTGTCCTCTAATTGTCAGTATCAGTTACGTTATATATTAATAAGGTACAAGAGACCACAAGTTATAACAATAGTGAATTATTGTATTACATAGATCTGAGAATATTCACATAGTAATAATCTCTCACTATCTTTCTCTATCTCTATCTCTCTTACCTGTATACTTCTGAGCATATCTTCAATTGTTGTAAGTTGATTTTGAAAATCCTCCTGACGTAATGAAATATCAGCAACTCTTTCATAAACATTGGTTTGAAGCTATTAGATATTAAATGAAAACAAAAAGGAAAATAACATTGATGAAAATGAATCTTAGAACTTTCTCAATGATAGTTCTATTTCAAGAAGATTGTTAACACTAATAGTTTAAACAATGGACGATCTTGACTTTGTAGATGATCTGGTGCTTTTATCGCACATGTAACAACAAATACAGGAGATGATCAGTGTAGAAACAGCGTCATCAACTGTAGGTCTCAACATATACAAAGGGAAAACCAAGATTCTTCTATACAACACAACATGCAACAGTCCAGTCACACTTGACGGAGAAGCTTTGAAGGATATAAAAACTTTTACATATCTGGACAGCATCATAGATGAACACGGAGGATTTGATGCAGATGTGAAGGCGCGGATCGGCAAACCAAGAGCAGTATATATACAACTGAAGAACATGTGAAACTCAAAACAACAGTCTGTCAACCAACATTAAAGTCACAATATTCAATACCAATGTCAAGACAGTTCTACTGTATGGGACGGGAATTTGGAGAATTACGAAAGCCATCACCAAAATGGAACAAGTATTTCTAAACAATTGTCTACACAAGATACCCAATGTCCATTGACTGGATACCATTAGCAACAGACTACTGTGGGAGAGAAAAACCAACTTCCAGCTGAAGAGGAAATTAGGAAAACACGTTGGAGGTGGATAGAATACACATTTCGGAAATCATCAGACTGAACCACGAAGCGAACACTAACTTAGAATCCTGAAAGAAAACAAAAAAGATGAAGTCCAAAGAGCACACTATGTCGAGATTTGGAAGCAGACATCAGAAGGATAAATAGCGACTGGAAAAAACTGGAGAGGATTATCCAGGACAATGTTGGATGGTCAATGCTGGTAGACAGATAACAGTGGTTTTTTCAGTACATATTATGTTAGGAAAGTTTTAATAATTGTTTGTTATACGTGATTATTGATACATGGTACAACACCCTTGATTGGAATGTTTCATATGTGAAGTGGTGTATACAGTAGGATATCCTATAATTATTTATGAAATGATGATCTCTGTATGAAACCATGGAGTTAGTTTTCTTAATAACAATCAATTTTATGACATAATAGACGGTCTTCAGAACTGAGCATTCATTCGTGACTCCGAATGTCTTGAATTCAATGCCCTATATGGTTTAGATGCTCACTGCTACTGAGGTTTCCCTTATTATTATTATTATTATTATTGTTATTATTATTATTATTATTGTCAGTGGTTTAGAGGTTGAACGTTCATGCACGAGATCGGAGGTCTTGAGTCCGAATCTAGTGTGCAACATCATGGATGCACATTATTGAAGTGTCCCATACTGGAACGAAACAGTCATCCAATGATTCCAGGTTTTCTATGATAGTCTAGCTTAGATCAATAATTGATTTAAAACCACCTTTTACTGACTGGACAGTTTTTGATTATTCAATAAACTCTCTGTTGAAGATTAAGTTAGTATAGTATGAGTTTACTAGGAGTACTGATGTTATGTAGTAATGAAGAAATAGGGTCGCATGCCAATACTATTGCAGGATACAACATTGAAATATACTTTAATCATGAACTAGTTGTCTGTTGGTGGTTGACATTGAAAAAGACTCCCCGAAGTTCCATTCGAAACCCGCATATAATGTGATTTAGTCATATGGACAATAAGGCAGGTATCACTGAGATGAACCATTACAGTCTAACTCAGTGATGTACAATTGAAGCCTGATGATTTTAAGTTTACCTATTGGGATACTGGATATGTACTTCATCAAGAATTTCACACTATAATAAAATAGGTATACAGTACAACTTGTTTTTCATTTGATAGTCTAGACAATATCATTTCATGATGTAAATTACAAAATGAATAATCTCTATCTCGTTAACTAACCAAACAATGAATGTAACTATGTGATGAAGTAGGGGTTGACATACACACATAATGAAGCTATATTCTACATGTTAGATTACCCAATACCATTGAACTGTCAAAATTAAAGAAGGCATAGTGAAAGTAGGACACATGAACGATCAACTTATAATTAGTGTTACAAATGTCTATTACAGTCATATGTAATAAGTTTGATTTATTTTAGTATTCGTTTAACCGGAGAGTGCTGCATGTCATATGCATACTTAAATACTGCCAAATTTGATATTCTATGTTGGCTAGTTCACAAGTAGGTTGGGACAAAGTAAAGGGAGCTGAGCTGTGCTGTCAGATGAAGATTGAGGTTATCATGACCAAAGGTTAGAGATGTTGTCTGATATAGCTTAGAGTAAGTTACTATGGTATAAATGTATTAGGTTTTGGCTTCCTCTTCGATTTTTGCGCCATACATTTCCTGAATTCATTCTTTCATGTTGGATTATATTATCTATGTCTTACTCAACTACTGATATTGTCAATACTACTAAGATTTTGGTATTCATTATGGTAATATCATCTTGTCTTATTAAGTTGCTATGGTAACATGGACTAATGCACATATATGTCTGGATTCTAAGTTGATTATAACTGACTGATTAACTTAATGGTGTATATTAAAGTCTAATGAATATTTTTATTTACAAAACCGGGCTAGACCACCATTGCAAACATTGAACCACTGGTTGGCCGATTCATCCAAGTATGGGACTGCCCAACACATACGGAACTCGAATCCAGGGAGTATCGGTCTCACGCGTGAATGTTTACCTTCTAGACCATCGAGCCGGCATCCAGTGGTGTCGATGTTGAACTTCAATCGGTCCACAATCTTGCACAATCATTCATCTATTATCTAAGGTAGATAATTGTCTCCACCCGACACGGACTGAACTCCGTTGGTCATGTCTTCTCATTAGAACACCAGGAAATCCACCCTAAAGCTAATCACTAATGAGAATATGATTATTATCAATGATCTAGAGATTGAGCGTTCATGCGCGAGATCAGAAGTTCTGGGTTCAAATCTCACGTTCAGAATCGTGAATACACACCACTGAAGAGTCCCATACTAGGACGAAACAACCTTCGATTGATTCCGGGTTTTCAAAAGTAATCTGTCTGGGATGGACTCATGAATTCAACCATAATCAATATTTATTTATTTCATTTCAATGTTTACAATTTTATTTTTTATTAAAATATGAACTATTTACAAACGTGATTTAATTCACCTAAAATATCAAGTTTGTTTTGTATGAATCAGGGGAAAAAAGTGGAAAGGGGAAGAGAGAGAAAGAGGGAGAAAGGGAACTGGAGACAAGTAAAATCACTTCAAATTGCGTGCATCTTGAAAATAAATTTAAACAAGTCTGAGTGTTTTAATGTTTCAAAATAAAAACATTGAATGAAATACATTGAAGATACTACCACCACCACAACCACGACCACCGCTACTACTACTACTACTACCCTTACTACTACTCCGACTACTCTTACCAGTACTACTACTACTACTATCACTGTTACTATGACTACTATTACTACTACTTCTACTACTATAATAATCATATTCTGAGTAAACTCTATATGTATGTAGGTATTCCATTTGTTATGAGAGGTATTCATTTGAAACAACAATGTTAATAATAATTTCTAGTGTAAACGATCATGTTAATTATAGAAACTTGAATAGAATAATTATTGTCAGGCAATTGTATCCCCTCAAATAATATTTACATTACATAGTACATAATTGACTTGAATAGGCAATAAAGAAGAACAAGAAGAAACGAAACATACTTATGTTTATTTACTAGAAAAATATGATGAAATATGAAGATGAAGTAGAAAAAAAAGAGAAGGGGAATGATGAAATGAAGTAACTGACAGTATGAGATTGTGTAGATGATTAAGTTTATTGTTTAAATCATGAACTGAATGATGTTAGATCACAAGTGAAAACCTGGGAGCACTGGACAGACGTTTCGTCCCATTGCAGTACTTCTCAGCAATACGCATCCACAATCCCGTTCGTGGGATTCGAACTCAGTGTTAGTGTTAGGGATAGAGATAGGTCTGATATCAGTCGGTTCATGATCTCAATGAACTAACTGAATTGGGACTTCATTTTTACGTGTATATGTATGTTGATGGATAGAAAGAGAGAGAGAGAGTGAGAGAGAACATTGAACAGAAGTTTCGTACTAGTCTAAAACTGCTCCATGGTGTACAGAAGGGTCTGGTCCTAGGTTGAACCCACATAGATTATTCTAGATTCTGGATAGGCTAATCTATTCATTCTTCTTAAGCTAAATATTGACCTTGTCACTAATTCGCTTATCAACCTTGACTGTTTATTTGTAACCGTATAGGTGTGTGTGCAATTCTTATACCGTTCATCACATGTCTGACTATAAATATCGATTTATATTTGGTTAAATTGAGTTGGTTCACATGCCTTCTCTATTGCGGGTCATTTTGTCTTGCTTCGCTTTCCGACTAACGATTGTACGGAATCTCTTAGTGAAATCTAAGAACCATACAGTAAATACTTCATTGTTGTTTTGTTTCCACACCAAACACTCTCTGTACTGGTTCTCTTTTCATTTATCTTCTTACCATTCCGCGACCAGGCATTTCATTTTCGGATGATGATACACACTACTTTTATCTGTACAGATCAATAACACACACCGCACAATGCTATCCACTTCCATCGTCTAGTCCCGATTTACTGTTCAAAAAGAAACAGGTTTGTTCTCTCTCACAATAGGCTGTTGTTGATGGTATCCGGTCAATGGACATTCAGTATCTTGTGTAGACGACTATTTATAAATTCTTGCATCTTCATGATGATGATTGTAGTAGTTCTCTAAGTTTTAGCTCCGTACAGTAGAACTATCTTGACGTTCGTATTGAAGATCCTGACTTTGATGTTGGTTGACAGACAGTTGTTTTGAGTTGCATATTTTCTTCAATTATAGGAATGAGGCCCTTCCTTTTCCAATCCTTGCCTTCACATCTGCATCAGATAATCCACGTTCATCGATGATACAGTACAGGTACGTGAAGGATTCCATCACTTTCAGAGTTTCTCCACCACGTGTGATTGCTTTGGTGTTCTCTAGCTTTTTCCCTTGTGTATGTTGAGACCTATTGATCCAGAGACTGCAGCTACAGTGGTTGTGTTGACCTGCATTTGTTGATATGCATAGGATAGAATTACCAGGAATGAATTTCCACTATCTCCATGAAACGGTCTATACTTATAGTGAGCTGGATATTAACTGAAGACTTTTTGTCAACTATTGGTATTGTTGTTTACTTGAATCTTCCTATTGATGTTTAGGACTACAATTGATCAGTCTTGTATTGGCATATGTTCATCCATTGTGTATTGCCT
The DNA here is from genome assembly GCF_000699445.3 of Schistosoma haematobium. Classification (NCBI taxonomy): domain Eukaryota; kingdom Metazoa; phylum Platyhelminthes; class Trematoda; order Strigeidida; family Schistosomatidae; genus Schistosoma; species Schistosoma haematobium. Next base: position 16,501,379 of record NC_067202.1, on the reverse strand, counting down.
CAATATTGTCTTAAATCAAAAGCTTTGTAAGTAAAGATAGATAGTGACTAGTATTGGAATCCACGACGCGCGTTTAGTTCTATCTGAGACTCATCGTTTGGATGTACCTGCATCCCTGACTTGATGTACACTTCAAGGACTCGAACCAAGTACCGTTCTCTTCAAACGCCATTGTATTATCCACCTAGCTACAGAGTCCTGATAGCCACTAGCTTGCACAAGCTTCGTAGCTACTATCTTTCTTTACATAGTAAAATTTCACATTTTAATTTGAATAAAACATTTTCAGAAATAAGAATGAATTTTCTTACCTTTGCTAAATCCACCAAAGAGTTTGATTTATCTTGAAGTTCACGTTGTTTCACCTTCATTGTTCTTAATCTAAAATGAGATTGATTGTTTAAAACAAATTCAGGTTGAGAAACTTAAACAAATATGTCTACAATAGTTAGCATGAATGACTGATCTCAATTAAATAATCTTTGAAGATCGATAATCACTAGGCAGTTGTTTCTTCATATTATGAGACTCTTCATTGATAATCATGTGCAGCAACGATCAACCAGTAATCAAACACAATATACTTAGGTCCAGTGGCAACGTCTCTGACTCTGAAGCTGGGTGAAACAGAATCGAATCCATCAGGGAGAATCAGTTGAGATTACAGATACTCCTTGATAATGAATACTAAATAGCATGAAACCTAGGTCCAGGGTTTCCTGTTGACTATGTTCAACCACTATGTTATCTCAACACAGTGCACACAATATCGATTCACCTAGACTAGTGGCCACATTGCAACTTGGTCGATAGGATTGTACCTGCACTAAGATTAACCTGACATATATGTCACTGATCATCACCCAGTGATCAATCAACTGTATAGACCTTGGTATATACACCTGCTTACTATGGCTAAATGAGGGTCATATATTAGTGTGAGGAATTAGGTTTATCATTCACGGTTGATAGTTAAGGTTAGGAATTAGATTTAGTCAAATGAGTGAATGAATTTCATGCCAAAATCCAAGATCTATCGTAAATTTGATTGGTTCGTTTATAAACGTTCATAGACATAAGATCTTATTAGAGTAAGTTCCTGAAACAAAACCCGTTTCCAAAGGCACAAGGGAGCTTCTTTTTTCATGAAAACAAGTTAAGTTAGTTTACTTTTCAGTTGATAAACAATTTAAAGGTATGTAAGCAAAGATCTTTGGTGACTAGAATTGGAATCCAGGACACGCATTTCGTCCTATTTGAGACTTGTCAGCTAGATAAACCTACATCCCAGACTTGTTGATGTTCACTGCGGGACTCAAAACCAGTACCATTCGCTTTAAACGCTACTTAGCTACTGAGTCTTGATAGCCACTTGCTTATATAATGGGGTGAAAATTATGTTCACTTGGTATTGTTTGCTTAAATCTTCCTATTGATGTTTAGAACTGCAATTGATCAGTCTCTTATTGGCATATGTGTATACTTCGTTCAAGTCTCGGAGTGGACATCAACAAATCTGGGATGCAAGTACATCCGGCTAACGAGTCCAAAATAGATTCCACTACTAGTCACTATCAATCTTTGCTTATAAAGCGTGTGACTTAAAACAATATCGAGGCAATCCGCACAGGATGTACATATGCCAATAAGAGATTGAGCAATTGCAGTCCCAAATAACAACTGTAAAATACAAGCAAACAATACCAAGTGAATTTAAAGGTAGATTTGTTATTATCATTATTTTAACTACTTGCTAAGTATACGGTTGATTTTATACCGAATTGGCACATACATTGAATTCTATCAATCATAACAAAGTCTTCCCTTTTTCTTAAACAAAGTGAATTAGTTAACAAATGACTATACACGCTGACTACATGAAACTATAGTGTTAGTTGCTATGTTAAGCTTACATAGCTTATTCTAGATTTTGGATAAGCCAATTTACCTATTCACTTCAAGCGACATTTCTAATTTGTTAATTATTTGTAAGTGAGACTCGAATTGATGGACGACCATTGGGCGACGTTAAAGTAATTTTCAGAATGCCTATCTAATAACCAGTACCATATGAAGGTTATTAACCAATGTGAGGTATTAGATTTATGGTTTTCATCACGTACTAACATCACCTAAAATGGCGAAACTCTATTTAGCCAAATGGATGAGTGAATTTCATACCAAAATCCGATACCTCTTTATCTTATATACACCTGATTGGTTCGTCCATTAATTATAGTATCGCTTATTTGTTTATCAATCGTGACTACGTTTATGTAAGTGTATTTGTGTACACTTCTTATCCTATTCATCACATGGCTGTAACTTATATTTGTTCGGCTTTAAATATTAATGAACACTTGGTGGTTAAATTGAGTTGTCGTCTTCTCTATTAACGCTTTGTGGTTAAATTGAGTTGTCTCAGTCGCCTTCACTGCGCGTCATTTTGCCTCACTCTCTTCACTTCATTCCTCTGGTTATCTGTTCAGACCAATGAGTGCATAAATATATATGTTCAAACATCCATTCTCGTATTCATTAACGCTATTTCAGTCAATGATTCTATACGAGGTTTGTCAACATGTGTATATTTCAATAACAATCATTCATCCGTTCTAATTAAAGTCATATTGGATTACTAAATGTCCAACTTCAACCAATCCACGAAACTAAGTCACCGTCCATCATTACCATTAGTTAGTTATGATCATACAACAGACTTGGTTCAACTTCATTAGTTACATTTTGAATTATTTCGACCGCCCTCCCCCCCCACCTTCAAAAAAATATCATACAAGATTACCTGTAAATAGCTTGTAAGAATTTACGTTGATGTGCTCGAACACGATGTGAATTAAATGTTGGCATTAATTTTGCATGTTTATATAATAACCAAGTTTCTCGGAGTACATTAGCTGCACAATGTTTAACCTATAATAAAAGAAATTAATAACATTGATTATAATTATATATATATATATATATCATAAGTATATTGACATGACAACTTTGGTTAGATACCTAAGCGCCCCCAAATGCCCTGGTAGGGCCAAGAGTGGGGTGGGCCCTCCCTCCCTCTCGAAATGATCTCACACGGCCTGCGTATACAGCCTCTGCCAGGAAAGTCCTACTCACTGCCTTCTCGTGGCGAGGGTGTAGTTTACGAAAATAAGAGGACGAAAAGCGAATGTCCGGCGCTTTAACCGGATTCCAAATCAATGGTGCACATGGGCTCAAGTATCGTGAGGGAGCAAATGGCGTATGAACCAATCGTTGGTCACCGGCTATCATTGGACTGTATCTCCTCACGATGCTTCACTGCCTTGTGGGTCAGACCTTTAAAACAAAGGCTCGGGGTGTGGCTCCCTAAGAAAACCACCTGCTTCGGTTTGGGCACCCGGGCAGTATCACAGCCTACACACACAAATATGGTGTGGCGCATATATATTTGGTGCCCTCTTGTACCAATATTTATGCGTTCAAATAAATAAATAAATAAAGATACCTAAGCTGAAATTAGAAAACGTGTAAACTGTTATATCCGGTGAAGATTAAACTACAGGTAAATTCCAAGGACTATTCATGGACTAATATTCTATAAATATTCTTATTGTATAACTACGCAACAATTACACTATGGATATTTATATTCCTTTTATGATAAGCTTTATTTTGACCTATAATTTATTATTGTACGATTTACGGTCCTTAAGTTATGTTCAGTTTATTAACTACTGCCTCCTTCATTCACAGCCACTTTTTGGCTTATTTGTGTACAAATATTATTTCCTATTTTATGGTACGTTGCGGTCTGTATGATTGATATATAAACCAAGTATGCCTGAAATAAACGATCTGCTCTGATTCTGGTCTGATCTGCTCTGATTCGGAAGCTGGTATTGTGTTCTGGACTCAAGTGGAAGGGCTCGTAGGACATAGGACCAATAAGGACGCTAAACTGCCCACACCGGTTGAACGTCATTGGTTGGCCTAGTGTGAAGATTCGTATAAGTCGTATTCGGATTGGTAGATAAATCGTGCGATAGAAAAACCAGACATCCAAGGTCATAACATAAACATTCACATATCTGAGGAAGATCATCAATGAACAAGAAGGATCTTTGATGTAGATGTAAAAGCCAGGATTAACAAAGTAAGGACAACATTCTTACAGTTGATGGAAATATACAACTTAAAACAACTGTATGTTAATCAATAACAAAGTCAAAACCTTCGATAAAAATATCAAGACAGTTTAACTATATGGGGAACTACTACAACCATCATCAAGAAGGTTCAAGTTTTTATGAATAATTGTCTACACATGATACTCAATATCCGTTGACTGGATACCATCAACAATAGCTTACTATGTGACAGGACAAACCAGCTTCTAGTCCCATGGATTCACACTGCTGAGGAGTTCCTTACTAGAATGAAGCGGCTGTCAAATTATTCCAGGTTTTCAATCGTAGTCTTGTTTAGATCGACTCGTGAATTCAACCCAATAATTAGTTAAGAATACATCACAAATCGTGAATTTATTTACTTAAATACATGGAAATCAGTAGAAAGGGACACCAAAATAAATACATAAATCAGTGAGAGCAGTTTCGTTACTACCTTAGTGAATCCTTTCAGTTAAAGAAGTTCCTTTCATTTCCACAAAGAAAATAACGAAAATTGCGGTAAGAGTGCAAGTGGTTTCTATTCTGAGACATATCCAATAACATCTCAAGTCATTGTTTGCACTGTTTCTAGCACTCCAACCAGGGAATCTTAAATTATCGACAAACAATAGTCCTATACAACCTTCTTTCAAACCACGGCACTATATCCTACACTGACCAACACTCTCCTTTTTTTTCAATCAATCACAGTGCTGGGAAAATTTGAAATTCGTTGGGACATTTGAAGTACATGTTCAATTCAATGAAGCCAGCGTTTCTAAATGATAACACGGCTTGATTTATCGTCACTATGCTCAGACATACGTTACTGAACCTCGACATTGTTAACATCGTATTTTCATACAGAAACTTCAATATGTCATTAAACTCCTCAGGCATACCCAGAGAGAAGTCCTGTCTAACGAATCGGAGGCAGCCTTGACATCAAGAAACACAACATTCGTCGGTCTGTAATAACTACGAAGGTGTTCTAATATTATACAAAGGGTGTAGATATGGTCAATAATTTGAACGCGATCCGAAATAGACTTATCTTCTTATAGTTGTGGCATAAATGACGTAGACCGTTTCCAAAGATAGTGATGAATGTAGTCTCATTACAAGGCGTTGGAACAGTCGCTAATTACCAAGCATCTGCAAACAACTCATTCATTTCCCTGATCAGAAGTTATTCACCATTCTTAAAATAGCCAAGGGGTAAGTCGTCTAAGCCTGGGGGTTTACGGCTTCTCATTAGTTGGATTTCCGTGGGAACCAGTCTTCACTGACTATGGAGGACAAGATAATCTGATAGATGTTGGTGAGATGGTATCCACATAGTTAATGAGTCCTCATAGCCAATTGTTTGCGCAATCGGTCAGGTTTAGATCCCCTCTGAGGTGCAGGTACATCCAGCTGACGAGTCTGAAATAGGACGAAATGCGCGTCAAACTGAATTCCATTGCTTGCTATCTTTGCTTATAGTGCTTGTGAATGAAGATAATATCGAGGCAATGCGCACAGGATGCACATATGCCAACATGAGACTGATCAATTGCAGTCCTAAACATCAGTGGGAAGATTCAAGTAAACCATACCAAGTGAATTTAGTATGTTCTAATACTATTTATCCTTTTATATTTGATTTGTAAGCGATCATTAACTAACTGTTTTCTTCATTTCAGTATGGGGATTTGTGGAGATTGTAGTATTTTGAAAGTTCAGTTGACGATTCAATCTAATCTAGACCGGCATTGTAAACCTGAAATCAATGAACAGTGGTTCCGTCTTTGTACGAGACTCCTCAGCCGTGCACATCCACGATCTTGAACACGGGACTCGAACCCGAGACGTTCAGTCGAGCTCGTGAACTTTCAACCTACAAACCACTGAACCGTCATCCAGAGATGTTAATATTTAACTTTAACTGGTCCATGATCTATTCCGAGTTTATACAACACAAACTGATTTCACAGAAAGCATCCTTTTAATCAAATGAATGATCAAATTTGGAATGAAATCTAGCGGTAAATTAAATTATATGTTAAATATCAACCTGATAAGCATTAAACAGGTTCATTTGTTCTAACTGACAAACTTCCACTTTACATTTTAATCTAATTGCTACCATAAATTATGGTTTCATATCAGAACATTCCAAACTACAATAAAATGCTTATTCGTCAGTTTCTTTCAATAGCCTTTCAAATGGAATCTGTTGAAGAGATCTAAAAAATCCTTCAAAAAAACCCGTCAGAAAAGGCTCTGAAAACACTGAGAAACATCTTATCCAATCAGTATTCCATAGAAGTTTTATCAGAACCATCTAGAAAGTGAAAAGTCACATGTTACATTTCTACTATTATGTTTAGTAGCCTTCTAGAACATTCCGAAAACGTAAGGTCATCTAAAATACTATAAGTGTCTTAGATTTTCTGTACATAAACAAACCTTTGAAGTAAAGCATTTCCTTTTCACATTTCACATTCTTTTCTCTCATGTTCAAGTTAATGTGTAGAATCTAGCCTGTGTGTGTGGAGGGGATTGGAGAGGTTACTGTGAGGAAGAGCTTAGGTAACTGAAAAACCTATCAGAATCCATAAAGAAATGTTAGGAATTTCATTTGATACTATGCTAATAAATTGGTTGAGGTTAGACATTAACACCATTGGGTTCCGGCTCAGTGGTCCAGTTGGTTAAGCGCCTGGCGCGAGACTGGTAGGTCCTGGGTTCGAATCTTGGGGAGGGGTCGCGGATGAGCACTGCCGAGGGGTCCCATACTAGGACGATGATTTCAATCTAATAAATGTATGTATATGCCAATAAAACACTAAGGTAATTAACGTACAATCGAGTTATATAAGGGAGGAATAATAATAATAATAACAATCATAGAATATAGATCATTATACTTTTTTGGTTAGTTTACTAGATTCCATAAAATGTAGTACATGTTTTTCAGCTTTAGTCATTTCTAATTTCTTTGAAAATACAGCAACTAATAATGCAGTACAAGCAGAACCCTAAAATTGAAAAAAAAAAACAAATGGGCAACAACAAGAAAAACAATCAGAAAGGGGTTTTATGGACATTATAGTAAGTTAATAGTTGTATTCATGAATCAATTGAAGCTGACTCAGTGATCTAGAGGTTAAGCATTCGCGTGAGAGACTGATTGGTCCTGGTTTGGAAATTCACGAGGTAGGATTGTGAATATGCACTTTTGAGAAGTCTCATGGTCGTCTAGTGATTCCAAGTTTTCCATGATGGTCTAGCTTCAATCGACTCATGAATACAGCTACTAAACAATTAAAGCTTATTGAGAAGGATTACGTGAGATTATAAAGTTGTTTGGTAGAATGACATGGTTTCCAATGTTTATATACTATAATACTAATGATATTAACAATGCATAGTGATTTGAATGGTACTATGAAGATGGAATAGTAACTCGTTGATTGAGGAATTCGACTTCTACTTCATAAGTCGTCGGTTTGAAAATCGTTTCACCTACGTTGTTTAGGGTAAACAGATAGTATCATTACCCAGCATACATATAATGAAACTCAGAGTCAAGTGAATAAATCTGAACTTGGTAAATGAATTACATTCATCATTGTGAGGTCAGTGGAAATAAAATAAGACAAAACTATCTATTTATCTATTTGAATACATAAATATTAGTACAAATAGGCATCGAATACGTGTGCGTCACAAAAGTCACTTGATTCGTGTGAGAACTATGATACTGCTCGGGTGCCAAGATCGAAGCAGACGGTGTTCTCAGGAGGCCACATCAGGAGCCTTTGACCTGAAAGTCTATACCACAATGCAGTGGAGCAACATCAGGAGATGGAGTCCGATGGTAGCTGGTGACCAACGATTGGTTCATACACCCTTTGTTCCCTTAGGATACTGTAGCCATGTGTATCATTAGTGTGAAATCAGGGTTTCCCAACTCCCCTATGTGGACTCTTAATATCCATCAACCCGATTAAAGCCCGTGCTGGACATTCGCTTCTCGTCCTCTTAATTTCGTATACAACAAGAATGCCGTGAGAAGGCAGTGATTAGGACTTCTCTGGCAGTGGATGTATACGTGTGGCCATGTGAGAGCATTTCGAGAGGAAGAGCGAACTTACCCCACCTTGGCCGTACTTGAGCATTTGGGGGTGTTGACGAAACTAACCGATAAATGGTGAAAGGTAATTTGCAGTGAACCCTGAGCTTAAATCATGCTGGTTGATATTTGCTAACAAAGCGTACTTGTACTTTTAGATAGATAGAAAACCAATCAGTAATGTTCAGATATGACTAAGGACTAGAAAACATGATATTACTGTCTACATGGTAATCGATCAATACAGAAAAGACAGTTTATTACGTAACTAATATATTTAGAAAGAGGCAAATATGCAACTTCAGTTTGCTACCAAAAATAGGATCGATCAAAGGGTTCACTTATCCAATAATCATTTTTAATCATTACGACACTGATAGTTCATTGATATGTGTACTTACTTACGCCTGTCAACTTTCACGAAAAAGGATAGGCTACCTACCCAACACTCTCCATCCAACCCTGTCTTATGTAATCCTTTTTAGTTGCAATCCCGAATGTGATGAGTTATTGATTATTCATTGAGGAGTGTTAACCCGTTTAAGGTTATACAAAGTTTGGATTTTCAAACAATGTTAAGTAAGTTTATAGGTTCCAGTATAATGAGGAACTGTTTCTAATTTAATTTAACTTGTAATAGTTTGGATTATCCTGTTCTTGGAGTTCTTAAACTGAATTTCCATTGATCTTAGTTGGCATCTGTGCATACAGTGTAGATTGTCACATTTAATATATTACTTCACAAGTTGTTTCAAAAAACAGACAGGATGTGACTAGCAATAGAATCCAAAAATCACGAATCCTAGAGTGAACTTCAGCTGCATCCAACTGTCAAGTCCCAAAGGAGACGAAGCATGCACGCTCGATTAGGCTGCTAGACTTATTTCATGCATTCGGTTTTAACTTTTCAGTTGCGTCATCTGATTTGTATACTCATCATCTGAGCAACTCAAGTTTTTGTATGTAATAGATTAATAAGTAACTAATACCAGTATGTCTCCTGTGGGAGAGGACAAACCAGCTTCCAGCTGAAGAGGAAATTAGGAAATGATGTTGGAATGGGATAGGACCTACATTACGCAAATCATCAAACTGAATCACGAAGCAAGCCCTAACTCGGAATCCTGAAGGGAAGCGGGAAAGAGGAAGGTCAAAGAACAAATTGCTTGGGGAAATAAAAACAGATATGAAAAGGATGAATAACAACTGGAAGGAGCTGGAGAGGACTGCCCAGCTTAGGGTTGGATGGAGAGTGTTAACAGGCGTAACTAAGTAAGTAAGTAAGTATACAAAGCGCTAGTGTTTAAAACTTTCCATATCGTAAGATAAAAGCAATAATATTTACACATTTTTAAAGGGAGACTGTAATATATGAGCCAACCAATCAGATTTAAGACAACAAGTTTTGACGCGAAATTCACTCATCCATTTAGTTAAATGATGTTTCAGCATTTTAGTTGATGTCGGTTTATGATGAAAATCTTAATTCTAATTCTTAACCCCAACTATCAACTCTTCACACTTCTTTATAACCCTTAAGTAACCCTAGTACATTGAAGGATAGTCTCTGGGGTCATTTTAGTATTAATCGTTGGTTGTTACGCCGAGAAATGGAGATAGACATGAGAAAAATGAACAAGAATTGGATGGAACTAGAAAAGAAGGCCTAGGACAAAGTGGGTTGGAGAATGCTGGTCGGCGGTCTATGCTCCATTGGGAGTAACAAGCGTAAGTATGTAAGTAAAATCATAGTCTCATTCATTTAAACAATATAAATCATAACTTGAATAAAATATAATCTTACCATAAGACCAGTAGCAACAGCAATTAATCTGCCACAACTTGTATGCGGTACAATATCACCATAACCAATACTTAAAAATGTAACGGATATAAGCCAAGCTGAATTTAATAAAGATAAATGATTATCTCCTTGTTCCCTGTTGAACAAAATAGAAATAAATAACAAACATAAAAGATACTACTTATGATAGACTTAATGATAGAGATAGTCAGATATACTTTATATGAATGAATGGATAGATGAATAAAGATAATATGTGACATGAAATTATTATCAATGTAAATAATGTCAATAAGATAATGATCATTGTTTACATAATCAACTTGTTTTATTGTGTAATATTGACTTAGTATTAGGGATTATAACATAAGATAAGGCAAGAATTTGAGCTTCTTTAAGTCTATACAGATGCATATATGTTTCAATAATTGAGATCATTGGTCAACTGAAGCTAGACTACCATGGGAAACCTGGAAGCACTGGACGGCCGTTTCGTCCTATTGTGAGACTCCTCAACAGTGCGCATCCACGACCCTTCTGATACTAAACAACATATCCTCACTAGTGACTGGCTTCAAGGTATATATCCTGGAGTTCTAGTGAGAAGCAGTGACCAGTGGAGTTCAACCGGGTCAGTTGTGAGATAGTAACTCACTGATGACTATAGCGGATGTGTCGCTCAGTTTCGTGGATTAGTTGAGGTTAGACATTAAAACCGTTAGACGCCAGCCAGCTCACTGGTCTAGTTGGCTAGGTGCCTGGCGCGGGACTGGAAGCTCCTGGGCTCGAGGCCCGCGGGGCGGGGTCGTGGGTGCGCACTGATGGGTCCCACAGTAAGACGGGATGGCCGTCCAGTGCTTCTGGGTCTTCCATGGCGGTCTAGCATCGATTGACTCATGATCCCAACAATTGAAATTACTACAATCTCCACAAAACCCCTTCTGATACTTAAATTTTTGTTGAGAAATATAAGTAAAGATGAATGATGGTTAGTAGTGGAAACTAGGATAAGCGTTTCATGTTATTTAAAACTTGTCAGATGGATGTAATTGTATTTTAGATATGTTGATATTCACTGTAGAACTCGAACTCAGTAATACACACTTTAAACACCATCCCGTTGTCTACTTCTTAGGTTCGAGTCCCGGAGTGAATAACAATAAATCTGGGATGCAGATACATTCAGCTGATGAGTCCGAAATAGGACGAAACCTGCGTTGTAGGTTCCACTACTGGCTACCATTCATTTTAGCTTATAGTACTTGTGACTGAAGGTAATACGCACAGGATGCACATATCCCAATAAAAAGACTGATAAATTGCAGTCCTAAACATCAGCTGGAAGATTCAAACAAACAATACGAAAAATGAGCATTGTTTTTAGTTTGTGATATAAATCCTGTACCAATGGTAAACAAATTTTCAGTATATGGTTGTGAAGGTCCTAGGTTTGATTAACGGTTGCCAGGTCGTGGATGCCAACTGCTAAACAGTCTCTTAGTGAGACGAGATGGTCGTTCAGCGGTTTCAGGTTTTCAATGATTGTCTAACTTAGATTAATAAGTGGGTTTAATGAAAGATTAATAAGTTGTTGAACACAGAGATTTGGTTACTACGAGCCTCAACATATTGTGGCAACACCATTAATATGCTTATGATTTTCATATAAAATGACATGTTTACTTAAAACGATTTCAAGTAATCTTACTTCTGACTGACTTAGTGGGTTTTTCTAAAGGATCATGTAGATAGCGAAACGTGATTTGGTTATCCATGTATGATCGATGAAGACAATAATGGACGGTGGTGCAATCTCGTGGATTGGTTGATGTTAGACATTAGCACCACTGAATGCCAGCTCATTGGCCTAGAGGTTAAGCGTTCACGCATGAAAACGAACGTTTTTGGTTCGAATCACACGGGTAGAATCGTGGATGCGCACTACTGAGAAATCCCATGCTAGAATGAAACAGCCGTCGAATGCTTGCATGTTTTCTACATTAGTCTAGTTTCAATTGACTCATGAGTTCAACTATTAAATTACCACAATCTCCACAAAACCTCTTTCTGATAATACACACATTTTTTGTTTCAACCATCAGCAAGATCTACAACGTTAATTTGATTGACTGAAGATGAAAACGATTGTCACATATACAACATACTACACACTAAATCATTCGCTACTGAAATATTATTTGTTTAAGTGTAGTCAACAGAAATACAATCTGACCTATGTTTCTTGATAGTTGACATTCATCAGAAAGGTGTACATATGAAATCATGACTGAAAGGACGTTGGCTGATTAACTGGATCATCATCATATATATATGTCCATTAAAAAATTATGTCACCTATAGCGTACTTCTCATTTTCAGTAAATGAAGGACAATTTTGTTCATTCATTTCATGTGTGTACCGGTTTATTCTATTACAATCCAACAGCATAGCCAACACCGCATATTGTGATTGGTAATAGTAACAATATTAGTATTTCTAGGAAAGATTAAAGACAGTAAGATTCGACAAGAATGGGTGAATAATTCCAAGCCGTATTATTCAACGTCTAAAACAATTGATTAAAATCGTCTCACAGACGTTAACCAGATAGTCCGACTTACTTATGCAGCTCCATATATAGGTGGACTAATATTAGGCTTTAGTTATGACACAATTAGCTTCCTTCTTACCTACTCCCACATCAGTAAACATCATACATTGCAGTATGCGATGGTCTTAACCATGTTATACATATCCTGGTAGTCTTTGTCGATGTAGATTTACCCTACAATCAATCGATTAGCCATCCTCAATTAATACTCTGTTGTTAACCATTGAATTGATTACTTAGTGGTTCCAAGATATATGACCACTGCTTTAGAGATTTTATTGACAAACAATATATTATAACCGTTTACCTTTATATACTCTGTCCAGCTATTTAAACACAAGTCATTACGTGGCATGTGCTACTGATGTCAACAGATATGAGTAGTATGTATGACCAATTGAAGGTCAAATACCTGGCGACAGAAGGTTAAGAAGATCAAAGAGAAGAGAACGAAAACGGTGAATAATTAGTGTGAAAACGAATGAACAATGAAGTCTGAGACAAATGATTGAGATCTTGAACCGACTGATGTTAGACCACCATTAAAAACCTAGAAACACTGGAGGGCCGTTTCATACTATTGCAGGATTCCTCAACAGTGCGCATCCACGATCCCACCCGCGGGATTCAAACCCAGAGCCTTCAGTCTCACGCGTGAACGCGCAAATGTGTTAATGTCTAACCTAAATCAATCCACGAAATTGAGTCACTAGGTTTTCAATGGTAGTCTAACATCAATCGTTTCACGATCTCAATCAATAACTTAACAATCTCTACAACGAAAGCATACAACTTACAATTCACAAGCTCTTAATGTCCAACTGAATATTATCCATATTGTTGTAATGAAAACAAGTAATGCTTTCGCTGGACATAATGTCATTAATGTTTTCAATACAAATTGTAAATTGAAACTGACCTAATTGAATGTGGTTAATGAGAAATAAAAAAGAAGAAAATAGAGAATGTAAATGTACACTAACGAATTAAATAAGGATTGTGAGAAGTACTTGTTAATGACAACTTACTTACTTACTTTTTTACTTACTTACACATGTCAACCCTCGTAGAGGATTATAGTCCGCACAATAGGATTCTTTATTGGATTCTGTTCTGATCAGTACATTCCAGTTGTTATTCATTCTTTTCATGTCTACTTCTAATTCTTGATACAGTGTGTTTTTTGTACTTCCACTTTTTGGTTTCTCTTTCAGGATTTCTAGTTAAAGCTTGCTTCGTGATGCAGTTTGAGGATTGTCACAATGTATTTCCTATCCACTTCTAACATCCTTTTCTTAATTTCCTCTTCAGATGGAAGATGATTTGTTCACCTTCACAATAGATTGTTGTTGACGGATATTGTTTATCTTGAATAGACAACTATTTATAAATATTTGTACTTCTTTGATAATGGTTTTAGTAGTTCTCTACGTTTTAGCTTCGTACACTAGAACTAATTGTCTGGACATTTGTATTGAAAATTTTGAGTTTGATGTTGGCTGACATATAATTGTTGTAGAAATGTTGACGTTAGTTTGCCAATTCTTACCTTTACATCTTCATCGGATCCTCTTTGTTCATTTAGGATGGAGTCCAAGTACGTGGAAGTTTCCACGTTGGTTGGTATTAACTGTGTTGTATTTGAGGATGTTTCTTTTTCCCTTGAGTCTGTTAAAGTCTACGGCTGCACAGACTGTTAATTACTGTTACGTAAATATCCCATGAATCTTAATATATGGTTTTTGTATTATGAGTCAAAATGATCAGTTGCCTTTCTTCTTCATGAGATAAACATCCATTTAAGTTACGTTGTTATCTGTATGTATGATGAGAAGCTTGGAACCCAATCACAGATAATGAAGTGACTAGACACTTGATAGCCCTTTCTTGATATCAACATATTTTCATTTGATCATACACTGATCATAAATACTATTAAATAAAACCTTCTAAACGTTGCTTGTAACTGGTTAACATTTCCAGTCATCGATTTGGACAGGATTAAACACCCCTGAAGTTATGAATATCAATTCTCTTATTGTGAAATGTTTTTATTAAACTTAATAGATTCTGGGTTCGAATCCCGCAAGTGGGACCATGGATGGGAACAGCTGTGGAGTCCCATATTAAGACGAAACAATCGTCCAGGGCTTCCAGGTTTTCTATGATGACCTACCTTTAATTGCCTCATGAATTCAACTATTAAAAAACACTTTGTCAATTTCATTCAAACTATCAATCAATCAGTTTTATAATACTTCGACACTTTGTCATACTTTCATGAGCTATTCTATTCTTAAGTGGATTTTCGCAGATGTCTCTTCCTCTAGGCTAGATGCTTTAACCGTAAAGCTTTCATTCTCCACCTAGATAATGTTATATCCCGATAAGCATAGGGAATAGTGACTTTTGGGATCCATTTATGGATCAAAACGATACATATATTTTTATTGTATAGTTGTTAAGTAACTAAACTATACATATTTATGTCCCTCTTATTATGAAATTGATTTTGACTTATGAACTGTTATTATACGATTTACTATTCTTGAATTATGCCCTGTCTATTAATCACCACCTCCTAAATTCACAGCCACATTTGGCCAAATCTTCTATAAATGTTGTTTCCTATTTTATGGTACGATGTGGTCTGTCTGGTTGGTATGTAAACCCAGTATATTTGAAATATATGATTTATATCGTGGAGGCTGAGATTGGTGTTCTGAACCCAACAGGTACGGCTAGGCAGGAAGCAGGACCGATAAGTACTCTAGACTGTTCGTACGAGTTTACGTCATTGGTCCGATCGATAATTCAGTTCTTTCTAATTGGTGGTATCATTACGTCATACTTTAACATGGCACATAGTCCACAAGTTATAACAATAATAAGACAAGTATAGACTTTAGACAAAAGTGATCTATTCCAAGTTTTCCATCTAGGAATAGTTGCTTATTCTACTGAATCAACTTTTTCTAAAGCTCATGTTAATGGTGCTGTCTAGAAAGAGAATGAAGATTCTAGATCAAATAAACGATACTCAAGATACTCAACATCCATTGGCCGGATATTATCAGCAACAGTCTACTGTGAGAGACAACAAACCAACTTTCAGCTGAAGAGGAAGTCAGGAAAGGACGATGGAAATGGATAGGACATACATTACGCAAATCATCAAACTGCATCACAAAGCAAGCCCTAACTCGAAACCCTAAAGGTAAGTGGAAAATAGGAATGCGAAAGAACACATTACGTTGGGAAACAGAAGCAAATATGAAAAGGATGAATAACAACTGGGAAGAGCTGGAAAGGATTGCCTGGGACAGAGTTGGATAGAGAGTGCTGATAGGTGGCCTATGCTCCTCGACGAGGACTTACATAAATAAGAAATAAAAAAAGGACCTCTATTTGAGCTATGAATCTTCACCACAATTATAAAGAAAAAGTCAATAATTCTGATTAGTTAGATACTGAGTAAAGGAAACGAAGTTATGATGATGTAAACTAAATTTCAAGAATATATTCGGAATAGGGAAACGATAACGTATATATGAAGTTTTAATGTGGTATGTGTTACCGATCTTAACAGATAAAAGTACTATGTATCATCAATCGAAAGTGAAATACCTGGCGACAGATGGTTAAGAAGATCGAATAGAAGAGAGAGGGATCAGAGAATGATTAGTATGGAAACGAAGGGATTATGAAGTCTGAGATGATTGATTGATGTTTTACAAATGATGTATATACTGTATGGTTCTTAGATTTTACTGAGGGATTCTGAAATTTTATAATGAAATACATTTGGTTGTCACCACTTCTGTTCTCCTTCACTATAGTAGAACTTAAAACCTAAAATGTTCCGACCTATCACCTAATTTTACAAACACTGATGAAAGTTAACTTGTGGATCTCAATCAGGTATTCTTTAATTACTTAAGTGATTAGATTAATAGTTAGTAACTGTACTAAATTGAGGTCATATCTTGATTCATTCAGTCCATATTTTCTTCCAACTCTTTCCTAAATCAGTTAATCATTAAGATAAGTAGTGTTTGGGAATATGTAACACAAGTTCCAACCACCATAAACTCTAACTTTTTCAACCTTTCCAACTATTTTTCTATCCCTACCCTCTTTATATATATAACACTACTTAGTATAGGGGTTGTGGGGATTATTGAATTTTTGATTGGGATAACGAAGCGACTGATGTTAGACCACCTTTGGAAACCTGGAAGCACTGGACTGCCGTTTCGTCCTATTGTGGGACTCCTCAGCGGTGCGCATCCACGATCACGCTCACAGGATTCCAACTCAGGGCAATCAGTAACGCGCGCGAACGCTTAACCTACTCGACCACTGAGCCGGCATCCAATGGTGATAGTGTCTAACATCAACCAATTCAACCAGTCCCAACATGAATTAGCTCCCGCGAGGGGAATCGTGTATGCGCACTGCTGAGGAGTCCCACAATAGGACGAAACGGCCGTCCAGTGCTTCCAGGTTTCCAAAGGTGGTCTAACATCAATCGGTTCATGATATCAATCAATAACACTACCCAATTGATCAAATGATAACTGTGTACGATTTTGAATGTTTATCTTGATTAACAGAAGTTACGATAAACATTCAGTAATATTAACTTCAATAATAATGGTGATTTTGACACTCGGTCACTTGACAAAACTTTCTGATCTGTTCATATTTAGTCATACTACTATACTACCATTATACCTGACTGTAAGAAAGTCAACAGTTTACTTTCAACGGTTGAGATCATGAGTCAATTGAAGCTAGACCATCATGGTAAACCTAGAGGTACTGGACGGCCGTTTCGTCCTATTGTGGGACTCCTTAGTAGTGCGCATCCACGACCCCGCCTCATGAGATTCGAACCCAGAATTTATCAGTCTTGCACATGAGCGCTTAACCACTAGACTACTGAGCTGGCTGGCATTTAACGATGTTAATGTCTAACTTCAACTAATCCACGAAATCGAGCGACACATCCACCATCGTCATCAGTGAGTTACTATCTTAAAACTGACTGGGTTGAACTCCACCGATCTCAACAAGTTAATTTACTACAATCTTCACAAAACCCCTTCTAATACTAATCAACAGCATACATTGAATGTAGGTTTATTGGAAAATTCTTTCTATTAATGTTAAACTTACATAATCACGGCCAGAAATGATTCCCCTAACCTGTTCACATAATCTGTGAACTAATATTAGATGTTTGACATATTATTGCTAGACATTAACGATTGAGTTTCATAGACCAGATAGGGTTGTAGGGATTGTTGAATTTTTGATTGAGATCATGAATCGATTGACGTTAGACAACCATTGAAAACCTAGAATCACTCAACGGCCATTTCGTCCCAATATTCGACACCTAAGTAGTACCCATCCACAATCTCTCACATGGGAATCGAACCCAAGATCTTTAGTTTCGCGAACGAACGCTTAACCTTTATACCATTGAGGTGGCCAGCATCCAATCCATTTTCGTCCATAATTTTCTCCAGTAAATTGTAATATGTTTTTATTAATAGAAAACCATATTGATAATAATAATAGTAACAATCAATCAATTTCATTTTACTTCAAGAAAACATATACATCAAATACATTCTTAATGTATGACCACTCCAAAGTGACTTAAGCATCATAAATCATGGAGCAATCGAAAGAAAGAAAAACAAAAAGAAAGAGGGAAGGAAAGGAGGAGAGAAAGAGCTGGAGGAAATGAATAAAACACTCAAACTGTTTACCTTTTTTTCTTTACTTTTCACCCAAATTAGTCAATAGTAATAGTAGTAGTATTAGGAGTGGGAGTAGGAGTAGTAATAGTCGTAGTAGTGGTAGTAGTAGTGGAAGTAGTAGTAATATTAGTGGTAGTAGTATTGGTAGTAGTAGTAGTAATAGTAGTAGTAGTAGGAGTGGGAGTAGTAGTAGTAGTGGTAGTAGTAGTAGTAGTAGTAGTAGTAGTGGGAGTGGGAGTAGTGGTAGTAGTAGTAACAGTAGTAGTAGGAGTGGGAGTAGTGGTAGTAGTAGTAGGAGTGGGAGTAGTGGTATTAGTAGTAGTAGTAGTAGTAGTAGTGGTAGTAGTAGTGGAAGTAGTAGTGGTATTAGTAGTGGTAGCAGTAGTAGTAGTAGTGGTAGTAGTAGTGGAAGTAGTAGTGGTATTAGTAGTGGTAGCAGTAGTAGTAGTAGTAGTAGTAGTAGTAGTAGTAGTAGTAGTAGTAGTAGTAGTGGTAGTAGTAGTAGTAGGAGTGGGAGTAGTGGTATTAGTAGTAGTAGTAACAGTAGTAGTAGGAGTGGGAGTAGTGGTATTAGTAGTAGTAGTAACAGTAGTAGTAGTAGTAGTAGTAGTGGTAGTAGTAGTAGGAGTGGGAGTAGTGGTATTAGTAGTAGTAGTAACAGTAGTAGTAGGAGTGGGAGTAGTGGTATTAGTAGTGGTAGTGGTAGTAGTAGTAGTAATAATAATAATAATAATAATAGTAGTAGTAGCAGTAGTAGTATAATTCAATTTTGGAATATGATAGATTAGAAAGTAAGTGAATAATATATAGATAGATCACACAATAGTTAGTTTGATGCATAGAATAGTTGTGAAGAAATCAATCGATACAAACACTATGCAGGTATCTGCATCATGAATGAATCTCATCCGCCTCCCAATCTCCTAGAATATTTTGTTACTTCGATGATATGAAACTATTTAAAATATCCCACTCCGTTCAGACTCGAGCTAATGGGTGTTTTATTTTCAGTCTAATGGGCTATTTTGAAACAATTAAACTGTGGTCAATCAAAAGATGATACTACCACAGGGGTCTAAGGCTAAAATCAAATAACTGATTGGTTTCTTTCAGTTTCTTTTTTATTACTTTTACCCCCAAACGCCTCGGTACAGTCGATAGTGAGGAGATCTCTTACTCAAAATGCCACCTCATGGTCACGTGCATATAACCACTACCAGGGAGGTCCTACTCACGTTTTTCTCGCAAAACGGATGTTTTTAACAAAATTGAGTGGACGAAAAGCGAATGTTCGACACGGGCTTTAACAGAGTTGGTAGATACGCAGAATTCACCAGGTGGAGTAAGAAAACCTTGATTACAAACCAATGGTGCACATGGGCTCCAGGATCCTGAAGGAACAAATGGTATATGAACTAATCGTTGGTCACCGGCTACCATCAAACTGTATCGTCTGACGTTGCTCCACTGCCTTGTGAGTCAGACCTTCAGGTCTAAGGCCCTCTAAGAAAACCACCTGCTCCGGCTTGGGAACCCGGGCAGCCCTAACATAAATCAAATGATTTATATGGTACGTATCTATTTGATGCCTCCTTGTACAAATTTTATGTGCTTAACTAAATAAAGAAATAAAATCTATAACTGATATTAGACTGCAACAAAATGATCAATAAATGAAGACTGTTATAGATTTGGAAGATTTTAACTTGTACTTTGGGGAATTCGCTAGAAACCAAATTGATTCTCACATTTTGTAAATATGATAGAGATGTAACTAATGGCGAAACTGATATTAGCCGGTGCAACGAGGTAGATTGAATAGTGATCAATGTCTTATTCATGTCTTATTGTCGTTCATCGCTGATCGAATGCCACCGATCACGTTACATTTTATCTATTAGTTTGGGTGACTACACATCAAATGCATTATGTTGAGATATTAGGCGGTCGTATGTAGTTGCTGGTTGACACTTATTACCAAGATGGAACGAAACAATTGACGGCACTGACGCTGAGTTTTAAGTCCGAATCAATTGGCTTCTTGATCCGAAATAGGATAATCAGCAGTTTCATAGGTCAGTCACTGACTAAACTTGAGAATCGGCTAGTATTCAAAACTTCTTTAAATGATCAACTCATGAGTTGTAACATTTTCTGTAGAAATAATTTTGTTTAAAATAAGCTCTTAAGATGTTGAAGACGATTTGTAGCTCAGGTGGATGATTTCGATGGAGTTTTGTTATCTGAGCTGGATGGTTTGGTCTTGGAGCTTTCATCGTTCTTCTGAACGACATCATCAGCACAAACTTCAGGTTGAAGTGTACTGATAATGTCGTTCGGAAGAACGATGAAAGCTTCACAACCAAACCATCCAGCTCAGAGAACAAAACTCCTTCAAAAACTCAAGTATTCTGCACTGATATGCATATCAATGATAAAGTTTAATCATTTCATAGAAGTGAATTGATTTAATCCCTCTAAACGGTCTGTTACCTCCAATGTTATATATTATTATTTCACTATATTGGTAACTTGTAGTGGCTGGTCCCATAGCGAAACTACATAGATTATTCTAGCTTCCAAACAGGCCGATCTATTCATTCACCTCAAGTTACATTTCTACTTTGTCAGTTATTTACGTATCAACCTTAACTATTTTGATATGAGCGCATGTGTGTGCACTTCTTATCTCATTCATCACATGCCTGTAACTTATTTTTGTTCAGCTATTGATATCAATCAACTCTTGGTGGTTTAATTGAATTGTCTCAGTTGCATTCTTCACTGCGCGTCATTTCGCTTCACTCTCTTCTCTTCGCTTCCTATGCTTCATCTCTCTGACTATCTGTTCAGATCAATGAGTGCATAAAATGTGTATATTCAAAAATACAGTCTGATATTTGACTTATTTAATTCTATTATACACTAACGCTATTTAAATCAATGATTCTATACGAGGATTAACGGCATGTGTATATTTCAATAACAATCAGTAGTCATTACAATAAAACAAACAGATATTTTATCATTATAAAGGAGGTTTGTGGAAACTTTAGTAATTTAATGGTTGACTTCATGAGTCAATTAAATCTAGACCACCATGGAAATTCTTGGATCACTCGACGGCCTTTCATCCTATTGTGAAACTCTTCAGCAGTGCACATCTACATTTAGGATTTGAGTCCAGGGCCTATCGATCTCGCGCGCGAACGCTTCAACTCTAGATCACTTAGTCGGCATCCAGCAGTGTTAATATTGAGCTTAAACCAATCTACGAACTTGCGCCACCGTCTACCATTGTCTTCAGTAAGTTACTATCTCATAATAGAGCCGGTTGAACTCCACTAGTTACGGTTTCACATTAGAACTCCACAAACCGTAACCAATAGAGTTCAACTACATCTGTTTTGATTTAATAACTCACCGGAGACAATGTTAAACGATGGCACAATTTCATAGATTTCTTAAAGCTCAATATTAACACTGTTAGATTCCAGTCAGCTCAATGATCTAAGGACATCTTATCATTAATAAAATGAATTTATGTAAATCTATACTATTTAATACAAATTGAATATTTAATGATATGAGTTATATGCAGAAAGAGAAAAAAAAAGAAAAGAAGAACGAATCATTTTATCCTAGAAACTTGACCTGATTAACTACAAACAATTCGATCATACTACTAATAATACTACTAATAATAACAATACTAATAATAATACTAATAGTAATAATAATACCACTACTACTAATAATAATACTACTAACGGTAGTAATAATACTACTACCACTAATGATACTACTAATGGTAATAATACTATTAATAATACTAATAGTAATGGTACTACTACTACTAATAATGATAATAGTAGTAATAATATGCCCCCTTCATAAGTTATGCTCATTTAATCAGCTGACATATTATTAGTGGAATTAATAATAAGAAACTATAAATTATATAAGTAATATTGTTAGATTTAAAAGAAATTTTGAATATTGACCTAAATACCAATATTCTTGTCAATCATTAAGTAAAAAAACAACTATAGAACCTATCAGTTATGTTCTAGTTCACAAAACATATAGATATATACTGAATATCAGTATGGGGGTTGTGGAGATTGTTAAGTTCATGATCTCAACCAAAAAATTAACAATCTCCACAACCCCCATACTGATAATCAACATGTGCTCACTAGTGACTAGCTTCGTGATGGAATTCTCGGAGTTCTAGTGAGAAGTCGTGACCAGTGGAGCTAATCCGTGTCGGGTAGAGACAGGTATCTATCTCAGTACAATGGAAGTTGGTCGCGCAATTTCGTGGATTGGTTGATGTTAGACACTAACACCACTGGATGCCGGCTCAGTGGTTTAGTGGTTAAGTGGTCAGGCGCGAAGCCAGTAGGTCCTGGGTTCGAATCCCGCGGGGTGCAGGATTGTGGATGCGCACCGCAGAGGAGTCCCATACTAGGACGAAACGGCCGTCCAGTACTTCCAGGTTTCCAACGGTTGTCTAACACCAGTTGATTCATGATCTCAACCAAAAATATACTGAATAGTTGTTATGAGTTCAATCTCATATTCCATATACACTGATGGATTCTATAAAAGGATAAAGTATTTGATTAGTTATTACTGATAATATTCATCAGCTTTGTATTGTGTAAAATGGTAGCTACATGTAGTTGACAGGAAACTATTGATCTAGGTTTCGTACCTCTTTGTCTTAGTCATCGTCAGCATAGTGTACCTGTCATCTTAAGAGTATACATATGCTTGAGAGGAATCGATTTTTTGTCATCCAGTTTCATAGATATGGACATAATTACCGAGCTACTCAAGATATAACTTGCCTCTCATAAGACTAAGATATATTTACAATTGATTCAGTATTGATTAGTAACCCATGTCATATTTGTCGAATCACTTTTTTAGTCCTGACCGAATCCTATAATCCAATACTCAATGATTTATCAATCATAAGAAATCAGTTACGGTTTGAATAATTCAGTGGTAAGTTGTGTGAATCGATGTTCAATCTGTTGCCGAGCATCAGACTATGCACCACGTAAATAAAAGACTAGTTGAAACGAGTTCAAATAAGACATCAGAGATCAAAAATTATAGTTGAGTTCTTACGTAACAAGTTCATTCAAATAAGATCAATAAAGCGTAGTAATCCTTTTGGATGCATTATATCCACTGTTAAACTAATGATGAGTAGCTGTAGTTCAGTGAATGAGAACACAACTGGAGACAATCGAATGTATTTGAAGATAGAACTTACAAAATCACTTAGTATAATCTGAGAATCATACAGTAAGTACCTTAATCGCAAAAATGTCAATCAATTGTCTCAGACTTCATTGTTCTTTCATTTCCATGTGGATCATTCTATGTTCTCGTTCTCTTCTCTTCGATCTTCTTAACCTTATGTCACCAGGTATTTCACTTCCGATTGATAATACATACTACTTATATCTGTCAACATCAGTAGCACACACCACAATAGTACTAAAAACATTCTATCCATTCCTAATCCCAGCATTCACAAAACAAATGAATCCATGATTAGTTTTCATACAAACATTATTGTTAATAAGAGCATTTGTAAAGACTGTAATATTTTCAAATTTGAGTTCACGAGTCAGTTTAAGCTAGTTCACCATTGAAAACCTGGTAGCACTGAACTGAAGTAGTCCGAGTCAAATGTGAGACAGTTATCTACCTCAAACAATGGATGGAGGGTTCCGCTAAATCATGGATCGGTTAAAGTTAGACATTACCACCGTTGGATGCCGGCCAGCTCAGCGGTATAGAGGTTAAGCATTCTCGTGTGAGACCGAAGGTGCTGCGTTCGAGTCCTAATTGCGGCATCGTGGATGCGCACTGCTGAGGAGTCCTATACTAGGGCGAAACGTTGTCCAATACTTCCAGGTTTCCAATGGTGGTCTAGATTAAATTAACTCATGAATTTAATTCGGCAAACAATGTTCTTAATTTATTGAAACATAACTTATAATAAATCTATGTTGAAAAGATTTTTATTCCCATCAACAACAGCCTAATGTCAGAGAGAACAAACCACATTCCAGCTGAGGATGATATTAAGAAAAGACTTTGGAGGCGGATAGAATACACATTGGAGAAATCATCAAGTTGCATAACAAAGTGAGCCCTAACTTGGAATTCTGAAGGGAAACGGAAAAAAGGAAGGTCGAAGTACACAATGGAAGCAGATATCAAAATGATGGATTGCAACTGTAAAGAACTAGAACAGATTGTCCAGGACAGAGTTGAATAGAGAGTGCTGATGGTCGGCCTATGCTCCTCCACGATGGTCAACAAGAGTAAGTAAGTAAGTAAGTAGACTATCATACTTTTGATCAACTACAAAATAAAGATATTTCACAGATTGAAATCATGAGTCAATTGAAGCTAGACCACCATGGAAAACCTGGAGGTCCTGGGTTCGAATCTCGCGGGGTGCGGGATCGTGGATGAGCACAGCTGGACGAAACGGCGTCCAGTGCTTCCAAGTTTTCCATGGTGGTCTAGCTTCAATTGACTCATGATTTCAATCTGTGAAATTTCTAAAAATCTCCACAAACCCCTTCTGATAAAGATATTTCAACTATTCATCTTCTTAGTAGTAACTAGATATTGTTCTCTACCATTTTGTTTTTCTCTTTAATCAAATCACTGATGTATTCTTAATTCAATTTCTATAACTTATTCAATCACGCATATATAACATATAGAAAGGGATATTATCCAAGAAGTCTACAATATAAACAGTTCAATGATCATTTACTTTAATTCAATTATCGATTATCTCAAAGATATTTCATAGATGAATGAGTTCAGAATGTTTCAATATTATGTCTTGACTATTTCAAATTAATATTGATTGCCAGAACTAATACAGGCCATTAGGCTTATTGTCCTTTTCAAACTTAAACTGAAATAATTGAATAGGATAAGTATTGAACTTAATATGGATTTATAATGATTAATATTGTCATCATATAGGGTGTGTTAAACTCCTCATGGAACGCCACTGGAGCTACTGCCGGTTCAAAGCCCGGATAAAGGAGAAGGGTTGGGCATGAGGTTAGCGACCACATCGCGTAGAAAACTAACTCGCTGAAAAAACGCTAACCAGAAAAAAAATTATTCAAACCATAGTGAGTGTATGGAAGTTGTACAGACTGTTAAGCTATTGATTAAGATCATGAATTGATTGATGTTAGGTCACTATTAAAAACACTAGGAGCGGACAGAACACAACATGGCACAAACCCATGAAGTCGCTGAAAAGTGAACTGAGTCATGTTGGTAGATGTAGACTAAGTGGTTGGGATCCGCGAGACAATAGCAGCCGATGATTAGAGACTTCGAATAGCATGGTTCAAAATCGTTTGCAATGGCGCAGGCACATCCCCTCTTCGTGTTCTCCTAGATTCTAATTTTCTGAACTCTTCATGTCCCTTTTTTCCCCCTCCAAATTTATTTTACTAGGTTGTACTCCTTGAATATCATCTTCAAACCGTAATGTTTCTGATTACTGCTTATACTTTTACTATCTCTACCACTATGAGATTCGAATCCTCAATTGTATCTTTGTGCTAATGTGCTATGGCAACTTGAACTGATGTACGTGAGTACGAAGTTCTGCTTTGTTGCTGACTGACTGACTGATTGTTGAAAACCTGGAAGCAGTGGATGGCCGTGATAATCTCAATCAAAATCTTAACAATCTTTACAACCATATTACTGATAATTACCATGTACTCACTAGTGGCTGGCTTTGTGAGGTAGTTCTCGGAGTTCTCATGAAAAGCTGTGATCAGTGGAGGTAATGCATATCAGGTGGGCACAGGTATCTACCTCAGAAAATGGAATATAGTTGCGCAATTTCGTGGATTGGTTAAAGATAGACGTTAACACCGTTCAATGCCGGCTCAGTGGTCCAGTAGGTTAAGCATTCGTACGCGAGACTGAGGGTGCTTGGTTCGAATCCAGAGAGCAGAATCGTAGGTGTACACTTTTGAGGAGCCCCATACTAGAACGAAGAAGGCACGAGACCTCATTTGACAGTTTCTATCTCTGTTAGAGTGATCGATAATGTACACTGTCCGGAACTTTATGATTTTTAATGGTTGTTTAACTTACATCATTCTGTGATGTCAATCATAAAATTATAAGTTTCATGCTGAGATTAAAATATACTTACAGGCAAATTGTTTCTGGTATAGTTTAGTTCTTGTACTGAGAGGTTTAAAATTTACAAATCTATTATTGTTTCTAAAACGAATAATACGTACGTCTTATAAGCAAAGATGAATGGTGACTAGCAGTGAAATCTAGGACGCGCATTTCGTCCTAATTTGGATTCATCAGATGGATGTGCCATCATCCCACACTTGTTGATGTTCACTACGAGACTCGAACACAGCATCGTTTGCTTCAAACGCAATTGCGTTATCCAAATAGCTACTGAGTCCTGATAATCGCTAGCTTGTCCAATAGAATGAAATTTAATTTAATTTTATATTGTTTGTTTGAATCTTCCTATTGATGTTTAGAACTGTAATTGATCAGTTCCTTATTGGTATATGTGCACACTGGATTGGAGTCCCGGATTGGACATTAACAAGTGTGGGATGCAGGCAAATCCAGCGGACGATTCCTAAATAGCACGAAACACAGATCCTGAATTCCATTACTAGCCACTACAAAGTTTGTGAATTAAGGCAACATCCTGGCAATACTCACAGTATACACATATCCCAATAAGAGATTGATCAATTTCAGTCCTAAACATCAATGGAAAGATTCAAGTACAAAACAATAGCAAATGAACTAAGTACGTCTGTTTTAAATTAAATCACCCAATTAAGGGAATAAAATGTGTTTCAAAAGCCTTTGTTTTATTGTTCACACATCTACACTATTACTGTGAATTGAACTATCAGGTTAGATTAAGATATTTAACTGTTTGTAGCGGAAATTCGGAAAACTATGAATCCATCATACAGAAGATACATGTGTTTATTTACAGTTATCTACGCAAAATACTTCGGATTCGTTGGCCAGGACACTATCAGCAACAACCTACAGTGGGAAAGAACAAACCGGATACCAGCGGAAGAATAAATCAAGAAGAAGCTCTGGAAACAGATCGGACACACATTGAGGAAAACACCCAACTACGTCTCAAGGCAAGCCCTCACATGGAATCGTCAAAGCCAAAGGAAAACAGGAAGACCAAAGAACACATTACGTCAAGAAATGGAGACAGATATGAGAATAATGAACAAGAATTGGATAGAACCAGAAAGGAATACCCATGACACAGTGGGTTGGAGAATACTGTTGGGCGGCCTATGTCTCATTTGGAGTAACAGGCGTAACTAAGCAAGTAAGCAAGCAAGCAACTAAGTAAGTAAATGTATCTTTTGTGTACTAATTAATGTACATCATTCATATTCCTTTGTTCTTTATCTATTAAACATTCTAATTAACAATAACAGAATGATTAATTAAAGTTTATTAGCCGGTACTATTAACCGGGATTATGTTCCAAGAATTAGTAACATCAAAATGAATTACATTTGATTCATAGAATAATTTGGATTGTTTTGTTATAGTTTTTGGATTATACTTTGTTTGATTGTTATTTCAATTATATTGTTAACTGTTCAATGGTTGTTTCTTCAGTATGTATAGATGATTCATCAAGTGTCCGAAAAGTATAGAATTCATTTTAAAACATGAATGTACATTACATTACGAAATTAAGGGAATGATAGAACATGTATCATCCTGTCATTTATATTTTGATATTGAAGAATTAATGATAAATTGTTTGGCTTGAATCTTCCCATTAAGGTTTAAGACTGCAATTGATCAGTCTGTTATTGGCATATGTGTATACTGTGCGGATTGCCTCGATATCGCCTTAATTCACAAGCTATTTGTAAGCAATGATGCATAGTGGCCAGTAGTGGAATCCAGTTTGACGCGCGTTTCGTCCTACTTGAGACTCCTCAGCTGGATGTACCTACATCTCAGAGTTGATGATCACTGGCTATCCGGACTCAGTAGCTGAGCGGATAACGCGATGGCGTTCGAGGCGAATGGCACTGTGTTCGAGTCTCAGAGTGAACATCAACAAGTCCGAGATGCAGGTACATCCAGCTGACGAGTCCCAAATAGGACGAAACACTCGTTAAACTTGATCCCACTGCCAGCCTCTATCCATCGTAGACTAAATATATTCATTTATTACTTATTAGGACAATGAATCGATCGATGTTAGACCACCGTTGGAAATCTAGAATCACTAGATGGTCGTTTCGTCCTAGTATGAGACTCTTCAGTGGTACACATCCACGATCATCCATACAAGATTCGATTCCAGAATCTATAGGTCTTGCACATGAACACTTAACATCTAGACCATTGAGCTGATATATAATAGTATTAATATTTAAATTCTATCGATCCACGAATAGCTACGCAACTATTCATCCGTTATCTGAGGTAAATACTTGTCTCTACTCGATGTGGAATGAACTACACTGATCAATCACATTACACTAAAAAAATAGAGATAAACATGAAAAGAATGAACAACAACTGTATAGAAATAGAAAGGAAGACCCCGTACAGAGTAGGTTGTAGAATGCTGTTGAGCGGCCTATGCTCCATTGGAAGTGACAGAAGTAAGTAAGTAAGTAAGTAAGTAAGTAAGTAAGTAAGTAAGTAAGTAAGTAAGTAAGTAATTCATGACTTCCCAATCAAAAAATTTATAAATGTCCACAACCCCTTACTACAGATAATGAATGTAATAATGTTTCATTTCATTATTTGAATTGCCATTTGATTGCATTATGTAATATTTAAAGAAATTAGCAATTCAATATTAAATTATAAGTATTAAACATCATTTTGTTCCGTCATTTTAAGTCTTAAGTTCTATCCAGAGTTGGAGAGAGAGTGAGTAGACTAGAGAGAGAGAGAGGGTGAATGGGTGGGTGGGTGAGAAACAGAATGAGTAGAACAGTGATTGATTTCCCCTAGAAAATACTCTCCACTTGTACATATGTATGTATGTATGTACAAATGGTTGTCATGATGTTTCTCAAATTTCACAGTTTTTTTGTTTTAGTTACCAGTTAAAAAAACAAAAAAAACAATCACCAATTCTGCCAAAGTTGAAATTGAATTATTTTTATTATTATGACAGGCTACTAATTTCTTTCTCTTAAATCTATATACAAATTAATCTTTTTTATTTTTGGAATAATTTCGAAGTTGATTTCATGTCAAAGAGTATGCTACATCCACCTCTCATTATACTACTTATATATATGTAATTAATAGTAGTATTAATAATGGTAGTGGTAGTAGTAATAGTAGTGGTGGTAGATAGCCAACTTAATTTTAGTTCATTTCCTGTTTATATAAATGATTGATAATAACGAATATAATGAATAGAACCGAATTGAGTATTGTTCACATCTATGACAATGTTATGTAAAATGAAGAAGTTATAATTGTAGTTGTAGTTGATGTGGATATGACTGAATTCAATGGATGTGTAAGTGTATAGATGTATGGAAAGTGTATTTTGAAATTGTTAGGTTCTTTTGATAGTAGAATACTCTTTGATTTGGACAATATCTTAAATGGATTGGAATATGACTAAAAAAAATGAAGAACAGTGAACAACTAATTCATTATAGATAGAGTTGGATGGTAGGTAACAGTGGAATACAGGATGAGGATTTTGTCTTAAGTAAGACTCTTTGGCTGGATATACTTGATTATTAGAGTTCATACTTCCTTCGATGTTTGAACTCAGTCCATTACCTTGTTATCCACTTAGCGATTGAGTACACATAATCAATGTGTATACTGAGCGGGTGGCCAGACCGAAACAGTTGGTTTTCTCAGAGGGGCCACACCCCGAGCGTTCGACCTAAAGATCTAATCCATAAGGCAGTGGAATGTCGTAAGGAGATGCAGTTCAATGGCAGCCGGTGACCAACAAATGGACTATACGCCTTTTGTTCCTTCAGGATACTGGAGCCCATATTTACCATTGGTTTGGAATCAGGGTTTTCCAACTCTCTAAGGTAAAATTCCGGTGTCCATCAACCCGGTTAAAGCCCATGCCGGATATTCACTTCTTGTCCTCTCAACTTCGTTAACAACACTTATAATGTGAGATGGGAGTGAGTAGGACTTCCGTGACCATTCTCATCAACAGTTTAAACCATTCAATAGAATACAAATACTTTAATGTATAATGAAATAAACTATTCATGATAAATGAATTACTCACTTTATTAAATGCTCCAATACTTCGTGAACCAGCATCATTAAACATTCTTGAATGTAATAATAATGCACGTAATGCTAAATATAATCGTCCTAACATTGGTAAAATTAATAATAAATATGGACTAAAATGATCACTTAAATGATGTAATGAATGATTACGTTTATAATTCACGTAATTAGTTATTGGGAATGAATGATTAAAAAATAAATCAATACCAGGGAATGGATGAATTGAGCAAATCAATAATTCTGTAATAATTTGTATTACTCTATGCTTAGTTACACATATTCTCCAATCTTTAGTATATTCTTCACATAGAAAAACCTTTTAAAAAGATAGAGAAGAAAAAGAGAAGAGAAGAGAAGGTATCAATGAATGATGTAATACTTTAGAGGTTATCAAGAAAGATACACTAAACATCATTATTCAGGTTTAAAGACTGAGTAGTGTCTTGCTCTTCTGTGAAATGTAATTGAACTGTACTGCATAGATGTTATATTCGGTTGTCGCTGATTGCTGTGCTGGAAAAAGACGCTGATCAATTATACTCGGAACGAGGGACCTCTACAATTCCCACGATGCGAAAGTAAGAACACACAAGACTGTTATAAGTGAAGATTTATTAGCCCAAACACTATGACGACGACGAATCAAAAATAGTCTAAAATACACTCATTTATATATTCATTGTACACACTCTTTGATAATCAATTAGGATTAAATCACATACTCAGTTATAACAAATCACTTACTGCGCATAGTTCATGTCAACTGAATACAAGAATATCGTATATTATACAGAAGAAAATATCATACTGAGAAAACACAATCAAATACTACACTGAATGATCCTCACGTTGAATCAAAACGGATGTTGAATGTTGAATAAAACTCATAATGAGTAATTCAATCGAGGAATTGACTTTTCTTTCCATCATATCAATAGGTTAAGTTTGAGCGATATCTGGCTCTCTTGTAAAACGGAATTGAACTGTACTTAAATTATTGTTTCATAATAGGACGAAACGGCCGTCTAATACTTTTATGATGGTGGTCTAGTTTCAATTGAATCATGATCTTAACTATTGAAATTACTATAATCTCCATAAAACCCTTTCTGATACTAAACGAATAAGTGACAAGGTTAAAATGTGAATCAAGAAGAATGAATAAACTGGCTTATCCGGAAGTCAGAATAAATTATGTGGCTTTGATATAGTACCAGATACTACAATCTATCAAAACAACTATAAATATGAATGTATAGCATTGTTAAATGACTTCGTTGTAAAGATGATTAGTGAGGCTTTAATTTATGAACGACCTTTGAGCGATGTTACAAATGTCAAGACAGTTCTGGTGTATGGAGCGGAAACTTGGAGAACTACGAAAACCATCGTCCAGAAGATACATGTGTTTATTAACAGATGTCTACGCAAAATACTTCAAATCCATTGACCGGACACTATTAGCAATAACCTACTATGGGAGAGAACAAATCAGATCGCAAAGGAGGAAGAAATCAAGAGGGAGTGCTGTAAGTGGATAGGACACACATTGAGGAAAGCACCCAACTGTGTCACAAGACAAGCCCTCACATGGAATCGTCAAAACCAAAGGAGAAGAGGAAGACCGAAAGACACATCACGTCGAGAAATGGAGACAGATATGAGAATAATGAACAAGAATTGGATAGAACTAGAAAGGAATACCCATGACACAGTGGGTTGGAGAATGTTGGTTGGCGACCTATGCTTGATTAAGAGTAACGGTAGTAAGTAAGTAAGCTATAAAACCCTTTTTGATAACAAATAAACTTGTTTTATTGAGAAGTTGTACAGCTAGAAAATGGATCGAATCAGTTAGGGAGCAACACTTTTTATTTTTTCAAAATTACAGGTACCTCTTGTTAACAAATGCCAAATTGTGCATAATCTAGGTCCAGGGATTTTGTGTTGACCATCAGCTTACAGGTTTCGTCAAATAGAATAATCATTTTTGAATTAGTTAAAAATGAACACTACTAACCGTGAACCAGATCTAGTTATTACTAGGTTACTAAACGACCACCATTCCATGAATTCGAACATATAGTTGATGTATTCAAGTTTCATCAGTCAAAGCTTACTGTTGAAATTCTAAGGATTTATCTTAGAAGTGCAGCAATTTGGAAGACTCTCCCGGTCCCTATGCTCCGTTGGGAGTAACAGGCGTAACTAACTAAGTAATTAAGTTTGAGCGACGTTAGACAGATTGAAATTTAATTATGATAGATGGGGTAGATATATATATATATTGAATGATATCAGATATAATGTCAATGAAATTCTTCCTTCCAATCAATGAATACACTAAATGTGAACTATATTACTGATATAATCATTGAATAATATACAACAACAACAACAACAAAACGGTATTATCTACTTACCATTATATCATATGTATGATAGCATATTATAAGTAGTAGAAGAATAATTGTTGAAAAAGTAATCAAGATTCGCATAGTTGTTGAATATATACTATTCTATAAGAACGATTGAAGGTAGAAGAGAAGAGAAATCAAAGTCTAAATATTGGCTATTCTGAACTCAATAGTTAAATGTTATAATACATCGAGTATTTGAAGTGAAAGTAAAAAAACAAAGCTCAAGTCTTAATATTAATATCAACATTGAAGTGTTTTCATATTCAACTGATGAGTATGTCAACTTACATCACCGCCTATGGCGAAGGCAAGATGTCCGTCTATCAATTAAGGGATGAGTATACTGTGCGGCAGCGTGTTTTGTCCTGCTTTATGGCTGCGAAATGTGGCCATTAAGAGTAGAAGATATAAGTAAGTTACTGGAATTGCTCACATCTGCTAGGATCATCGAGTAAGTAATGGTGAGGTTAGACACAGGGTATTAGGAAATGATGGTAAATCAGTTGATGAGGTTGTGAATCTTCATCGACTGAGATGGTTGGGCCACGTGTTACGTATGCCTGAACATTGTTTATCACGACTCGCAATGCTCACTAGTGTTGGGGATGGTTGGAAGAAAGTTAGAGGTGGTCAAACCAAAACGTGGTATCAGTGATTGAAGTCACTAACTTCTAGTCCTAGCCATGTTGGTAGATACGGAATACTTGGGTGGGGTCCGCATGACTATCGCTACCGATGGTTAGAGACTCTGCGTGACATGGCTCAGAATCGATCACAATAGCGTCGGTCTATACACTCTCTGTCTTCCTTTAAGCTATGAGATTAAAATTGCTTCATATCTTTCTTTCTACGAACTAATGCTTTTTCTTGTATTATATCATTATACAAAATCTTTCTCTTATATATTACTTCTACTGAATTAACTGCTTTTATGAATCCGGTGTTCATCTTGCTGTGCTAATGAGGTATTGAAACTTGGATCGATGCATATATATGCTTGGTCTTACGTCGTAGCTGACTGAGTGAACTGACTGATGAGTATAGGATAGGACGAAACAAGCAATTAGATCTCATTGCTAGCCATTGTTAAATGTTAATTGAAAATGCTTATCATTTAATGTCTATTTCGAAGCAATTCATATAGGATACTTAAAAAGTCAATAGTGGTTGTACGTTACAATCTTAAGCATTGACAATGGTAAGATTCAATCTACAAAAGTGAGTTAAAAATATGCTCAGTTTATATTATCTGATAATAATTGGTATCACAATGTGAACTGAACTTGAATATACTTCTTATTTTTTTCAACATCTCATCAGTTAGACTGTTTACACTTATAGGGCTAGTGAAATGTCACTGAAACTTAGCCAAATCATCCGGCAGTTGGGTCACTGAATATCGATCAGATCATCAATCCCTGCCAATGTCGAGAACAACAAACGTGCATCAGTTGTTCGTATGCCATGAACCGGCCTATAGAGTGGTGGTCTCATTATCTTCTTTGTACTCGTTCTTACTAATATGTCTCCATAAAAGAGTCCTTTGTGTTGCATGGTGTTCAAAGTATCCACAGTACCTTGATACGACGAAGGGGTAATCGACGTTCAGCGCTGACCGCCTGATGTGATTTCGACGTTAGCTGCTGGTCACAGCATCTCTGTCTAACTCTGTCTAACTACAATCCATCTATTCTAAGTGTATTCTTTCAAACTACTTTGTGAAATAAACATGTTATATCTATATCAGAACAACAAACGAAATATCAATAGAATTGTCAGAATATAATTCAGGTTAACAAAAAGCTAACATATTTGATTAGACAAAAGAAACAAGAACCGAATGTGTCATTAATATCTGATATTTCAGAAGCGTTTTCTTTGTCTACTTGTTTATCCATTATTCTTTCTCACCTACTATCTTCCTTTCTTTCTTCCTCTCTACGTATCCTAATAATGGTATTCGTAACGGTTTCAATAGTCTGTTGGTTTCTTCAATCTACTGGTTACTTTACTTATAATTACGTTCAGGGGCCTAAATTATAAATCATGATGATAATAATTATTATGTGTTCACCACTGACTGACTTCAAGAAGTATTTCTTGGAGTTCTAGTGAGAAGCCGTGACCAGAGGAGTTTAACCAGGTCTGTTGTGAGATAATAAGTCACTGAAGACTATGGTAGACGGTCGCGCAATTTCGTGAGTTGATTGAAGTTAGACACACAGTTGACCTGAACTTGACTTTCATTATGTAATTCTGTATAACCAAACCAATTGTTTTATGTTGACCAAACGTGACATGTGTCTCAAAACTAATTTCATATTTAATTAGTGGAGTAGAAAAATGATTGATTAGATAAGAATTGTTAAGTAGGTTGCTTGATATCTTGGAAATGTACCAAATACATTTTGAATTATCAGAAAGGAGTACACACAAATGCCCTGGTACAGTTGAGGTTAAGGAGAGTTCGCTCTCCCTCTCCAAATGCTCTCATGTGAACAAGTGTATACAGCCACTGTCAAGGAAGTCCCACTCACTGCCTTCTCATGACGCCGGTGTAGTTTACGAAATTGAGTGGATGGAAAGCGAATGTCGAACTCTTTAACCAGGTTTCAGGATATAGATGATTCACCTAGAAGTGTTGGAAAAACCTGACACCAAAACAATAGTGAACATAGGCTTTAGTATTCTGAAGGAACAAATGGTGCATGATTTATTCGTTGACCCCCGGCTACCATGAAACTGCATCCCCATACGTTGCTCCACTACCTTCTGGATCAGACCGTTAAGTCGAAGGCTCCGGGTGTGGCTCCCTAAGAAAACCACCTGCTTTGGTCTGGGCACCCGGTCAATATCACAGCCCACTTACAAATCAAGTGACTTGTATGGCACACATATATATATACCGGTGCCTATTCCTTACCATTATTTATATGTTCAAATAAACTAAAATAAAACAAAATATAACTTACTTTATTATACAATGATCTTGAAATGAATTCAATATCAAGAAATGCTGCCAATATACCAAATATACTAAATGCCAATGCAAAATCAGCCATTCTTCTACGACTTTCTAATAAACGACGCCTTCTACCAAGATGATAACCAATACCTTTAGATAATTTATCAGTTAAACGACGTTCTTTTTTAAATTTATTAGAGAATAATGAATTT
This sequence comes from Schistosoma haematobium, assembly GCF_000699445.3. Classification (NCBI taxonomy): domain Eukaryota; kingdom Metazoa; phylum Platyhelminthes; class Trematoda; order Strigeidida; family Schistosomatidae; genus Schistosoma; species Schistosoma haematobium. The sequence goes on along the minus strand of NC_067202.1, from coordinate 16,464,937 downwards.
TTATTCAATAAATTATTTGTTTCATGATTTAATGTTTGTTTCAATGGATCTAAATAATCATTGGATTGAATCAGTTCAATAGAAGGTTTACTTTTCTTCAGCATAGGACTACCATCATCATCATCATTATCATCATGAATAGGGTTTGTATGTTCTAGCATATCATTTGAATTATTCTTCTTTAAATGAATTGTAGATGATCCAGAGCTATTCCTGAAATGATATAGATATGAAGACATATAAAGAGTGAAGTAATGAATGTGAAATGCTAATTGTTCAATATAATAATTTGAGGATCAGATTGCCTGGAATTTATTGTTTGTTCGGTTATTAGAATGATGTTGTAGTGAATGAGAACATTTCATAATGAAATCGAACACTCAGTGGTTAAGTGGATAATGAAATGATGTTTGAAATGAAAGGTATTGGGTTGGAGTTCCACAATGAACACCAACCTCTGGAGTGCAAGTACATTCAGTTAACGAGTTTCAAATAAAATTAAGTGATTCTTGTCCTTTAAATTGTTTTCTATTTCAAAAATGCATTTTACATAGCTAATCTTTTGTGTTACTGTAGTGAATAAGAACACGAGTGGGGACAACTATATATACTTAAACAGAATCACTTAGTAAAATCTGAGAACCATACAGTAAATGCTATATGTGAAAAATGCCAGTCAATTGTCTCAGACTTCATTGTTCCTTCGTTTCCACACCAATCATTCACTGTTCTCATTCTCTTCTCTTTGATCTTCTTAACCTTCTGTTGTCAGATATTTCACGTTCGATTGATGATACATACAACTTATATCTGTCGAAATCAATAGCACACACCGCAGTATGAATTTGATTTGAAATTCTCGTTTTTTTTTACCGAACTATTGATTTCAGTAGTTGAGATCATGAGTCAATTGAAGCTAGACCACCATGGAAAACCTGGAAGTACTGGACGGCCGACTGATAGGTCCTCGGTTCAAATCCCGCGAGACGAGATCGTGGATGTACACAGCCGAGGAGTCCCACACTAGGATGAAACAGCCTTTCAGTGCTTCTAGTTTTTCCATGATGGTCTAGCTTCAATTAGCTCATGATTTCAACTATTAAAATTACTATAATATCCATAAATCTCCTTCTGATATTAGTCAACATATGCTCACTAGTGATGGTTTCCAAGAGGTATTTTCTTGGAGTTCTGGTGAGAAGCATCGACCAGTGGAGTTCAACGGGGTCTGTTGTGAAATAGCAGCTCACCGAAGACAATGATGGATGTGTCACTCAATTTCGTGGATTACTTGAAGTTAGACATTAACACCGCTCAGTGGTCCAGACGTTATGCGTTCGCGTGCAAGACCGATAGATCCTGGGTTCGAGTCCCGCGAGGCAGGATCGTAGGTGAGCACTACTGAGGAGTGCCACAATAGGACGAAACGGCCGTCGAGTGATTCTTGGTTTTTCATGATGGTCTAGCTTCAATTGACTCATGATCTCAACTATTGAAATGACTATGATATCCATAAAACCTCTTCTGAAATATATTTTGCTGACAATTCTATATTATGAGATGGTGGAGAAGATTTGTAGCTCAGATGGATGATTTTGGTGGAGTTTTGTTCTCTGAGCTGGATGGTTTGGTCGTGGAGCTTTCATTGTTCTTCTGAACGACATCATCAGCACAAACTTCAGATAGAAGTGATGTGCTGATGATGTCGTTCAGAAGAACGATGAAAGCTCCACGACCAAACCATCCAGCTCAGACAACAAAACTCCACCAAAATTCTATACTATACCAAACATATAATACTGAATAAAGCCAATAATAATAATTCCACGGTTCTTCTGTTTTTCTTCGAAAAAATCTTTCCCAAAGTTCTTTTTTTCTGTGTTTTTTTTCAATTTGCACTCACTTCATTTTATTTTTTGTCACGAACCGAAGTTAATCGTTACGACCTCAAAACATAACAACTAACCAACAAACAAACAAACAAACAAAACAAAATATTGGATATTGATTTATTAAACAAAATATTGACACATAAACTATACCATTGAAATTATATCTAAGTAGGAGGTGAGGGGTTGCTAAGGTGGGGAGGGGGCGAAGGTCATTTACATTTATGTCATCAATGTACATGAAAAAAATGAAAAAAAATTGATGTCAACTCTTCTTTTTCTATTTAATTCTTTCAAACTATTAAAGAACGAATATTTAAAGAAAAAAATAGAAAGAAAATAGTTTGGCCCTTTAATTCATTCAACCATTTCATTGTAACAATCAGTTTCTTTCACAGATTTATAGAGAAAAAAAACAAAGAAAAAGAGTAAGAGAGGGAGTGAGGGGGGGAAGGGAAAGAGAGAAGGAGGGAAAAAGGTGAATAAGGTGATGATGAGAGAAAGAGTTTAATTTATTATAAAGAAAGACATGCCCTAGTAACTGTGATTATATAAAGGATTACAATGATTCATTGGAAGAAGAAGAACTATTACATTAAATACAATAATACGAAATCTAGAATAGAATATTAATAACATATTGAATTGGATTGTTGTAATGAACAAATGTTTAATGAGTTAAAGTGTAAGTAGTTGATGATATGGATTTTCTACTTTCACCTTAGTTACAATTAAAACACATTTTAATTCACTTGGTATTGTTTGACTTGTATCTTCTCATTGAGGTTTAAGACTGCAATTGATCAGCCTGTTATACGCATATGTGCATACTGTGTGTATGCCTTGATATTGACTTAATTCACAAGCTATTTGTAGGCAATGATGCATAGTGGCTAGCAGTGGAATCCAGTTTGACGCGCGTTTCGCCCTATTTGGGACTCGTCATCTGGATGTACTTGCATCTCAGAGTTGATGTTCACTCTGGGACTCGAACCCAGTAACATCCGCTTCAAACGCCATCGCGTTATCCACTCAGTAGCTGAGTGGATAATAATAAGTAATTATATGACTTATTAAAGTTAATTATAATTGAAAATAAAGTTTTGTAGAGAATATAATAATTTCACTCGTTACATTCATGAGTCGATTTAATCTAGACTATTCGGGAACCATTTAGATGATTTGAACTTTTCAGATGATCTAGACCTATTATCTCATACATATGAATAAATGCGAATGAAGACAAGTAGTGTAGCGGTGGTCTCTACATAAATAGGTCTCAACATGCATTAAGGAAAAAGCAAGGTCCTCAATTACAACAAGGAGAACACTAACGCAATCATACATGATGGCGAAACTCTGGAAGATATGGAATCCTTCATGTATCTGGGAAGCATCATCAATGAACAGGGAGGATCAGATGTGGACGTAAAGGCAAGGGGCACATTGGTACAATTGAAGTACGTATGCAACTCAAAACAACTATCAACCTATATCAAAGTTACAATCTTCAATACGAATGTCAAGACAGCTCAACTGTACGGAGCTGAAACTTCGAGAACTACTACAACCATCATCAAGAAGGTGCAAGTATTTATAAATAATTGTCTACACAAGATACTCAACATATACTGGCAGGATACCATCAGCAACAGTCTACCGTGAGAGAGAACAAACTAACCTCCATCTCAAGAGGAAATTAGGAAAAGATGATGAAAATGAATAGGATATACATTTCGGAATTCATCAAACTGCATCACGAGGTAAGCCCTAACTTGGAATCGTGAAAGGAATCGGAAAACAGGATGTCCAAAGAACACATTATGTCAGGAAAAAGAAGCAGATATGAAGAAGGTGAATAGTGACTGGAAAGGGCTGGGAAGTATTGCTCAATACAGGATTGGATCGAGCGCGCTTGTGGGCGGCCTACGCTCCTCCACGAAGAGTAACAGGCGTAAGTAAATAAGTAAGTAATCAAGGGTTTAATTTCCTATGAATCTTATCATAACAACAATTGTATTATTCAGTCCTATATTTATGATTGGTTCAGTACATAGATGGATTTAATATTGACCATTTTTGAAGGCTTAAATCAATAAGTCTAAAGATGGTTGACTAATGTCGTTGTTTGATTAAAGTTAGAATTGTACATCACTGGATATCGGTACAGTACTTTAGAGTCTAAGTTTTTGCTCACAGTTTTGCTCATAGGGCAGGATTCTCAGGTTATGTGTCGTGAATAGGGACTACACAGAGGTCTTATATCACAACAAAACAGCGGTCGAAATTTAACTATTTGGATATTGGTATGAACACTTTATAATTAAGAAACGCTATCGTCTAGTGATAATATTAAGACTTTGTTTGCATTCAATTTATCGTTGAGAAGGATCCTAAGTGTCTTCATTGTAACCCATATACTATTTAATAAAGAACTTAGATACGTGATGCCGTCATTCTCTTGGATTTCAGTGGTTAAACAAACGCTAATTTTTACATTTAAAGTAAAATAGGATGAGACTATAATTTATGGATAACCTCTGAGTCACTATAGACTGAAATTTAAAGTTTCCACCTAATAACTAGGACCAAATGAGGGTTATAAACCTGTGTAAGAAATTAGAATTACAGTTATGGTTAGTGATAGGGATTAGATTTAGCGTTTCCATCACGAATTGACATCAGTTAGAATGCCGAAACTCTATTTAGCCAAATGGATGAGTGAATTTCACGCCAAAACTCGAGATCTGTTATCTTGTACATGATTGGTTCGTCCATAAATTATAGCCTCACTCTTTGGACTTCTTTTTCTACGTTTCTCTTCAGCATTTCAAGTTAGTGCATACTTCGTGGTGCAGTTTGGTAATTTGTTCAATGTGTGTCCTATCCACTTCCATCGTTTTTCCCTAACTTCCTCTTTGACTGGAAATTGATTTGTTCTCTCCTATAGTAAGATTTTGCTGATAGTATCCGGTCAACGGATGTTGAATAACTTACGTACACAATTGTTTATAAATACTTTTACTTTCGATGATGTTTCTCATAGTTCCCCACGTTTCACCCCCCCCAGATGAGGGATTGCCTTGTGATGCATTTGGGTACTTTCTTCAATATGTTTCCTATCCACTTTCAGCGCTTCTTCTTGATTTGTTCCTCTACTGAGATCTGATTTCTTCACTCCCACAGTAGTTTGTTGCCGATAGTGTCTGGCCAAGGGATCTAAAGTAACTTGTGTAGACAGCCGTTAATAAACACTTGTATCTTCTGTATGATGGTCTTCGTAGTTCTCCAGGTTTTCGCCACATACAGAAGAACTGTCTTGACATTTGTATAGAAAATTCTCACTTTGATATTGGTTGACAGTTGTTTTGAGTTTTAGATGTTTTTCAGTTGTAGATATGCCGCTCGTGTTTTGCCGATCCAAGCCTTCACATCTGCATCAGATCCACCGTGTTCATCAAAGTTGCTGTCCAGATACATCTTTCAAATCTTCTCCATCAAGTGTGATTCGATTGTTGCATGTTGGATTGCATCGGAGAATCTTGCTTTTCCCTTTCTGTATATTGAAACCTACTGCTGCTGAGGCTGCTGCCACGCTAGTCGCCTTCTCCTGCATTTGTTTTTGTGTGTGCGATAAAAGAGCCAGATCATCTGCGAAGTTTAGATCGTCTAGCTGCATCCTAGATTTCCAATGTATCCCATGCTTCTCCCCAGAATCTGACGTCTTCATAATCCAGTCGATCACCAGGAGAAAGAGGAAAGTTGAGAGTAAGCTACCTTGCCTGACATCGGCCTTTACTTCGAACAAGTCTGTCAACTGTCCTCCATGCACAATTCCGCAATTTAATCCATCATAGGTATTCCGTATGTTACTAACTATCATCCCATGAACTCCGTAATGTCGAAGAAACCTCCATAGTCTTGTCCTATCCACTTTATCGAACGCTTTCTCGTAAGAAATCTAAAAGATGAAAATATCTTTACATACATTAAACTAACTTATCATTTGTAAAATGATTCTATTCATTTATGTAAAACATATATAACTTACAATTTAGGTATAACAACTTCATTACTATCATTATATTGATTAGATGAATGTGTTGTTATCATATCTTGTCTATTCTGTTGTAATATCATTGATACTCTTCTTATACGTAAAGACAGTTCACATTCACTACTTAAACTTTTATTGATTTGTGGTAGTTTTGGTACATGTAATGATATAATATTCATGGAATCTGGATGATTTCCTAAAGGGGGAATACTTTCATTATATTGATGATTAGGTAATTCTAAATTAGTTGAATGATATTTTAATGAAGGTTTTTGATTCTAAAAGAAAAACAAATAAAAAAATATCATGAAAGATGAAATGAATTCATTAATATTTAGTTATAAATCAATAGACAATAACACTAGATGAAGGTTGGAGGTAGTCGACAGAAAACCCTGGACCCGGGTTTCGTGCTACTTGGCACTCATCAGCAAAGTGTCGCGGCTCGGACAGCTCAGTGGTAACGTCTCTGACTGTGAAGCTGGGTGACACGAGGTCGACTCCGCCAGGGAGCACCAGTTCCCTCAAGATTACAGATACACCTTGCTGACGAGTGCCAAGTAGCACGAAACCCAGGTCCAGGGTTTCCTGTCAACTACCTCCAACCACCATCTAATCTCAATATATAGTGCCCGCAGTGTCGAGTCACCTAGACTGGTGGCCACATTGCAACATGATCGATAGCGTTCGATCTGCACTAAATAAGGACTTGACACACATATGACATTGATCACTACTCAGTGATCAATCAATTGTGAGACAATAACACTGTTGGATGCCAGTCAGGTCAGTGTTCTAGTGGTTAAGAGATCGTGAGAGAAACCGATAAGTCCTGGGTTCGAATCTCGTGGGGTGAGATGGTAGATATGCACTACTGAGTTCCATAGTAGGATGAAATGGTTGTCCAATGTTTTCAGGTCTTCCATTGTGGTCTAGCTTCAAATGAATCATGAAATCAACAATTTAGATACATATGAAAAGAACCAATCAGATTTAAGATAGTAGATCTCAGATTTTTGGCGCGAAATTCATTCATCCATTTGGTTAAAGAGTGTTTTGACATTTTAGCTAATTTCAATTCATGATGAAAACCTTTAAATCTAATTTCTAACATCTAACCATCCACTGTAAATCCCAATTCTTATTCTTCAAACTATTTTAGAACCCTCATTTATTTCTGGTTGATAGGTGAACATTCTGAAGGTCACTTTAGCTTCATTCAAACGTCGTTCATAAATTACAGTGTCACCGAATTTCCACTGAACAACTGAAGTTATACAGATATTTTAAAGAAAGTGACTTATGAACCTGTTAAAATCAAGATATAATAAATTACTTTAACGCAAACTGACTAACATTATCGTGTTCTATAAATATGTGGAACATCATTAAAAGTGATGTCCACAAATGCGCTAGTACGGTTGAGAATGGCGAAAGTTTTCTCTGACTCTCTAAATGCTCTCACATAGCCACGCATATACAGCCATTACCAGAGAAGTCCTACTCGCTGCCTTCTCGCACTATGGGTGTTGTTTACAAAATTCAGAAGACGAAGAATGAATGTCTGTCAGGAGCTTTGAAGGGTTCACCTAGGGGAGTTGGAAAACCCTCATTCCAAACCAATGGTACACATGGGCTCCAGCATCCTGAAGGGATAAATGACGTATGAACCAATTGTTAGTCATTGGCTACAATAGGACTACATCTACTACTCTGCGATTCACTATGATAATCTGGTAGTGTTGTGTGCTACTGATTTCAACAGATATAAGTAGTATGTATCACTAATCGAAAGTGAAATGTCTGGTGGCAGAATGTTAAGAAGATTGAACAAGAGAGAAAGAGAACAGTGAATGATTGGTATGAAAATGAATGAGCAATGTAGTCTGAGACAATTGATGGATACTTTGCAATTGAAGTATTTACTGTATGATTCTCAGATTTTCTCAAAATATTCTGTAATCTTGTATTCTAATACATTCGATTGTTTCCATTTGTGTTTTCGTTCATTACCTTACTACCACCACCACTACTACTACTACACACACACGCACACACACATGCAAAGGAACAAATAAACACTACTAGTGTTTTCACAGACAATGCAATTGAAACATTCAACAGAATGAGAAAAAAACACAACAAAACGATGCATCACCATTATCGGCTGTACGAAATTCCTTCCTGTTTTAAACAGCTATGTTTTTCTTTTTTTTTCTTTTTATTATTATTATTATTATTATTATTAAGCTCAAACAAACAGTCGGTTGCCATGGCTGAGCATTCGTTATGTGTTCCTTTTTCGACATACATAGAAACAAAAAGTTTGCTTGTTTGTTTGTTTGTTTTTCTTTTTTTTCGATTAAAATTTTATTTCAAATCAAACTGAAATACAAGTGAAAATGTTACAGTTTGGTTGTTTTAATGAATTACATAAATGGAAATTAATCAATAATAGATTGTATTGTTTAATCATGAAAAGATAATGTCATGTGTAAGCATTGGACCTACAAAATATTCCCCCTGTACATTACTACTCATACATTCCAACTACTACCATTACTACTACTGTGGTGTGTGCTACTTATATTGACATAAGTAGTATATGATGTTAGTCGTGAACAGAAAGTCTGGAAGCAGAGAGACAAGAGGATCGAACAGTAAAGAACGGAAACAGAATGCAATTTGTATGAAAATGCAAGTGTGAGTCATTATGAGACAGTTGATGGACATTTTGCAAATCAAGCATTTACTTTATGATTGTTAGATTTTATGAACAAATCCTGTAATTTTGTGTTAAATGCATTCGACTGTTCCCACTGGTGTTCTTGTTCACTACGCTACTACGATTATCAACACTATTATTACTACTACTACTGTGATGTGTGCTACTTATATTGATACAAGTAGTATGTGACGCGAATTAATGAACGTAATGTCTGGCAGCAGAAGATGGGGAAAGATCAAGAAAGGAAGAGCGAGAACGCAATGCAATTTGAAAAAAAACTCATGAACAATGAAATGTAAGACAATGGATTGATGTTTGCAGCAGGAACAGTCCGGTTTGATATGATGGATTAATATTTTGCAAATTGACGATTCACTATATGGTTTTTCTATTTTATATATATATATATATATATACATTCACAGGAAAATATAAACAAAGTTATAAGCAGAGACGGATTGTAGCTAGCAGCTGGATCCAGTTTGACGCGCGCTTCGTCCTATTTGGGACTCCTCAGCTGGATGTAACTGCATCCGAAACTTGTTGATGTTCACTCTGAGACTCGAATCCAGTACCTTTCGTTTCAAACGCCGTCGCGTTATCCACTCAGCTACTGAGTCGTGATAGCCACTTGTTTGTGCAATGGAGTGAAGTGAATATAAACAAAATTGTGTTTTTTTAAAGGCGAAGCACCTGAAAGGTTCAACTTAATAAACACCAACTTGTTTACATGTTCTTTTTTTATTGTTAACTTGTTAAAGTGATGTCGAAATAACCGAGGAGTTGTGAGTCAAAGAAAATTTATAGATTGGTTTTCAATGTTATATCGAACTTATTGAATCCAATAATGGTAATATTCTGTGATATATTACCTGAAATTGTTTAATTATATTCTCAATATAGAGATTTCTGTAGACTGTAGTATTTTATTAGTTGAATTCACGAGTGAATCATAGCTAGACAATCAATGAAAACTTGAAAGCATTGGACTACTGTTTTGTACTAGTGTGGAACTCCACAGAAGTATACATTCACGATTCCACACTTGGGATTCCAGACCAGGAGCATTGATCTTGTGCGCAAGTTTGTGAATGAGCCTCCCTATACTCCAAGGTTTTCTATGGTGGTCACTCATGAATTCAACAGATAAAATGCTATGGTGGAGTTTTGTTCTCTGAGCTGGATGGTTTGGTCGTGGAGCTTTCATCGTTCTTCTGAACGACAGCATCAGCACCATCTCAGATAAAATACTACGATCTCTACAAATCCCCATACCGATAATAAGCATGTGTATATCAATAACTAGCTTCAGGATAGCTTTTTTGGAATTCTCGTAAGAAGGCATGACTACTGGAGTTCAATGACATTCATGTGGAGAGAGTCATTCACGTCAGACAATAGATGAAAGGTTGTGCAAGATCACAGATAGTTGGATACCAGCTCAGTGGTCTAGAGGTTTAGCGTTCTCGTATGAGTCCAGATATCCTGGGTTCGAGTGCTCAAGTACGAGATCGTGGATGTCAACTGCTAGAAGTCTCCTACTAGAACGAAACAGTTGTATAGTGCTTTTAATATTTCAATGATGGTCTAACGAACATCCATTCGTGAATTCAACTGTTGAAAAGTTCATGCTCATGATTTTGTTCGAGAGAACGTTGAAAGCTACACGACCAAACGATTCAGTTCAGAGAACGAAATTCCATCAACATTCAACTGTAAATTATATTCAATAGTAATCTAACCTTTAAACTATTAGTTCGTTTGAATAAATTCAAAAGAAAAACTTCCTTCTCGATGAGTTGATTTTCAATTTTCTACATTGATTTCATGACGTTCAAAAAGTCTTTTAGTTAAGGTATCTTTACATGTTGCCTAGGAATATGTACATGAATGTTTATACGAATGACTCTATCACAAAATCGTTGCAACATTATTGATAAAGTAAAGTCATCTTGAAGTAATCTTCATGTAATTCAATGGGTATGTAATGTTTAAAAAGAAGGAACTTAATGGGGACAAGTGATTTATGGTTGTTTACAGTGTAAAACACTTCATTAATCTCCTTACCCCATATACAAACGATCATTGACATATATAGAGAGAAAGTTAGAACAAAATACGAGTTAGGAACTAAAGTTCTTTTTTTAGGCGAACTCCTATACATCTCTTATCATATATACGTGTAATGAACGAGAGCATCAAGTGGGAACAATCGAATATACTTGAACACAAACATACAGGATCACTTAGTAAAATCTAAGAACCATACAGTAGTTGCTTCATGTATAAAAATGTCTGTCGATCGTCCCAAACTTGATTGTTCCTTTGTTTCCACACCTATCATTCACTGTTCTCGTTCTCTTTTCTTCAATCTTCTTAACCTTCTGATAGCAGACATTTCACTCTCAACTAATGATACATACTACTTATCTCTGTCAACATCAGTAGTACACACAATACTACTATATTATAAACATTTTTATCGTACCTATATTTGCGAACAAAAACGAATCTAATCACAAGAAAAAGGCAAGAAACCATGAAGTCTTCAGCAATGGAGTGATAGATCAATAATCTCAAATGGCTGATCAGTAATCAGTTTTATAGTTATATGATGAGAATAGTTGAATAACTGCATTAACTAACTTGGAATCTAGAACGGAAGCGGAAAAGAGGAAGGCCAAAGAACGCAATACGTCGGGAAATAGAAACAAACATGAAAAGGAGGAATAACAACTGGAACGACCTGGAAAGTAATCCCAAGGACATTTTCTGATGTAGAGTGTTATTGGTTGATCTAAGCTACTCCACGAGGACTAACAGGCGTAAGTAAGTAAGTACGTATTAAGAGAACGTTCTTAAAAGGTGGTTATAAAGTTTTAGATTACTTATTGATTCTTAACATTTTCTTTTTCGTAAACCAATAACAGTTCGTTCGTGAACCGTTCATATTAGTCCAGTAAATTTCGATAGATAGATAGATAGATAGATAGATAGATAGATGTGTGGATAGATAGATAGATAGATAGATAGATAGATAGATAGATAGATAGATAGATAGATAGATAGATAGATAGATAGATAGATAGATAGATAGATAGATAGATAGATAAATAGGCGCATTGATGACCTTCTCTCAACTCATAAACTCAACATCACAAACTGAAACTAATGAATCGTTAATTGATTATCAATTAACAATCAGTATTGTTTCCAACTGTCTTTCATTCTCTCAGTTCATCATTGAAGTAGATTCGACTTTTTCTTATGGATTATCAGTTTGACTGATAGGCAGTTCAGTTTACCTTTTGAATTATCTCACCCGTAAATCAAAATTGGCTAATCCATTCAATGTTAAATGGAATGAGTCTTGGCTGTTTGTTTCAATGTAGATCACAATAAATGATCATTTCAACTCTTCTAAATGAGAATATACATAAATAAAACATATGAATTGACCATTAATGATCTATATTGTATGTTCGTCGTAATCTACTGTGTGTATGACAGATATGCAATGACTTCCATCAAGACATTAGTTCACACTAATCAGCAATTAGGTCACAATTAAATTATTTTCAAGTCAATAAGACTAAAGCAGAAACATAACTAAATGTCCAACGATTACCGGTAATGAACAATTAACTCTAGTTTTCTATTGTGTTATAAATAAAACTAGTCAGTAGGCTGGATATTCACTTTTGAGTTGAATTGATTGACCTCTCTTTTGGCGGCTAACTCTCAGTCGGTGAAGATTAATGGAAACATTTCCAACTGACATTATGCAACATCATTTCAAACCACATTTCAGACGTTTGGAGATTGATGACACACAATGTGCCAACTGGTTGTATACTTCATAACAAGAAATCTTAATCAATATACCTAAAACTTACATCAAATTTTACAAGCAAAACATCTATAACATTTATCTTAGGTAATTTAGCACTCTAAAACATGAGTATTGTGATGATTTCTTGGAAAAACTGTTCTGTTCCGTCAAACAACTGAGACATTTCATGAGTTCATGTTGCAGATGTGAATTACTTGGGAAACTACTTATTACATGAGTAGTTTCTTATAAAAACTCATGTTAGGCACTTAATCAAATAGTCAGTTTTCATCGATAAATGATCTTATGCAATACACCGTTGAGAACACGAGACAGTAATAGATATCTGATTTCTTCTAGAATATGACACCTTCACAATACACAATCATGGGAAATGGTTGAGCGACATTGTGAATTGATGGAAACTGGATGCTGAATTACTATACATTTGAGAAGTTTAATTCCTTAGTCCGATTGCAGTAAGGCTCGATGATGCTCACTCCTCAACAATAGACTCAAATAGTTGTCCACTGTCTTCCCATATACCAATTCTGTATAATTAAAATCAGTCAGTCAGTCAGTCAGTCCGTCACATGAAACTTCAACAATACTATCATAAACAGTTCTCCATGACTGTCGTACAAATAGAGTAGCATCTCTCACAGTCACATTAGTTCACACACATGTTCCAATCTCATGTAGAACATTGACGTCGTCAGCTTTATTAACAAACACACACACACAGTTTACTGACAATCACTAACTTGCACAAAATATTTCTCCACTATACAGTTCACATCAACAATATCCAAACATGATATGTTGTCGTTATTCAATGCCTGACAACAATAAATTCTCGAACCAATACACTTTCCATTATTTATGTTAATATTTCTGTGTTATTATGTTCAATGAATAGTTGTGTTATGTAATCATATGATCAATAATGTTCCTGTGTCTTTGTGTATGTGTGTCTGTGTGCATTTTTATGTGAATTGATGTAAGTAGGTATCTCATGATAACTATCAATAAGTAGCTTACATTCGTTGTAACCACATGTACATCTGTAATTTAGTTCAATCTGCTTTTTACATAGATCTATTTAGATATATATTCCCGGTTATCAGTATTCACATTAGTTAACATGATGTGATTCATGAATTGTTTGTTTTACTCATTGGGATGTATAACTTTAAATGTGTCCAATAAGTTGAAGAATACATGAAGAACCATTCACAAGCATGTCAAACAAATGATCATTGATTAGGTTAGGTTGTTTTACGAAGATGAATATGCTTATGAATCTAAATATAGATGCAAGCTATGGGGTGTATTTATGTTTCTACCATGGACAACTCTAAACCCATATTATGTTCGGAGACTCAATACCTTCTATTTTATATATCGATGATATTGGTAAATGATGATTATACAATATTGTTAATCACAAATTATACTATAAATGGGAATGACAATGATTTTATACAATCTTATTATTTGTGATATGGTGAATACGAATTCATGAGAACATAAATTGTACAGTGGTCTTAAGGTTGAGCGTTCACGTGCGAAATCAGTAGGATCTGGGTTCGCATCTCACGAGGCGGGATAGTGGATGCGCACTGCTGAGGAGTCCCATAATGAGACGAAACGGCGGTCTAGTGCTTCCAGGTTTTCCATGGTGGTCCAGCTTCAACTAACTCATGAATTCAATTATTAAATTACTATCATATCCACAAAACTAATCTCTGATTGTAATCATACA